>NC_066375.1:12431318-12741757 GCF_013377495.2 Cygnus atratus
ACGTGAACGACAACGCGCCGGTGTTCGCGGAGGCGCGCTACAGCGCCCGTCTGGCCGAGAACAACGCCGAGGGCGCGCTGGTGCTGACGGTGCGGGCGTGGGACGCGGACTGGGGGCAGAACGCGCGCGTGCGGTACCGGCTGGCGGAGGGGCGTGTGCGGGGCGCGCCGCTCTCGTCGTACGTGTCGGTGCAGGCGGAGACGGGCGCGCTGTACGCGCTGCGCTCCTTCGACTACGAGGAGGTGCGCGAGGTGGGGCTGTGGGTGCGGGCGGAGGACGGCGGCGCGCCGGCGCTGAGCAGCAACGTGTCGGTGCGGCTGCTGATCGTGGACGAGAACGACAACGCGCCGCAGGTGCTGTACCCGCCGGCGGCGGCGGCGGGGGCGGTCTGGACGGGCGTGGAGCTGGCGCCGCGCTCGGCGGAGCCCGGCGCGCTGGTGGCCAAGGTGGTGGCGGTGGACGCGGACGCGGGGCAGAACGCGTGGCTGTCCTACGAGCTGGCCAAGGCGACGGAGCCGGGGCTCTTCCGCGTGGGGCTGCACAGCGGCGAGGTGCGCACGGCGCGCTCGCCGCTGGCCCGCGACGCGCCCAGGCACAGCCTGGTGGTGGTGGTGAAGGACCAGGGCCGGCCGGCGCTGTCGGCCACGGCCACGCTGACGGTGGTGCTGGCCGAGAGCGTGGCCGAGCTGCTCTCGGAGCTGGGCAGCGCGGCGGCGCCGGCCGAGCCCGCCGGCAGCCTGACGCGCTGGCTGGTGCTGGCCGTGGCGGCCGTGTCCTGCCTCTTCCTCGCCTTCCTGCTGCTGCTGCTGGCGCTGCGCCTGCGGCGCTGGCGCCGCTCGCAGCTGCTGCCGCCGGCCAGCGGCGCCTTGCGCGGCGTCCCGGCCTCGCACTTCGTGGGCATCGACGGCGTCCGCGCCTTCCTGCACTCCTACTCGCACGAGGTGTCGCTCACCGCCGACTCGCGCAAGAGCCAGCGGCGCTGGGCGGCCGACAGCTGCTGCAACACCCTCCCGGCCCGGCCGCCGCCCGACAAGGCCGCGCCGCTGCTCGGGGAAGACGCTGCCGGCGCCCGCGGCGCACAGCCCGACGCCCTCCCGGTGAGTCGCTCCGGACACCGCGACGCCCTCCCTCTCGGCGCTTGCCTCCCTTCCTGCTCCTTGCCTTTGCCTCCCCGCTCTCCTTCCCGAGCGTGGAGTTTTGCTGCTGAGCAAGGCACAGCTTGGCTGGGCAGCGTGTTGTGGGTGGTTGCCCCTAGCTCAGGGGAGGCAATCGCGGGCTCTGCTGTCAGCGTTACAACTGGTGCAGAAGCAGGAGATGAGAGGGGACTTTGCCTTGGACTCTGGTATAGGAGGGCTTTTTTTTTTTCTTTTTTTTTTTTTCCACACACTTTCCAGGTGGTTACTCTTTTCTTCCCCTCACATGTATCATGCAGGTTTTCCTTTTGTTTTTCACTACTCTGAATGAACGTACAGTTTAGATTAGCAGGTCGTCAATGTACATCATCCCGATAGCCCATGTGCTTGATGAGCAGTTTGAGGCTGTCTTCAAAACAATCTTCGTGTCCCCATGTTTCATTTGACTGCTTCTTCTGTATAGTCTACCCATTATATCTTTTACTTCATGAAGATCTTCTCAGGACAGAAATGTCTTTTTTTTCTGTAATCAAGATCAGAAAGATGATCATAAATATTCCTTTCAAGGTGCATTGTGTCTGAAAGGCTGTTGGAGGAAAGAGGAGTGTGTGAACGTTGACCTCTAGAGAATTTAAGAGCCTTTGGTAGCAGGCTAATGCTATTGCAACAGCTGTGTCTGGGCTTCATTGCTTGAAATTGTGTTGCATATATTTGTTGAGAATGAGGAATAGGGTTTGAAGAGTGAGAGTGAAGTCCTTTTCGTGTCCTGCAGTTTTGGCAGTTTTGCCTTTGCTGTTAATGTCAAAATTAGGCCTCAGTGTGGCAGAGAACCCTGAAGAGACTGGAAGATCTGCTATTAATTGTTAGACTGGAGGAGCTGTTTGCATACATACCTTGAAAGTTTACTGCTGTGAGGTCAAAGGCTTTGATATCCTTATGTTTCTCTAAAATATCCCTGAATGATAAACCTTTATCTGTGGCCAACATACAACTAGAATTTGTTTATTTAGCGTGGGGCAACTGAATGCTGTGAATGTAGAGGAATGAGGGTGAGAGGCCTTTTATGAATTTGGAAAATAGTTGTGTCCGCAGAGATATTGTTTGGGCAGAGGTTTGACTTCATTGTGAATGCCAATTCCTTTAGCATTTATGTACATTTTTATACTGGTTTTGCTGTCCTGAAAGGCAACGCTCATCTTGTGATACCAAAATGTTCTGCACGGGAACTGTGTATGTAAAGTTATAAGGTCTGTGTATAAGGGCTTCTAATACATGTGAAAATCCTCCTCAATCTACCCATATCTGCATTGGGGTATATAGCATTTCTTCCCAGTTGTAATTCCATTTTCAGGCTCTTGTTTGCAGGAAGGTTGTGCTTCATTTTTCCCATTTCTGGATAGGTCTTTTACATTTGAAAATGCAAAGTTTCTATTGTAGCAAATCCTGATCACCCTTGAGAAGGTCCTTTCAGCCATCTGGAGACAAATTTTTGTTTACAAGGGAAATTAAACTGAAGCTCAAATTGAGTCTGTCTTCATTGCTCACAAGACTTAGTGTAAGAAAGTGTCTCATATTGAGGCCTTTCCATATACAGTTTCATATTCATTGGAGATGAGTAGGCCACGTCACGGAAAAACAGATGACAGCTGATGAAATGAAAAGATGAACACTCTAGGGCTTTCCTTGCAGCTTAAGACCTCAGTGATTTCTTCGTAATCTAAGGAGGAATTTTCCTTTGCAGAGAGAAGACTGTGACACATTTACAGTGATTTTCTTTACCTCACTTTCTCTTTGAATGCTTCCTTGTGCTGCTTGTCTGATATTTTTATTTTCCTGGCCTTTTGTCTATGTGTGTTGGTTGAGTTATGAGTACCAGCATAGTTTTGTTGGGGAATGTGTTATGTGTTCATGTGCCTTGCTCATATAAACCACTAGCAGAGTATTTCAACAGAAACAGAGCTGGTGTGGAAGGGTGGACATTTGAGGGTACTTGTGTGTTCTTTTCCTTTTTTTTTTTTTTGTCTAGGGAGTGGATATAAATATGATGTTAGTAGAAGAGGAATGTCTGTGTGGAGCGGCACATGCTCTAAAAGGAGCGGGACATTCCCTTACAAATACATTTATGATGACCCAGTGTCTGTTGGAGAAAGGCTCCTCTCCGTCTTTCCCTTTATCTCTTTAGTATGCTTCAGAAACTTGCAGAGAAATGTATGTCCCTTCTTAGTATACCTTGATGGTGTGGTTGTGCACGGTGTTTGGTATTGGGAAATGCTCTGTTGAACTTGTCCTTCGGTGAGACTTGCTTGCATTCTGATGGTGAAAGAAAAGCATTGAAGTTGTGGAAGGTTTGAGGGGATATGTTGGGGGAATGTTGTGTGAGTGGCTGTGGAAGGACAGATACTTCTTTCTCTGCTAGTTTTATTTATTTCATTCCACACGTAGCTGTGGTTTATGCGCTTTGAAGTCTGTCTGTTCAATAGGTTTTTCATGAGAAATATTTTTGAGATTTTTTGGGAACTTTGGGAGAGTCTTCTGGGGAATTCCTTCCCTACTATCTACCTTACATGCTCTACTACTTTGAATACAGAAAAAAGTATATGTGTATAAACTAGCTGAATACCATTTATTCTCTTCAAAAATTTTTATTATGTCATGTTTATGTGATGAAAAAAAATTTCTTTGGAGTTCTCCACGGTGTAGTTCTTGTGCACATTGTGAAGAAATGCACTGGGCGATTGGTCCTTTGATGATGTCCTTCTGGCTGTCATGAGGAGGGAAGGCAATCATAACAGTTGGGAGTAGTTTGGGAATTCTTTATATGTCAATGTCTCTTGGTGGAAGGAGGAGCCCTTGAACACTGACCTCTCAAGAATGGAGCTGGAAGTGGCTTTGCTAGCAGACATGTGCTATGACAACAGCCGTTTTCATAGAATCCTGGAATCATTTAGGTTGGAAAAGACCTCTTAGGTCACCTAGCCCAATCTTTAACCTAGCACTGCCAAATCTACTATTAAACCATGTCACTGAGCTCTACATCTACACACTTTTTGAAGACCTCCAATGATGGTGACTCAACTACTTTCCTGGGCAGCCTGTTCCAATACTTCACAACTCCTTCAGGGAAAATTTTTTCCTAATATCTAACTTAAACCTCCCCTGGCACAATTTGAGGCCATCTCCCATCCTCTTATCGCTTGCTACCTAGGAGAACAGGCCAATCCCCATTTTGCTGTAGCCCTCCTGTAAGGTAAGTGTAGATCATGATAAAGTCTTCTCTGAGTCCCATTTTCTCTAGGCTAAAAAAAAACAAATAACCAGCTCCCTTAGCTGCTCATTATATGACTTGCTCTGTAGACCTTTCAACAGCTCCATTACCCTTCTTTGGACCTTCTCCAGCACCTCGATTTCTTTCCTGTAGTGAGGGGCCCAAAACTGAATGCAGTATTTGAGGTGCTGCCTCACCAGAGCCGAGTACAGAGAGACAATCACTTGCCTAGTCCTGCTGGCCAGACTACTTCTGATACAAGCCAGGATGCTGTAGGCCTTCTTGGCCACCTGAGCACACTGTTGGCTCATATTCAGCCAGCTCTTGACCAACACCCCAAGGTTTCTTTCTGCTGGCCAGCTTTCCAGCCACCCTTCCCCCCACCTGAAGCACTGCATGGGATTGCTGAGCCCCAAGTACAGGTCCTGTCACGTAGCCTTGTTGAACCAGATACTTCTGGACTCGGCCCATTGGACCAGCCTATCCAGATCCATCTGCAGGGCCTTCCTACCCTTGAGCAGATCAACACTCATAACTAACTTTATGTCATCTGAAAAGATACAGAGGGTGCACTTGATCCCCTCATCCAGATATTGATAAAGATACTGAAGATAACTGGTCCCTATACTGAGCCTTAGGCAATACCATGAGTGATTGGCCTTGAACTGGATTTAACTCCATTCACTTCAACAACTCGTGCCTGTGCACCTAGTCAGCTTTTAAGCCAACGAAGTGTGCACCTGTCCAAGCCATGAGCAGCCATTTTCTCCAGGAGAATGTTGTGGGAAAGAGTGTTCAAAAGCCTTACTGAAGTCAAGGTAGACTATATCCACAGCCTTTCCCTCGTCCACTGACATGTCACCTTGTCATAGAAGGAGATCATGTTCATCAAGGAGGATCTGCCTTTGATAAACTCATGCTGACTGGGCCTGATGCCTGGTTGTCCCGTAAGTGCCAAGTGATGGCAGTAAAGTTAATCAGCTCCATGAGCTTACCTGGCACTGCAGTCAGACTGACATGCCTGTAGTTGCAGGTGCATCTCTTGAAATTCACTGTATATAGTGTTAGGGCAGATCAAAAAAGGATGTCTGTAGAGTTACAGTGATGTCCTTCACATCTGTAGTTTTCACTTTTTTGCCTCATTTCCTGTACTTCAGTGTGGCAGAGAATCCTAGAGGACTGGAAGATAGGTTAGAACTGCAGGACTGTGGAAGCAGTTTCCTTCCAGACCTTGAATTTTTCCAGCTGTGGAGCGAATTACTTTGATATAGTTCTCTTTCAGTAAAATGTCAGTGATTGATATGCCCTGTTCTTTCTTGTGTGACATATATCAAGAAGTAGGATGTTGTCCATGGTGCAAACAAAGTGTGTGGCTGTAGAATACACAGGCTGAAGCAGGTTTAGAGTCAGGAAAATTGTTGGGTCATTGTGGCTTTGAATGGGGAATGCTTTGGTTCCATACCAGATGCCAAGGCCTGCACCATTTCTGTTCTGATCATGGTGTTCCTGTCTGTAGAGGCAATGATGTTTACCTGAGAATACAGTATTTGGCAAAAAAAGCCTATATTGGGGAGGTCTCAGAGATGAAAGGGTGCATCTGGAGTCACCACCATGTATGAAGGTGAAGGCAAAGAAGAGCAGAAGGGTGTTGTGGGAGCAGGTGTCCCCTGGAAGAGCTGATCTAGAGCTGTAACTGATCCCAAGTATTGTCATCACAGGCCTGCATGTGCACCTTTGTATTTGTCTCCCATGGGGTTCATTTCCCACCAAATTCCATTTTCTTCAGATACATGGGGAGGTATTTTGTTTAAAATTGAGGTGGAATGAAATCAGGATTCGAATCTTCAACTGTTGCAGTCACCAAGATGACATTTGGAAGGGAAGGAACAGATCAGAGGAGACTGCCCAGATAAATGGCAGAAATTGTTTCTGTGTCACTGTACAGATGCTCCAGTCCCTGCTTGTCTTAGTTGGCCAAAGGTTAGAGGTGCCCTTTCTTGCTCCTTGGCCCAAGAACGAGGTGCTCAGGCAGGGGAATGGCAAAAGTCTGGCTTCCAGCAAGGAAGATGGAAGACTCAGCAGGGCATGTGGCTGTGCAACATTTGATTACTTGCACTGTGCCAGGGTCTGTGCCTATTTCACTATGACGCTTTCCTCCATGTCCCCAAAGGGGTTGAAAATCTTCTTTGCATATGCCTACAAACCAATACCTCTGGATGTCCAAACATGCTTCATGAACATTCAGCTTTAGCTGTCAGTGACTTCCAAGTGCACTGGGCATGACTTCTCCAGGCAGAGTTGTTTCCTCATAAGCTGTGAAATGTTTCCTTCACATGGTCCAGTCAGGGGTTTTTGTTTCTTTTGTTTAGAACCAGAAATAACCAAGAGAGATGAACTACTGTATTGCAGGAAGGAAATGGCGGAGAAGATAGGCATGATTTCCTACCTGTAGTGAAATGCTTGCCTCACACAGGTCCGTTGGAAGTTTTTGTTTCCTTATGTTTAGAATCAGAAATAACCGAGAGAGACGAGCTACTGCTTTGCAGGAAGGAAGCTGTGTAAAGGACAGAAATGATTTCCTACCCATTGCTGCCTTCAAATGATATCGGGAGGTACTGAAGCAATGCATAGACCCATTATGTGTGATCCTCCAATGAGACGCTGGCTACACAGAGGAACAATGTACAAACAGGTGTGGAGTGCTTCTGGCCAATGACAGCTACCTGTATAAAGTTCTCATTTCCTGGAAGATTGGCAACACAGAGCCTGCCAGTCTGTATGATGTCATATGATGAAAATACGATTGATGCTTACTGCTGGAGAATTTTCTTCCTTTTTCTTTGGATTTTTTGCAAATGAATGTACTTAAGCATCTTTCATAACTGATCCCAAGTACTTGTTTTGCATGTACACTTGCATGACACACTTGCATGTACAACGCCGTAGTCATCTCCTGTGAGTCTCTGCTACCTCCACAGTGAATGCCAGGTGGGTTTTCTTCCGGTGTATGGGTAGGCATTTTTGTGGAAATCCATATAAGTGAATGAAAGTATAGACAGGAATCTTCAGCTGTTGTGCTCTCCAACACTGCATTTATAGTAGGGGGAGACTGATCAGTGGCTAGTGCCCACACTGCTTTTCTCAGTAGCAGGGATGTGGAGTTGGGTGCACAGCCCAGTCAGGAAGCTGCTGGTTCCTTGATGCTGCACTCTTACAGGGGGAACAGTTTCATATTGGTTGTTGACATTGGAACAACAACATAAATTACATCTGAACATTGAATTTACATGGTCATACATTGCTGAAGAGCTGAGGAAAGTTTCAGTCCAGAACAGTGGCAAGAATAAAGTTTGGAACTCACGGCGGACGTGGTGCTCCTGCAATACTGGGTTAAGAATAAAAACTATTTAGAGGTCAAATTAACACGAATAATTCTACTAGCCAAGGGGTACAAGTAATCCTGAGGAACCCTCTGCCTTCACTCCGCTCATGACGGCCCTGAAGACTAGAATGCATTCCATCTTCTGTTCGAAGAAGAGAAGCTGTTCCAGAGACAAACGCACCGGCTATGGACCGTGTTGCAGGGGAATGTGCCGTGGCGCTGTGTCCCAGGGGGCCGAAAGTTTCCGCGGAAGAGGCAGAGCAGCAGCGCTCGGTGTGAGCTGTGTGTGCAGTGCCGGGTGGCGGCTGCGGGCGCCGCTGTTCACCACGGAGGAGAGGAAGGAGCGGAGCGCTGCAGCCAGCCCCGCCCGCTGCGGCCCGGCTCGCTCGCTCGCTCGCTGTGTCGGCGGCCGAACGACCTGCGGGCGGCTCCGCGGTGCGGAGCCGTACTGCAGCGAGGCGGAGGGCCCGGCGAGAGCGGTCGGCGGCGGGGCCGAAGCAGAAGCGGGAGACGGAGCGACAGAGCTCAAGTAGGAGCCGGAGGCGAAGAGTCCGGGCGGTAGCGGGGAGCTGCCGGCGGGCGTCCGGTGGCGGCGGGGCCGTGGCGGAGATGTGCGCGGCGAGAGAAGGGCGCTGGGGCCGGAGGCAGCGAGCGCTGCTGTGCTGCGTGTTGGTGGCGGCGTGGGAGGCGGCGTGGGGGCAGCTGCGCTACTCGGTGCCCGAGGAGCTGCCCAAGGGCTCTTTCGTGGGCGACGTGGCCAAGGATTTGGCGCTGCAGCTGGCGGCGCTCCGCGACCGAGGCGCCCGCATCCTGGACCGAGGTAGGACGCGGTATTTCGCTCTGCATGCGAACAGCGGCCACCTGGTGACGGCGGAGAGGCTAGACAGAGAGCAGCTGTGCGAGGGCGTGCAGCGCTGCGTGCTGCGTTGCGAAGTGATCGTGGAGGGCGACATGAAGGTTTCCAGGATCGAAGTGGAAATCACAGACATTAACGACAACGCGCCAAGTTTTGGGGAAGGGGAAAAGGAACTTAGAATGAACGAGATGACAGCTCCAGGGTCGCGTTTTCCACTGCCTAAGGCTCACGACCCGGACGTGGGAGTGAATTCCCTGCAGAGCTACGAGCTGAGCGGCGACGAGCACTTCTCGCTGTCCGTGCAGGCGGGAGCCGACGGCGAGAAGCGTCCCGAGCTGGTGCTGGCCAAGGCGCTGGACCGGGAGGAGGCGGCGTTTCACGAGCTGGTGCTGAGGGCGAGCGACGGCGGCGAGCCGTCGCGGACGGGCACGGCGCGCATCCGCGTGTCTGTGCTGGACGCCAACGACAACGCGCCCGTGTTCAGCCAGGCGGTGTACGCGGTTCGCGTGCCCGAGGACGTGCCCGTTGGCTCCACGCTCCTCACCCTCACGGCCACCGATGCCGACGAGGGACTCAACGGCGAGGTTAAGTATTCGATGACAAAATTCACGGCCGTAAATACAGAGAAATTCTATATGGATCCCGAGACGGGATCGATCAGGCTGGTGAGGAGCCTGGACTTCGAGGAAGGTGACTCCTACGAAATGGAGGTACAGGCACATGACGACGGCGGCCTTTCCGACACGGCTACAGTCTCCATCTCGGTGACGGACGTGAACGACAACGCGCCCGAACTAACTGTGTCATCGGCACTGAGCGAGATCTCAGAGGACGCGCCGTCGGGGACGGTGGTGGCCCTGCTGCACGTGCAGGACCGGGACTCGGGCGCCAACGGCGAGGTGCGGTGCAGCATCGTGGAGGGCGTCCCGTTCCTCCTGGAGCGGGCGCTGGACAATTACTACAGCGTGGTGATGGCGCGGGAGCTGGACCGGGAGGAGGTGTCGGAGTACAACGTGACGGTGCGGGCGGCGGACGGCGGGTCGCCGTCGCTGCGGAGCAGCGCGGTGCTGGCGCTGCGCGTGCTGGACGTGAACGACAACGCGCCGGTGTTCGCGGAGGCGCGCTACAGCGCCCGTCTGGCCGAGAACAACGCCGAGGGCGCGCTGGTGCTGACGGTGCGGGCGTGGGACGCGGACTGGGGGCAGAACGCGCGCGTGCGGTACCGGCTGGCGGAGGGGCGTGTGCGGGGCGCGCCGCTCTCGTCGTACGTGTCGGTGCAGGCGGAGACGGGCGCGCTGTACGCGCTGCGCTCCTTCGACTACGAGGAGGTGCGCGAGGTGGGGCTGTGGGTGCGGGCGGAGGACGGCGGCGCGCCGGCGCTGAGCAGCAACGTGTCGGTGCGGCTGCTGATCGTGGACGAGAACGACAACGCGCCGCAGGTGCTGTACCCGCCGGCGGCGGCGGCGGGGGCGGCGGCGGGCGCGGTCTGGACGGGCGTGGAGCTGGCGCCGCGCTCGGCGGAGCCCGGCGCGCTGGTGGCCAAGGTGGTGGCGGTGGACGCGGACGCGGGGCAGAACGCGTGGCTGTCCTACGAGCTGGCCAAGGCGACGGAGCCGGGGCTCTTCCGCGTGGGGCTGCACAGCGGCGAGGTGCGCACGGCGCGCTCGCCGCTGGCCCGCGACGCGCCCAGGCACAGCCTGGTGGTGGTGGTGAAGGACCAGGGCCGGCCGGCGCTGTCGGCCACGGCCACGCTGACGGTGGTGCTGGCCGAGAGCGTGGCCGAGCTGCTCTCGGAGCTGGGCAGCGCGGCGGCGCCGGCCGAGCCCGCCGGCAGCCTGACGCGCTGGCTGGTGCTGGCCGTGGCGGCCGTGTCCTGCCTCTTCCTCGCCTTCCTGCTGCTGCTGCTGGCGCTGCGCCTGCGGCACTGGCGCCGCTCGCAGCTGCTGCCGCCGGCCAGCGGCGCCTTGCGCGGCGTCCCGGCCTCGCACTTCGTGGGCATCGACGGCGTCCGCGCCTTCCTGCACTCCTACTCGCACGAGGTGTCGCTCACCGCCGACTCGCGCAAGAGCCAGCGGCGCTGGGCGGCCGACAGCTGCTGCAACACCCTCCCGGCCCGGCCGCCGCCCGACAAGGCCGCGCCGCTGCTCGGGGAAGACGCTGCCGGCGCCCGCGGCGCACAGCCCGACGCCCTCCCGGTGAGTCGCTCCGGACACCGCGACGCCCTCCCTCTCGGCGCTTGCCTCCCTTCCTGCTCCTTGCCTTTGCCTCCCCGCTCTCCTTCCCGGGCGTGGTTTGCTGCTGAGCAAGGCACAGCTTGGCTGGGCAGCGTGTTGTGGGGGGCTGTCCGTCCCTCCGTGTTGCAATCGGTGTTGAAAGCAGGCGACTAAAAGGGGCTTTTGCCTTCAGCTCTGCTCTAGATGGGCTTCTACCTTTTTTCTGCCATGCCTTGTGGTAGCTCATTTCATCCCTGGCATGTATCATGCACGTTTTCCTTTCATTTTTCGCTATTCTATGTTCACTTGAGTTTTTCAGGTATTTAAGATACTATCTTCCCTGCAGTCTGTGTGCTTGATCAGTACTGTGAGATTGTCTTCAAATAAAATCTTAATGGTCGCATGTTTCTTTGGCCTTCTTCTCCTCTATACTCAAAGCAACTTTTCTGTTGCTTTGAGAAGATGTTCAGATGAAATAAATATCTGTATGTAAAGATGAAAGACGATCAGAAATGTTTTATTTGAAAAGTGCTATTCGTGAAAGGCAAATTTTGTTGGAAAAAATAGGAGTGTGTGAACATTGACCTTTCAAGAATGGGAGAGGCTTTGCTAGAAGTCACGTGGTATACCAACAGCTATGTCTTGGCTTCTTCACTTGAATTTGTGTTGCATAATATGTAGTGAGACTGAGGAATGGGTTCTGAAGAGTGAGAGTAAAGTCCATTTCTTCTCCTGCAGTTTTGGCAGTTTTGCCTTGTTTGCTGTCAATGTCAAAACTAGGCCTTAGTGTGGCAGAGAACCCTGGAAAGACTGGAAGATCTGTTATTAATTGTTGGACTGGGGAAGCTGTTTGCATACATCCCTTGAAGGTTTACTGCTTTGCAGTCCAAGGCTTTGATATCTTTATGTTTCCCTAAAATATCCCTGAATGATAAGCCCTTATTAGTGGCCGACATACAGTTAGAAGCTGGTTATTGAGAGTGGTGCAACTGAATGCTGTGAATGTAGAGAAATGAGGCTGAGAGGTCAGGTCTGAATTTGAAAAGAAGGTGTGTCAGCAGTGATATTGTTTGGGCAGTGGTATGATTTTATTGTGAATGGCAATTTCTGTAGCATATATTAAGTTTGATTTCATAATTTTGACAATTCCAGCAGCATTTTTGTACCATTTGATCCTGGTTTTGCTGTCCTGAAAGGCAATGCTAATCTTCTGAAGCTAAAATTTTCTACACCGATACTGTGTGTGTAGAGCTATAATGTCTGTGTATAATGGCTTCTAATACCTGTGAAAATCCTCCTTAATCCACCTATATCTGCATTGTGCTATAGCGTTTCTCCCTAGTTATAATTCCATTTTCAGGCCTTTCTTTGCATGAAGGCTGTGCTTCATATTTCCTGTTTCTGGGTAGGCCTTGTACATTTGAAAACACGAAATCTGTATTGCATGAAATCGTTATCTCCCTTGAGAATGTCCTGTCATCCACCAGGAGACAAATATTTGTGTATAAGGGAAATGAAACAGAAGCTCAAACTGGATCTGTCTTCATTGCTCACAAGACTTTCCATGAGAAAGAGTCCCATAGTAGGGCCTTTCCATTTACAGTTTTATATTCATTGAAGATAAGCAGAGATGCATGGAGATACATCATGGAAAAATGGAAGAGAGCAGATGAACTTTTCTTAAAATGAAGTCCAGATGAACACTGTAGGGCTTTGCTTGCAGCGTGACACCTGAGTCATTTCTTGGTGGTCTAGGGAGGAATTTCCCTGTGCAGAGAGAAGACTGTGCCCCATTCACAGTGATTTCCTTTACCAGACTTTCTCTTTGAATGCTTCCTTGTGCTGCTTGTTTGATTTTTTTTTCCTGGTCTTCTGTCTATGTGTGTAGGTTGAGTGATCAGTAGCAGCATAGCCTTGCTGATGAATGTGTTATGTGTTCATGGGCCTTGCTCATGTAAACCACGATCTGAATATTTCAACAGTCAGAGCTGGTGTAGAAAGATGGAGACTTCTGAGTACTTGTCCGTTCTCTTCCATTTTTTATTTCTCTGGGTAGTGGATGTAAACATAATGTTAGTAGAAGAGGCATGTCTGTGTGGAGCAGCCCATGCTCTAAAAGGAGAGGGACATTCCTTTACACATATATTTACGATGACCCAGTGTCTGGAGAATGAATCCTCTCTGTCTTTCCCCTTACCTCTTTAGTAGGCCTTAGAAACTTGCAGAGAAATGTAGCGCCCTTCTTGGTATAGTTTGATGGTGTGGTTGTGCGTGGTACTTGTTACTGGGAAATGGTCTGTTGAACTTTTCCTTTGACGAGACTTGCTTGCAAATTCTGAGAGTGAAAGAAAAGTATTGAAATTGTGGAAGTTTTGAGTTCTCAGGTTGGGGGAGTGTTGTGTGAGGGGCTATAGAAGGACAGATGCTCCTTTCTCTGCTACTTTTATTTATTTAATTCCACACACAACTGTGGTTTATGCACTTTGAAGTCTGTCTGCTGATTAGTTTTTGCCTGAGATATGTTATTGAGTTTGTATTGGGATTTTTGGGTTATCTTCTGTAGAATTCATTCCCTACTGTCTACCTTACATGGCCTACTACTATTAATACTGAAAAACATCCATGTGTATAACCTAGCTGCATATAATTTATTCTCTTCTCAGTGTTTGTATTACATCACGATAATGTGGTGAGAAAAAAAAAATCATCTTTGGTGCTATCCATGTTGCACGTGAAGAAATGCTCTGGGCGATTGGCCCTTTGATTATGTCCTTCGGGCTGTCATGAAGAAGGAAGGCAATCATAACAGTTGGGAGTAGTTTGGAAAATCTTCCAGCAAGTATGGAAGAATTGCATATATTTAAGTGGTTTAGCAGCAAATCCTTATCTCCCTTGAGAAGATCCTATCAGCTATTTGAAGACAAATTTTTGTGCATAAGGGAAATGAAACAGAAGCTCAAATGAATCTGTCTTCAGTGATCTCAAGACCTAGCACGAGTAAGGGTCCCTTATTAAGGCCCTTACATATGGTATGAGCTTTTATTGGGATCCTTGGGAGAGCCTTCCGGGGAATTCATTCCATACTGTCTACCTTACATGCCCTACTACTATGAAATCAAAAATGTTTATGTGTATAACTTGGTTGTGTATTGTTTATTCTCTTCACAGTGTTTATATTACATCCTGATAATGTGATGAAAAAAAAAATTGTCTTTTGATGTGTGCATGGTGTAGTCTTTGTGAACATTGTGAAGAAATGCACTGGGCAATTCATTCATCCTTAGATGATGTCCTTTTGGCTTTTGTGAAGAGGGAGGGCAATCATAGCATCTGGGAGTAGTTTGGGAATTCTTCATGTGTGAAGGTCTCTTGGTGGAAAGTGGAGCCTTTGAACACTGACCTCTCAAGAATAGAGCTGGAAGTGGCCTTGCTGGCAGACACGTGGTATGTCCAACATTTACACTAGCAACGCGAAATCCACCATTAACCCATGTCCCTGAGCTCTACATGCTTTTTGAAGATCTCCAAGGATGGTAATTCAACTACTTCCCTGGGTAGCCTGTTTGAAACTTCACAACTCCTTCAGGGAAGAAATTTATCCTAATATCCAACCTAAACCTCCCCTGGTGCAACTTGAGCCTATTTCCACTCATCTTAACACTTGGTGCTTGGGAGGAGGATCCCCAGTTTGCTATAGCCTCCTTTAAGGAATTGTAGAGCATGATAAGGTCTGCCCTAAGTCCCCTTTTCTCCAGGCTCAACAACCCCAGGTCCCTCAGATGTTCCTTGTAATACAACTTATGTAGACCCTTCAAGAGCTCCTTTTACCCTTCTTTGGATACACTCTAGCACCTCAATGTCCTTCTTGTAATGAGGGGCTCAAACCTGAAGACAGTATTTGAGGTGTGGCCTCACCAGTGATGAGTACAGAGGGACAATCACTTGCCTATACCTTCTGCCCAGAATATTTCTGATACAAGCCAGGATACTATTGGCTTTCTTGGACACCTGAGCACACTGCTGGTTCATATTCAGTCATCTGTCGACCAGTCCTCAGAGGTTCCTTTCAGCCGGGCAGGTTTCCAGAAAGTCTTCCCCCAGCCTGTAGCGTTGAATGGGGTTGTTTGAACCCAAGTACAGGACCTGTCACTTACCCTTGTTGAACCACATGGGCCTCAGCCCATCAGTCGACCCTATCCACATCCCTCTGCAGAGCCTTCGTACCCTTGAGCAGATCAACCCTCATGTCTAACCTAACTTGGTGTCATCTGAAAACTTAGTGAGGGTGCACTCAATCCCCTCATCCAGATCTTGATAAAGATACTGAAGAGAACTGGCCCTGATACTGAGCCCTGGGGACACCACTAGTGACCAGCCTTCAACTGCTAGCCACCAGTTGGCTTGGATCTCACCAGATAGCCATGTCTGCTGATAAATGATGGAAAGTGGCTTGGTGAGAACTTCCACCAACTCCCTCAGTACCCTCAGGTGGATCTCTTCTCATCCCATACACTTGCAGATGTCTAAATAGTTTTTCAGGTTTGTGACCTTTTCCTCGTGAATTATGACGGCTTCATTCTGCTCCCCATGCCTAGCTACCAGGTGGTTTGGAGATAGGGTACCCAGAGAAAAATTGGTCTTGCTTCTAAAGACTGAGGCCAAAAAGGCATTAAGGAGCTGATCTCTTGTCACTGTGTTTCCCCTCACATCCAATAGGGGATGGAGATTCTCTTTAGTCCTCCTTTTCTTGTTTATGTATTTATAAAAACATTTTTATTTTCTTTTTGAGCAGTAGCCAGCTTGAGCTCCAGTTGGGCTTTGTCCCTTCTAATTTTCTCCCTGCACAGCCTCACAACATCTTTATAGTCCTCCTGAGTGTTGCAGGTGCATACCTTGAATTTCATTTTAGATAAAGTTAGGGCAGATCAAAAAAAGAACATCTGTAGGGTGACAGTGAAGTCCTTCCCTTGTGTAATTTTCACATTTTTGCCTTGTTTGCTGCTGCTGTCTCAACTGGGGGTCAGCGTGTCAAAGAACTGTAAAAAGACTGGAAGATCAGTTAGAATTGTGGGACTGGTGGAGCAATTTTCTTCCAGACCTTGAATGTTTTTCCTCCTGTGGAGAGAATTACTATGATATATTTCTCTTTCTATAAAATCAGTGTCAATAAAAAAGGCAGTGACTTATATTCCCCTGTCTAGTCTGACACATGGCAAGAAGTAGGATGTTGTCCATGTTGCAGATAAAGTCTGTGAGTGCAGAGTACAGAGGCCAAGAGGCAGGCTTAGAGCCTGGAAAATAGTTGGGTCAATGTGGCTTTGAATGGGGAATGCTTTGGTTTCAAATCTTGTGCCAAGGCCTGTGCCATTTCTATTCTGATCATGGTGTCCCTGTCCTTAGAGGCAATGATGCTTCCCTGAGAATAAACTATTTGGCAAAAAAGTGCCTATGTAGGGCATGTGTCTGAAATGAAAGGGTGCAACTGCAGTCACCACCATTTATGAAGGTGAAGACAAAGAAGAACAGACGGGTGGCGTCCTCTGGAAGTGCTGAACTAGATCTGTAACTGATCCCAAGAACTGTTGTTGTCTTACACCTGCATCTGTGCCTTGTCTCCCATGAGGGAAATGTCCCAACTGAAATGAAAGGAAAGCAAGTCTAGAAACTAGAATCAAAAAAATAAAAAACAAACAAACAACAACAAACTGAGAGAGCCATGCTACTGCTTTGCAGGGAGGAAACTGTGGAGAAGATAGGCATGATTTCCTACCCACTGCTGCCTTTAAGTGATAGCAGGAGGTCCTGAAGGACTGCATACTACCATTACCTCTGATCCTCCCGTGGGACGCTGGCTACACAAAGGAACATGGTACAAACTGGTATGGAGTGCTTCAGGCCAATGCCAGCTACCTGTGGGATGTTCTCATCCACTGGAGGACTGAAAACAGGGGGTCTACCAGCCTGCATGATGTCCTGCATTCTATGGTGCTGGATGTACAATAAGATCTATTAGCCATGAATTTCTGTGCTTACTATGTTGAACGAGATCCACTGGTTCTGCATGACAGAATCAAGAAAATATGATTGATGTTTAGTGCTGGAGATATTTTCTGGTCTAACTCTGGCTTTTTCAGAAATGAATGCTCTGGGAATTTCCCTTCATATTACACCTGTATGTATATTGATGTGGCCATGTCCCATAGGTCTTTGCTACCTGCATAGTGAATGCATCGGGTTTTCTTTCTGTATATGAGTAGGCATTATTCTGTAAATTGATTTAAGTGAACAGAAGCAAGACCAGGTGTTCAGGTGTTGTGGTCTCCAAGACTGCATATATAGTGGGGGAAACTGATCAGTGGTGAGTGCCGGGACTGGATTGCTCAGTAGCAGGAATGTGCGTGCAGTGCCGGGCGACGGCTGCGGGCGCCGCTGTTCACCACGGAGCAGAGGAAGGAGCGGAGCGCTGCAGCCAGCCCCGCCCGCTGCGGCCCGGCTCGCTCGCTCGCTCGCTGTGTCGGCGGCCGGGCGGGCTGCGGGCGGCTCCGCGGTGCGGAGCAGAGCTGCAGCGAGGCGGAGGGGACGGAACCGGGGACGGGAACCGAAGCGGGAGCGACAGTCTGATCCGGAGACGGAAGCGAAGAGTCGGGGCGGTGGCGGGGAGCTGTCGGCGGGCGTCCGGTGGCGGCGGGGCCGTGGCGGAGATGTGCGCGGCGAGAGAAGGGCGCTGGGGCCGGAGGCAGCGAGCGCTGCTGTGCTGCGCGTTGGTGGCGGCGTTGGAGGCGGCGTGGGGGCAGCTGCGCTACTCGGTGTCCGAGGAGCTGCCTAAGGGCTCTTTCGTGGGCGACGTGGCCAAGGACCTGGCGCTGCAGCTGGCGGCGCTCCGCGACCGCGGCGCCCGAGTGGTGTCGGCAGATAGGACGCGGTATTTCGCTCTGCATGCGAACAGCGGCCACCTGGTGACAGCGGAGAGGCTAGACAGAGAGCAGCTGTGCCGGTTGGTGGAGCGCTGCGTGCTGCGCTGTGAGGTGATCGTGGAGGGTGAGATGAAGGTCTACGAGATCGAAGTGGAAATCACAGACATTAACGACAACGCGCCCAGCTTCCGAGAGTCCGAAATGCAATTGCGAATGAGTGAGACGACAGCTCTTGGGTCCCGCTTTCCCCTGGCTGATGCTCACGACCCGGACGTGGGAGTGAATTCCCTGCAGAGCTACGAGCTGAGCGGCGACGAGCACTTCTCGCTGTCCGTGCAGGCGGGAGCCGACGGCGAGAAGCGTCCCGAGCTGGTGCTGGCCAAGGCGCTGGACCGGGAGGAGGCGGCGTTTCACGAGCTGGTGCTGAGGGCGAGCGACGGCGGCGAGCCGTCGCGGACGGGCACGGCGCTCATCCGCGTGTCTGTGCTGGACGCCAATGACAACGCGCCCGTGTTCAGCCAGGCGGTGTACGCGGTTCGCGTGCCTGAGGACGTGCCCGTGGGCTCCACGCTCCTCACCCTCACGGCCACCGACGCCGACGAGGGATTCAACGGCTACGTGAAATACTCGCTTAAAAAGGCGACGGACCTGGCATCGGAAATCTTCCACCTGGATCCCGAGACGGGATCGATCAGGCTGGTGAGGAGCCTGGACTTCGAGGAAGGCGACTCCTACGAAATGGAGGTGCAAGCACACGATGGTGGTGGCCTTTTTGACACGTCTACGGTCTCAGTCTCGGTGACGGACGTAAACGACAACGCGCCCGAGATTTCGGTGAGGTCGGCGCTGAGCGAGATCTCAGAGGACGCGCCGTCGGGGGCGGTGGTGGCCTTGCTGCACGTGCAGGACCGGGACTCGGGCGCCAACGGCGAGGTGCGGTGCTCGCTGGTCGGCGACGTGCCGTTCCGCCTGCGGAGCTCGGTGGGCAGCTACTATAGTGTGGTGACGGCGCGGGAGCTGGACCGGGAGGAGGTGTCGGAGTACAACGTGACGGTGCGGGCGGCGGACGGCGGGTCGCCGTCGCTGCGGAGCAGCGCGGTGCTGGCGCTGCGCGTGCTGGACGTGAACGACAACGCGCCGGTGTTCGCGGAGGCGCGCTACAGCGCCCGTCTGGCCGAGAACAACGCCGAGGGCGCGCTGGTGCTGACGGTGCGGGCGTGGGACGCGGACTGGGGGCAGAACGCGCGCGTGCGGTACCGGCTGGCGGAGGGGCGTGTGCGGGGCGCGCCGCTCTCGTCGTACGTGTCGGTGCAGGCGGAGACGGGCGCGCTGTACGCGCTGCGCTCCTTCGACTACGAGGAGGTGCGCGAGGTGGGGCTGTGGGTGCGGGCGGAGGACGGCGGCGCGCCGGCGCTGAGCAGCAACGTGTCGGTGCGGCTGCTGATCGTGGACGAGAACGACAACGCGCCGCAGGTGCTGTACCCGCCGGCGGCGGCGGCGGGGGCGGCGGCGGGCGCGGTCTGGACGGGCGTGGAGCTGGCGCCGCGCTCGGCGGAGCCCGGCGCGCTGGTGGCCAAGGTGGTGGCGGTGGACGCGGACGCGGGGCAGAACGCGTGGCTGTCCTACGAGCTGGCCAAGGCGACGGAGCCGGGGCTCTTCCGCGTGGGGCTGCACAGCGGCGAGGTGCGCACGGCGCGCTCGCCGCTGGCCCGCGACGCGCCCAGGCACAGCCTGGTGGTGGTGGTGAAGGACCAGGGCCGGCCGGCGCTGTCGGCCACGGCCACGCTGACGGTGGTGCTGGCCGAGAGCGTGGCCGAGCTGCTCTCGGAGCTGGGCAGCGCGGCGGCGCCGGCCGAGCCCGCCGGCAGCCTGACGCGCTGGCTGGTGCTGGCCGTGGCGGCCGTGTCCTGCCTCTTCCTCGCCTTCCTGCTGCTGCTGCTGGCGCTGCGCCTGCGGCGCTGGCGCCGCTCGCAGCTGCTGCCGCCGGCCAGCGGCGCCTTGCGCGGCGTCCCGGCCTCGCACTTCGTGGGCATCGACGGCGTCCGCGCCTTCCTGCACTCCTACTCGCACGAGGTGTCGCTCACCGCCGACTCGCGCAAGAGCCAGCGGCGCTGGGCGGCCGACAGCTGCTGCAACACCCTCCCGGCCCGGCCGCCGCCCGACAAGGCCGCGCCGCTGCTCGGGGAAGACGCTGCCGGCGCCCGCGGCGCACAGCCCGACGCCCTCCCGGTGAGTCGCTCCGGATACCGCGACGCCCTCCCTCTCGGCGCTTGCCTCCCTTCCTGCTCCTTGCCTTTCCCTCCCCGCTCTCCTTCCCGAGCGTGGAGGTTTGCTGCTGAGCAAGGCACAGCTTGGCTGGGCAGCGTGTTGTGGGTGGCTGCCCCTCGCTTAGGGGAGGGCAAGCATGGGCTTCACTGCCAAGGTTACACCTGCTCCTGAAGGCGGGATTCGAGCGGGGGCTTTTTCATGCAACTTTTTTTTTTTTTTTCCCCACTCTTTGTAAGTGGTTGATTATTTCTTCCCCTGTCATATATCATGCAGTTTTTCCTTTTGTTCTTCTCTATTCTGAGTAAGTGTACATTTTAGTTTACTGGGAGATTAAGATGAATCATCCCAATAGCCCATGTGCTTGATCAGTAGGTAGTCTTCAAACAGAATCTTAATGGCTCCGTGATTGTTTTGGCTGCCTCTCTTCTATACTCTAATATACTCTTCTCCTATATATTCCTATATATATTATTATAAAATATTGAGGTTTGAAGAGTGAGAGCAAAGTCCTTTTCATGTTCTGTAAGTATCACGTTTTTCCCTTGTTTATTTTCCTTGTAAAATCTGGAGCACCTGTGCAAGAGAACCCTTAAAAAGACTGTAAGTAGAGTATGTAGACTGTATGTATGCATGTAGAGGTATGATTCCTTAGTATAATACCTTCTAATACCTGTGAAAATTCTCATTAGTCTACCCCTATCTGCATTGGGGTATAGAGTTTCTTCCTAGTTGTAATTCCATTTTCAAGCCTTTGTTTGCAGGAAGGTTGTGCTTCATATTTCCCATTTCTGAGAGGGCTTTTACATTTGAAAATGCAAAGTTTGTATTGCAGCAAATCCTTATCTCCCTTGAGAAGGTCTTATAAGCCATCTGGAGACAAGATGTTGTGTAAGGGAAACAAATCGCTCACAAGACTTATCATGAGAAAAGGCCCCATACTAAGTCATTTACACTTATAGTTTCATTTTCATTTGAGATAAGCAGGGCACATCATGGAAAAACTGATGAGAGCTGATCACCTTTTCTTACTATGATGTCCCCTACTGTACAGTCCGGAGGAAGACTTAAGAACTGAGCCATTTCTTCGTGCTCTAGGGAGGTATTTTCCTGCATGCAGTGAAGACCATGCTGTCTTTGCTGTGAATTTCTCTACCACACTTTCTCTTTGAATGCTTTTTTTGCTTGTCTGATTTTATCTTTTCCTGGTCTTTTGTCTAGGTGTGTAGGTTGAGTTATCAGTAGCAGCGTAGCTGTGTTGAGGAATGTGCTATGGTTTCATGGGCCTTGCTCTGGTGAGGGAATAGCTGGAATTTTCCTTTCCATGTTAGAATATCTGGAGGTTAAGATGTATGTTTCCATTAGCCCATTCAGCACTCACTATTCTCTCAGTAACAGCAAATTCCGATTGTGAATTTTAATAATGAATCAGGATGCCTGCACAGTGCTTTAGTAGACTGAGATGGTCTTGAAACAAAAACTTAAGGACCCATGTTTCACTTAGCTGCTTTTCCTTTTTTTTTGTCATGCAGTTTTTCCTTTTGTTCTTTGGTATTCTCACTAAATGTACACTTGAGATTATCAGGAGGTTAAGATGTATCATCCGAATAGCCCATGTGCTTGATCAGTAGTGTGAGGTTGTCTTCAAACAGAATCTTAGTGTCCCCGTGTTTCATTTGGCTTCCTCTCGTCTATACTCTAATATACTCTTCTCCTATATACTCTAAGTAACTTTTCTTTTGCTGCATTAACATTGGTTGAAATGTCCATGCTGCTGTTCTTGTGCATGTGGAGGGATAATGGCCTGGTCAACTGGTCCTTTTAGGATGTCTGTTTGGCTGTTGTATAGATGAAGGAGAATGAAAAGTCTTGCATTTGAGATTCCCACGTATGTGCTGGGTGTAAAAGGCTCTCAGAGGAAAGAGTAGTGCTTGAACATTGACCTCTCAAGAATGGAACAGACTATGCTAGCAGGCACGTGCTATAGCAACAGAGCCAATGTGCATTCATCCTTTCAGCTTCATGCTGCCTAATATATGGCAGGATAAACTAGTGAGGTTTGAAGAGTGAGAGCAAAGTCAGTTTCATGTCCTGCAGGTTTCACGTTATTTCCTTGTTTGTTGTCCTTGTAAAAACTGGAGCTCTTGTGTGAGAGAACCCTTAAAAAGACTTGAAGATCTGCTATTAATAGTTGGATTTGGGGGAGCTGTTTCCACACAGTGTGAATGTTTAATGCAGTCAGGACAAAGTCTTCGATATCCTCATGTTTCCTTAAAATGTCACTGGATTAAATGCTCTTGCCAGTTCCCTACATATGGCTAGAAGATGAATACTGTGTTGCAAGTGAATGCTGTGAATGTGTAGCTAGGAATGTTTGTGGCTGGATATGAACGTGTCTCAGCAGTGAAATTACTCAGGGAAAGGTTTGATTTCATAATCTGTGGCAAGGCCCACAACATTTATACACCATTTTTTCCTGGATTTTCTGCCCTGAAAGGAAACAATTCCCTGATGATAAAATGTTTTGCAGAAAAACTGTGCATGCAGAGTGATGATGCCTGTGTGTAACAGCTTATAATTCCTGTGTGAATCATCATTAATTCATTCCAATCTGTTGTGACATTGTGACATTGGGTTTGTCATTATTCCATTTATAGGTGTTTGTTCCCAGGAAGTCTGTGCTTTATATTTCCCGTTTCAGGATAGAATAGGGCTTTTGCATTTGAGAATGACGGAGTTGTACGGCAGGAAATCCTTACCTCCTTTGTAAAGGTTCTTTCAGACATCTGAAGACCAACTTTTGTGTATGAAGGAAACAAAACAGGAGGTAAAACTGAATCTCTCCCCACTGCTTGCAAGACTTGGCATGAGAACGGGTCCCATATTAAGGGCTTTACATTTGCAATTTTATTTTATTTGGAGATGAGCAGGCCACATCATAGACAAATTGAGGAGAGCTGATGAACTTTTCCAGTGAATTCCAGATGAACAATCCAGGGCCTTGCTTGCAGCTTAAGACCTCAGTGATTTCTTGGTGCTCTGAGGAGGAATTTTGGTGCTGCCCAACCAATGATTTTCTATTCCACACTTTCACTTTGAATGCTTCCTTCTGCTGCTTCTCTGATTTTATCTTTTCCTGGTCTCTTGTCCATGACTCTAGGTTGAGTTGTCAGTTGCAGCATAGCTGTGTTGAGGAATGTGCTATGTATTCATGGGCCTTGCTCCCATGAGGCAATAGGTGGGTATTTCATCCAAGTTAGAGGTTGTGTGGAAGGCTGGAGATGTGAGGGTACTTGTGTGTTCTCTTCCATTTTTGTTTCCGGGGAGTGGATGTACATATAGAATCATAGAATCATTAAGGTTGGGAAAGACCTTCAAGATCATCTGGTCAACGATCACCCTACTACCAATGTCACCACTAAACCATGTCTGTAAACACCAGGTCCAAGCAAGCGCCTTCCCCTTCTCTCCTTTTTTGAAAAATGTGGACATGTTTATGCCTTATTTCAAGAGTTCTTTCCTCGTTCCCAGTGATGGGAGCGCACAAAACACATTTTTCTTCCCATGACCCCACCCCCCGCCGTCCCCTGAGGCCTGCTCCCCACCAGGCACCCACTGATGTTAGTAGAAGAAGCATGTACGTGTAGAGCAGTGCATGTGCTTCAAGGAGGGGGACATTTTCCTCCAAAGGCAATCATGATGACCCAGTTTCTGGTCAAGGATGGCTCCTCTCTCTCTTTCCCACAGATCAAGAGTATGAAGATTAAAGAGAAATATACCTCCCTTCTTGATATTTGTTGATGGTGTGGTTGTGGTGCATTTATAAGGAAATTGTCATTTGAACTGATCCTTTGGTGAGATGTGCTTGCAGATTCTGAGGATGAAAGAAAAGCACTGAAGTTGTGAAAGGATTGAGGTAATGTTTTGGCAGAATGCTGTGTGAGGAGCTGTAGGAAAACAGACGCCCCTCTCCCTGCTTGTTGTAGTTATTCCATTAGGCACACAGCTCTGCTCAATTTTACAGTAGAAATGTTGTTTTTTTCCTGTGTTTTAATCTTCAGGAGGACCTTCTGGGGAAATCTTTTCCTACTATCTACCTTACATGCTCTATTCCTATGAATACTCAAAAATGTACGTTTGCATAACTTAGCTGCATATCATTTACACTCTTTAAACCATTACAATTATGTCGTAATAATATGATAAAAAGAAAATTGTCTTTGGAGCTGTCCATGGTGTAGTTTTGTGCATATCGTGGAGAAAGGGGCTGGGCAATTGGTCCTTTGATGATGTCCTTTTGCCAGTCATGAAGAGGGAAGGCAATCATAACAGTTGGGAGTAGTTTAGGAAGTTTTCATGTGTGGTTTTGGAGGCATTGACCTCTCAACATAACATTTGAGTGTTGACCTCTCCAGAATAGCGCTGGAAATGTCTTTGCTATCAGAGGTGCTATGACAGCAGCTGTGTTGCAGATCCATCACTTGAATTTCATTGAGCATCAGGCTTGGGCGGACCAAAGAAGAATGCTTATAGAGTGATAGCTAAGTCCTTCACATCTGTAGTTTTCAGTGGTCTGATTTTATCTTTTCCTGGTGTTTCTTCTATGCATGTAGGTTGAGTTATCAGTAGCAGCATCACTTTGTTGAGGAATGTCTTTTGAACTCATGTAAGCTTACATAGCCCATGTAAGCTACTAGCTGGGTATTTCAACAAAGGTAGAGATCTTGTGGAGGGCCGGAGATGTGAGGGTGCTTGTGTGCTCTCTTCCATTTTTGTTTCCAGGGAGTGGATGTAAACACGAAGATAGTAAAAGAGGTATGTCTCTGGGGAGGAATGCATGCTCTTAAAGAACAGGGACATTCCCTTACAAATATATTTAGGATGACCTAGTCTCTGTTGCAGAAAGGCTCCTCTCTGTCTTTCCCCTTATCTCCTTAGTATGCTTTAGAAACTTGTAGAGAAACGTACCTCCCTTCTTGATCTACCTTGACAGTGTGGTTGTGTATGGTGCATGGTATTGGGAAATGGTCTGTTCAACTTTTCCTTTGGTGAGATGTGTTTGCAAATTCTGAAGGTACAAGAAAAAAGAAAAAAAAAAAAAAAAGAAGTTGTGAAAGGTTTGAGGTGACATGTTTTGGGAATACTGTGTGAGGGGCTGTAGAAGGACTGATGCTCCTTTCTCTGCTTGTTTTAGTTATTCCATTCTGACGCAGCTGAGATTTACGCACTTTGATATCTGTCTGCTCAATATGTTCTGCCTAAGAAATGTTATTGAGCTTTCATTGGGAGGTTTGGGAGGGCCTTCCACAGAATTCATTCTGTAATATCTACATTACTTGGTCTACTACTATGAATGCTTGAAAATGTCCGTGTATATAACTTAATTATATGTCATTTATTCTCTTCACAATGTACATACTATGTCATGATAATATGACAAAAAGAAAATTGTCTTTGGAGCTGTCCATGGTGAACTCTTTGTGCACGTTGTGAAGAAGTGGGCTGAGCAGTTGGTCCTTTGATGGTGTAGTTCTACCTGTTATGAAGAGGGAAGGCAATCACAACAGCTGGGAGTAGTTTGGGAATTCTTTATGTGTGAAGGTCTCTTGGAGGGAAGAGGAGCCTTTGAACCCTGACCTCACAAAAATGGAGCTGGAAGTGGCTTTGCTATCAGACACGTGCTATGGCAACAGCTGTATTCATAGAATCCTGGAACCATAGGTAGGAAAAGACCTCTTAGATCATCTAGCCCAATTTTTAACCTAGCACTGCCAAGTCTACCATTAAACCATGTCACTAAGCTCTACATCTACATGCTTTTTGAAGACCTCCAATGATGGTGACTCAACAACTTCCGTGAGCAGCCTTTGTGAATACTTCACAACCCTTCCAGTGAAAAATTTTTTCCTAATATCCAGTGTAAACCTCCCCTGGAGCAATCTGAAGCCATTACCTATAGTTTTTTTTTCATTTGGTTCTTGGGAGAACAAGCTGATCCCCACTTTGCTGTAGCCTCCTTTAAGGTGATCATAGAGCATGATAAGATCTGCTCTGATCCACCTTTACTCTACTTTACTCTAGGCTAAACAACCTCAGGTCCCTCAGCTGCTCCTAATAAGACCTGTTCTCTAGACCCTTCAACAGCTTCGTTGGCCTTCTTTGGACCTGCTTCAGCACCTCAATAACCTTCCTGTAGTGAGGTGTCCAAAACTGTACTCAGCATTTGAGGTGCAGCCTCACCAGAGGTGGGTACACAGGGACAATCACTTGCCTAGTCCTGCTGGCCAGACTATTTCTGATGCAAGTCAGGATTCTGTTGGCTTTCTTGGCCACCTGAGCACTGTTGGCTCATATTCAGCGAGCTATCAACCAGTACTCAGAGATCCCTTTCAGCAGCCAGTTTTCCAGCCACTCTTCCTCCAGCCTGTAGAACTGCATGGAATTGCTGTGACACAAACAAAGGACCCATCACTTAGCCTTGTTGAAACACATACTGCTGGCCTCACCCTGTTGGTCCAGCCTATCCAGATCCATCTGCAGGGCCTTCCTACCTTTGAGCAGATCAACACTTGTGCTTAACTTGGTGTCATCTGAAAACGTACTGAGGGTGCACTCAATCCCCTCATCCAGATCATTGTTAAATGGGACTGAAGGGAACTAGCCCCAATACTGAGCCCTGGGGGGCACCACTTCTGACTGGCCTCCAGCTGGATTTAACCCCATTCACCAAGATTCTTTGGGCTTGACTAACATGCCAGTTGTTAAGCCAATGAAGCGTACACCCATCCAAGCCACAAGAAGCCATTTTCTCCAGGAGACTGCTGTGGGAAAGAGCATTCAAAAGCCTTACTGAAGTCAAGGTAGACCAGATCCACAGGCTTTCTCTCATCCACTTGGCACGTCCCCTTGTACAGAAGGAGATCAGATTCATGGAGGAGGACTTGTCTTTCATTAAGCCCCATTGACTGAGTCTGATCACCTGGTTGCCCTTTAAGTACCATGTGATTGCACAAAAGGTGTTCTGCTCCACGAGCTTCACCAGCACTGACAGGTGTGTAGTTTCCCAGATTGTCCTTCTGGTCCTTTTTATAGATGGGCATCATATTTGGTAGCCACCAATCAACTGGGACCTCCCCAGATATCCAGGGCTGCTGGTAAATGATGCGAAGTGTTGTGGCGAGCATTGTTGCCATCTCCCTCAAGTACCCCCAGGTGGATCCCTTCTGGCCCAATAGACTTGCAGATGTCTAAGTAGTTTAGCAAGTTGCTGACCATTTCCTGGTGGATTATGAGGGCTTCATTCTGCTCCCCATCCCTATCTACCAGGTAGTCAGGGGATGGGGTACCCAGAAAAATATTTGTCTTGCTGCTAAAGACTGAGGCCAAACACGCAGTAAGTTCTTGTTTATGTATTTATAAAAACATGTTTATAGTCTTTAAGAGCAGTAGCCAGATTTAGCTCCAATTGGGCTTTGGCCCTTCTGATTTTCACCCCACACAGCCTCAAACATCTCCTGACTGTTGCAAGTGCAACCCTTGAATTCCATTCTACATAATGTTGGGGCAGATCAAAAAAATAAGATCTGTAGAGTGACAGTGAAGTCCTTCACTGGTGCAATTTTCACATTTTTGCCTTGTTTGCTGCTAATGTCTAAACTGGGTCTGAGTGTGGCAGAGACCCCTAAAAAGATTGGAAGATCTGTTGGAATGGTGGGACCGGGAGAGCAATTTCCAACCAGACCCTGAATGTTTCCTCCTGTGGAGAGAACTACTTTGATATATTTTTCTTTCAGTAAAGTGTCAGAGAATTATATGCCCCTGTCTTTCTTGTCTGACATATGGTGAGAAGTAGGATTTTGTCCATGGTGCAGATAAAGACTGTGACTGCAGAGTGCAGAAGCTGAGAGGCAGGCTTAGAGCCTGGAAAATAGTTGGATCAGTGTGTCTTTGGCTGGGGAATGCTTTTGTTTCATACCTGTTGCCAAGGGCTATGCCATTTCTGTTCTGATCATGGCGTTCCTGTCCTTAAAGGCAATGATGTTTCCCTGAGAATACAGTATTTGGCAAAAAAAGTGCCTACGTAGGCAGAGGTCTCTAAGATGAAGGAGTGCAGACTGGAGTCACCACCATTTATGAAGGTGAAGGCAAAGAATCATAGAGGGGTGCTGTGGGAGCATGTGTTCCATGGAAGCACTAATCTAGTGCTCTAACTGATCCCAAGTACTGTTTTAATAACTGTTAGCCGTGAATGTGAATGCTTAGTATGTAGAATGACATCCACTGACTCAGCATGACAGAATCAGGAAAATATGATTGATGCTTAGTGCTGGAGATATTTCATGGTCTTCCTTTGGCTTTTTTTCAGTGGTGAGTGCCCCACGTGGTGTGCTCTGTAGCAAGTAGCTGGAGTGCGTGTACAGTCTGGTCACAGAGCTGAGGGGAGCTGATGGTTCCTTGACGCTGCACCCCTAAAGGGGAAATGTTTAATATAGGTTGTTGACATTGGAACGACAACACAAATTATAAATGAATGTCAGACTTCAATGAATACAAAGAGTTGAAAAGACAAGAAAACATCCATTCAAGAAGGGCTGCAAAAACGATCTATCCAGTTCGTTGAAGTGAATGTCCTTCTGCAAACATGGTGTAAGAGTGATAATTAATTTGAGGCCTAATTAACACGAAGAATTTTACCTGCCATGCAGTAGAGCTAAGATATCAAGAAGACGACACTACCTTCATTCTGATATTGACCGCCATGAAGACCAGAATGCATTCCATCTTCTCCTCTAAGAAGAGAAGGCGTTGCAGAAGCAAACGCACCGACTCTGGGCCGTGTCGCAGGGCAATGTCCTGTGGCGCCGCGTCAACGGGGACCGAAGGTTTCCGCGGAAGAAGCAGGGCGGCGGCGGTCGGTGTGAGCCGTGCGTGCAGTGCCGGGCGGCGGCTGCGGGCGCCGCTGTTCACCACGGAGGAGAGGAAGGAGCGGAGCGCTGCAGCCAGCCCCGCCCGCTGCGGCCCGGCTCGCTCGCTCGCTCGCTGTGTCGGCGGCCGGGCGGGCTGCGAGCGGCCCCGCGGTGCGGAGCCGTGCTGCAGCAAGGGGGAGAGGCCGGCGAGAGCGGGCGACCGCGGGGCCGGAGCCGGGGACGGGAATCGAAGTGGGAGCGAGAATCTGGTCCGGAGACGGAGGGGAAGAATCGGGGAGGCGGCGGGGAGCTATCGGCGGGCGTCCGGTGGCGGCGCGGCTGCGGCGGAGATGTGCGCGGCGAGAGAAGGGCGCTGGGGCCGGAGGCAGAGAGCGCTGCTGTGCTGCGTGTTGGTGGCGGCGTGGGAGGCGGCGTGGGGGCAGCTGCGCTACTCGGTGCCCGAGGAGCTGCCTAAGGGCTCTTTCGTGGGCGACGTGGCCAAGGACCTGGCGCTGCAGCTGGCGGCGCTCCGCGACCGCGGCGCCCGAGTTGTGTCGGCAGATAGGACGCGGTATTTCGCTCTGCATGCGAACAGCGGCCACCTGGTGACGGCGGAGAGGCTAGACAGAGAGCAGCTGTGCGAGGGCTTGCAGCGCTGCGTGCTGCGCTGTGAGGTGATCGTGGAGGGCGACATGAAGTTCTACGGAATCGAAGTGGAAATCAAAGACATTAACGACAACGCGCCCAGCTTCCGAGAGTCCGAAATGCAATTGCGAATGAGTGAGACGACAGCTCTTGGGTCCCGCTTTCCCCTGGCTGATGCTCACGACCCGGACGTGGGAGTGAATTCCCTGCAGAGCTACGAGCTGAGCGGCGACGAGCACTTCTCGCTGTCCGTGCAGGCGGGAGCCGACGGCGAGAAGCGTCCCGAGCTGGTGCTGGCCAAGGCGCTGGACCGGGAGGAGGCGGCGTTTCACGAGCTGGTGCTGAGGGCGAGCGACGGCGGCGAGCCGTCGCGGACGGGCACGGCGCTCATCCGCGTGTCTGTGCTGGACGCCAATGACAACGCGCCCGTGTTCAGCCAGGCGGTGTACGCGGTTCGCGTGCCTGAGGACGTGCCCGTGGGCTCCACGCTCCTCACCCTCACGGCCACCGACGCCGACGAGGGACTCAACGGGAACGTGAAATACTCGCTTAAGAAAATTACTGACAAAGCCTCGAAGATTTTCCACCTCGATCCCGAGACGGGATCGATCAGGCTGGTGAGGAGCCTGGACTTCGAGGAAGGCGACTCCTACGAAATGGAGGTGCAAGCACACGATGGTGGTGGCCTTTTTGACACGTCTACGGTCTCAGTCTCGGTGACGGACGTAAACGACAACGCGCCCGAGATTTCGGTGAGGTCGGCGCTGAGCGAGATCTCGGAGGACGCGCCGTCGGGGACGGTGGTGGCCCTGCTGCACGTGCAGGACCGGGACTCGGGCGCCAACGGCGAGGTGCAGTGCAGCATCGTGGAGGGCGTCCCGTTCCGCCTGGAGCGGGCGCTGGACAATTATTACAGCGTGGTGACGGCGCGGGAGCTGGACCGGGAGGAGGTGTCGGAGTACAACGTGACGGTGCGGGCGGCGGACGGCGGGTCGCCGTCGCTGCGGAGCAGCGCGGTGCTGGCGCTGCGCGTGCTGGACGTGAACGACAACGCGCCGGTGTTCGCGGAGGCGCGCTACAGCGCCCGTCTGGCCGAGAACAACGCCGAGGGCGCGCTGGTGCTGACGGTGCGGGCGCGGGACGCGGACTGGGGGCAGAACGCGCGCGTGCGGTACCGGCTGGCGGAGGGGCGTGTGCGGGGCGCGCCGCTCTCGTCGTACGTGTCGGTGCAGGCGGAGACGGGCGCGCTGTACGCGCTGCGCTCCTTCGACTACGAGGAGGTGCGCGAGGTGGGGCTGTGGGTGCGGGCGGAGGACGGCGGCGCGCCGGCGCTGAGCAGCAACGTGTCGGTGCGGCTGCTGATCGTGGACGAGAACGACAACGCGCCGCAGGTGCTGTACCCGCCGGCGGCGGCGGCGGGGGCGGCGGCGGGCGCGGTCTGGACGGGCGTGGAGCTGGCGCCGCGCTCGGCGGAGCCCGGCGCGCTGGTGGCCAAGGTGGTGGCGGTGGACGCGGACGCGGGGCAGAACGCGTGGCTGTCCTACGAGCTGGCCAAGGCGACGGAGCCGGGGCTCTTCCGCGTGGGGCTGCACAGCGGCGAGGTGCGCACGGCGCGCTCGCCGCTGGCCCGCGACGCGCCCAGGCACAGCCTGGTGGTGGTGGTGAAGGACCAGGGCCGGCCGGCGCTGTCGGCCACGGCCACGCTGACGGTGGTGCTGGCCGAGAGCGTGGCCGAGCTGCTCTCGGAGCTGGGCAGCGCGGCGGCGCCGGCCGAGCCCGCCGGCAGCCTGACGCGCTGGCTGGTGCTGGCCGTGGCGGCCGTGTCCTGCCTCTTCCTCGCCTTCCTGCTGCTGCTGCTGGCGCTGCGCCTGCGGCGCTGGCGCCGCTCGCAGCTGCTGCCGCCGGCCAGCGGCGCCTTGCGCGGCGTCCCGGCCTCGCACTTCGTGGGCATCGACGGCGTCCGCGCCTTCCTGCACTCCTACTCGCACGAGGTGTCGCTCACCGCCGACTCGCGCAAGAGCCAGCGGCGCTGGGCGGCCGACAGCTGCTGCAACACCCTCCCGGCCCGGCCGCCGCCCGACAAGGCCGCGCCGCTGCTCGGGGAAGACGCTGCCGGCGCCCGCGGCGCACAGCCCGACGCCCTCCCGGTGAGTCGCTCCGGATACCGCGACGCCCTCCCTCTCGGCGCTTGCCTCCCTTCCTGCTCCTTGCCTTTCCCTGCGCGATCTCCTTCGCGGCCGGGGAGTTTTGCTGCTGGGCAAGGCACAGCTTGGCTGGGCAGCGTGTTGTGTGTGGTTGCCCCTCGCTCAGGGGAGGCAAGCATGGGCTTCACTGCCAGGGTTACACCTGCTCCTGAAGGCGGGATTCGGGCGGGGGCTTTTTCATGCAACTTTTTTTTTTTTTTTCCCCACTCTTTGTAAGTGGTTGATTATTTCTTCCCCTGTCATATATCATGCAGTTTTTCCTTTTGTTCTTCTCTATTCTGAGTAAGTGTACATTTTAGTTTACTGGGAGATTAAGATGAATCATCCCAATAGCCCATGTGCTTGATCAGTAGGTAGTCTTCAAACAGAATCTTAATGGCTCCGTGTTTGTTTTGGCTGCCTCTCTTCTATACTCTAATATACTCTTCTCCTATATATTCCTACATATATTATTATAAAATATTGAGGTTTGAAGAGTGAGAGCAAAGTCCTTTTCATGTTCTGTAAGTATCACGTTTTTCCCTTGTTTATTTTCCTTGTAAAATCTGGAGCACCTGTGCGAGAGAACCCTTAAACAGACTCGAAGAGCTGTTATTAATAGTTGAATTAGGAGAGCTCTTTCCATACAGAGTGTGAATGTTTACTGCAGTCAGGACAAAGTCTTTGGTATCCCCATGTTTCCTCAAAATGTCACTGGATTAAATGCTCTTGCCAGTTCCCTACTTGTGGCTAGAAGACTGATATTGTGTTGCAACTGAATGATGTGAATGTGTAGGTAGGAATGTTTGTGGCTGGATATGAATGTGTCACAGCAGTGAAATTCTTCAGGTAAAAGTTTGTTTTCATAATCTGTGGCAAGGCCCACAGCATTTATGCATTTATCCTGGATTTATGCATTTTATCCTGGATTTTCTGCCGTGAAAGGCAACTAAGTTTCTGATGATAAAATATTTTGTAGAAAAACTGTGCATGCAGAATGATGATGCCTGTGTTTAACAGCTTATAATTCCTGTGTGAATCATCATTAATTCACTCCCATCTATTGTAACATTGTGAAATAGGGTTTGTCATTATTCCATTTATAGGTGTTTGTTCCCAGGAGGTCTGTGCTTTATACTTCCCATTTCAGGATAGGGCTTTTTCATTTGAGAATGACTGTTACTGTATAGCCCAGAGGAGGACTTAAGAACTGAGCCATTTCTTCTAGGGAGGTATTTTCTTGCATGCAGAAAAGACCATGCTGCCTTTCCTGAGAGTTTCTCTACCATGCTTTCTCTTTGAATGCTTCCTTGTGCTTGTCTGATTTTATCTTTTCCTGGTCTTTTGTCTAGGTGTGTAGGTTGAACTGTAGCAGCATAGCAGCATAGCTGTGTTGAGGAATGTGCTGTGTTTTCATGGGCCTTGCTCTGGTGAGGGAATAGCTGGAATTTTCCTTTCCATGTTTGAATATCTCGAGGTCAAGATGTATGTTTCCATTAGCCCATTCAGCACTCACTATTCTCAGTAACAGCAATTTCTGATAGTGAATTCTAATAACGAATGAGGAGGTCTGCACAGTGTTTTAGTAGATTGGGATGGTCTTGAAACAGAATCTTAAGGACCCCATATTTCACTTCGCTGCTTTTCCTTTATACTCCTTTCAAATTTTCTGTTGCTGCATGAAGATGGTTTGAGCAGAGAAATGTCTTTCTATTCATCTGTGCTGCTGTTTTGGTGTGTGTGGTGGAATAACGGTCTGGGTAATGGGTCCTTCTAGGCTTCATCACTTGAATTTGTGCTGCATAATATTTGGCTAGGTTTTAAAATGTTGAGTGAAGTGTGAGATTGGATTCTGCTTCTTGTCCTTTTTTCTTGTTCCATTTCTGCCCTTTTCACATTTTTGCCTTGTTTGTTGTCAATGACAAAATGCAGCCTTCTGTGCCGGAGAACCCTGAAAAGATTGGAAGATCTGTTTTGAGTTATTCGACTGGGGGAGATGTTTCCATACACAGTGTGACTATATAGTATTGTCAGGACAGTTTTTGACATCCTCATGTTTCTTTAAAATGTCACTGGATGAAATGCTCTTGCCAGCAGCCTACATATGGCTAGAATTTGGATGTTTTGAGTGGTGCAACTGAATGCTGTGAATGCAGAGTAAGTATGGTGAGTGTTTTTTTTATTATTATTTATTTATTGATTTTGAATGTGGAAGATAAGTGGTTCAGCAGTGGTATCATTCAGGAAAAAGTTTGACTTCATAATTTGTGCCAATTCCTGCAGCATTTTTGCACCAATTTATCCTGGTTTCCCTGCCCTGAAAGGTAACTTTAATTCTCTGATAATAAAATGTTTTGCAGAAAAACTGTGCATGTGGTGTGATGATGCCTGCGTTTTATGGCTTCTAATACCTGTGTGAATCCTCATTACTTCACTTCTGTCTATTGCAACTTTGTGCCAAAGAGTTTCTTCATAGCTATAATTCCATTTTTCAGGTCTTTGTTCCCAGGAAGGTTGTGTTTCATATTTTCCTTTTCTGGGTAGGCTTTTATATTTGCAAATGCGACACTTGAATTGCAGCAAATCCTTATGTCCTTTGGGAAGGTCCTATCAGCCATCTGGAGACAAATTTTTATGTATAATGGGAAGAAAACAGAAGCTCAGACTGAATCTGTCTTCATTGCTCTCAAGACTTAACATGAGAAATGGCCCCATAGTAAGGCCTTTCCATTTAAAGTTTTATATTCATTGTATATGAGCACGCTACATCATGGAAAAATGGATGAGAGTTAATGAAAGTTTCTTAAAATGAAGTCCAGATGAACACTCTAGGGCTTTGCTTGCAGCATGACACCTGAGCCATTTCTTGGTGGTCTAGGGAGGAATTTTTCTGTGCACAGAGAAGACTGTGCCACATTCACAGTGATTTCCTTTACCACACTTTCTCATTGAGTGCTTCCTTGTGCTGCTTGTCTGATATTTTCTTTTCCTGGTGTTTCTTCCATACATGTAGGTTGAGTTGTCAGTAGCAGCATAGCTTTGTTGGGGAATGTGTTATGTGTTCATGTGCTTGTGCATGTAAGCCAGTAGCTGGGTATTTCACCAAAGTTAGAGCTGGAGATGTCAGGGTGTTTGTGTGTTCTCCTCCATTATTTTTTTCCTAAGTAGTGGATGTAAAAATGTTAGTAGAAGAAGCATGTCTCTGCGGAGCATAACATGCACTTAAAGTAGAGGGACATTCCCTTACTGATATATTTATGGTGACCCAGTCTCTGCTGGAGAACGGCTCCTCTCTGTCCCTTACCTCTTTAGTAGGCATTAGAAACTTGGAGAGAAATGTACCTCCCTTCTTGGTATACCTTGATGGTGTCGTGCACAGTGCGTGGAATTGAGAAATTGTATGTTCAACTTTCCTTTGCTGAGGCATGCTTGGAGATTCCAGAGGTGAAAGAAAAGCATTGAAGTTATGAAGGTTTGAGGTGATATGTTGGGGGAATGTTGTGTGAGGGGCTGTAGAAGGACTGACGCTCCTTTCTCTGCTAGTTTTAGTTATTTCATTCCATACACAGCTATGGTTTATGCACTTCGAAGTCTGTCTGCTCTACAGATTTTGCCTGAGAAAGGTTATTGAGCTTTTTTGGGATCTTTGAGAGAGCCTTCTGTAGAATTCATTCCCTACTGTCTACCTTACCTGCCCTACTACTATTAATACTGAAAAACATCCATGTGTATAAACTAGCTGCATACCATTTATTCTCTTCACAATGTTTTCATTAGGTCATGTTAATGTGGTGGAAAAAAAAATTCTTTGGAACTGTCCATGGTCAAGTTTATGTGCACACTGTGAAGATGTGGGCTGGGCAATTGGTCTTCTGGCGAAGTCCAAAAGATAGCTTGTTATGTTGCCTGTAATGAAGAGGGAAGGCAAACGTAACAGTTCAGAGTAGTTTGAGAATTCTTTGTGTGTGACGGTCTCTTGGAGGAAGGAGGAGCCTTTGAACACTGACCTCTCAAAAATGGAACCAGAAGTGGTTTTGCTAGCAGACACGTGCTATGACAACAGAACGGAATAGAATTCATAGAATCTTGGAATCATTTAGGTTGGAAAAGACCGCTTAGATCATCTAGCCCGACCTTTAACCTAGCACTGCCAAGTCTGCCATTAAACCATGTCACTAAGCTCTACATCTATATGCCTCTTGAAGACCTCCAAGGATGGTGACTCAACTACTTCCCTGGGCAGCCTGTTTGAATACTTTACAACCCTTTCAGTGAAAATTTTTTTCCTAATATCCAATGTAAACATCCCCTGGAACAATCTGAGGCCATTTCCTATTGTTTTATCACATGGTTCTTAGGAGAAGAGGGCAATCACTATTTTGCTGTAGCCCCCTTTAAGGTAATTGTAGAACATGATAAGATCTGCCCTGAGCCTCCTTTTCTCTAGACTAAACAACCCCAGCTCCCTCAGTTGCTCCTATTAAGACCTGTTCTCTAGACCCTTCAATGGCTCCGTTGCCCCTCTTTGGACCTGCTTCAGCACCTCAATAACCTTCCTGTAGTGAGGGGTCCAAAACTGAACACAGTATTTGATGTGTGGCCTCACCAGAAATGGGTACAGAGGGACAATCACTTCCCTAGTCCTGCTGGCCAGACTATTTCTGATACAAGGCAGGATGCTGTTGTCTTTCTTGGCCACCTGAGCACACTGCTGGCTCATATTCATCTGACTGTCAACCAGTACTCAGAGATCCCTTTCAGCAGCCAACTTTCCAGTCTTTCTCCAGCCTGTAGCACTCCATGGGATTGCTCTGACCCAAGCACAGGACCCATCATCACTTAGCCTTGTTGAACCACATACTGCTGACCTTGGCCTATCAGTCCAGCCTATCCAGATACATCTGCAGGGCCTTTCTACCCTTGAGCAGATCAGCATTTGTGCTTAACTTGGTGTCGTCTGAAAATGTACTAATGGTGCAATTGATCTCCTCATCCCGATCATTGATAAATGAGACTGAAGAGAACTAGCCCCGATACTCAGCCCTGGGGGAAACCACTTGAGACCGCCCTCCAGCTGGATTTAACACCATTCACCAAGACTCTTTGGGCTTAACTAACATGCCAATTTATAATTCAGTGAAGTGCAAACTCATCCAAGGCATGAGCAGCCATTTTCTCCAGGAGAATGTTGTGGGAAAGAGTGTTCAAAAGCCTTACTGAAGTCAAGGTAGACTATATCCACAGCCTTTCCCTCATCCACTTAGCATGTCAACTTGTACAGAAGGAGATAAGACTCATGAAGGAGGACCCATCATTCATTAAGCCCCATTGACTGAGCCTGACTACCTGGTTGCCACGTGATGGCACAAAAGGTGTTCTGCTCCACGAGCTTCCCCAGCACTGACAGGCCTGTAGTTTCTCAGATGTCCTTCTGGACATTCTTGTAGTTGATCATCATATTAGTAGCCACCAGTCAACTGGGACCTCCCCAGAGAGCTGTGGCTTCAGATAAATGATGGAGAATGGCTTGGCGAGCATTTTTGTCAGCTCCTTCAGTATCCTAAGGTGGATCCCTTCTTGCCCATAGACTTGCATATGTCTAAGTAGTTTAGCAGGTTGCTGACCATTTCCTTCTGGATTATGAGGGCTTCATTCTGATCAGGGGATGGGATTCTGATCAGGGGATGGGATACCCAGAGAAAAATTGGTCTTGCTGCTAAAGACTAATGAAAAAAAAAGGCATTAAGGAGCTTGTCTCTTGTCAATACTTTTCCCCCCACATCCAATAAAGGATGGAGATTCTCTTTGCTCCTCCTTTTCTTGTTTATGTATTTATAAAATAATTTTCATTACCTTTAAGAGCTGCAGCCAGCTTTAGCTCCAGTTGGACTTTGGCCCTTCTAATTTTCACCCCACACAGCCTCAGACATATTTATAGTCCTCCTGAGTGTTGCAAGTACATTCCAATTTCATTGTACATAATGTTGGGGCAGATCAAACCAGAAAATGTCTGGAGTGACAATGAAGTCCTTCAATTGTGTAATTTTCACATTTTTGCCTCATTTACAGCCAATGTCTAAACTGCAAATGAGTGTGGCAGAGACCCCTAAAAAGATTGGAAGATCTGTTGGAATGGTGGGACTGGGAGAGCAATTTCCAACCAGACCCTGAATGTTTCCTCCTGTGAAGAGAATTACTTTGATATGTTTCTCTTTCAATAAAATGTCAGAGAATTATATGCCCTTTTCTTTCTTCTCTCACCAATGGTGAGAAGTCGGATATTGTCCATGATGCAGATAAAGACTGTGACTGCAGAGTACAGAGGCTGAGAAACAGGCTTAGAGCCTGGAAAATAGTTGGGTTACTGTGTCTTTGGCTGGGGAATGCTTTTGTTTCATGCCTGATGACAAGGGCTATGCCATTTCTGTTCTGATCATGGTGTCCCTGTCCTTAAGGCCATGATGTTTCCCTGAGAATAAAGTATTTGGCAAAAAGTGCCTATGTAGTGGAGGTCCCTGAGGTGAAGGAGTGCAGACTGGAGTCACCACCATTTATGAAGGTGAAGGCAAAGAATCATAGAGGGGTGCTGTGGGAGCAGGTGTTCCATGGAAGCACTAATCTAGTACTGTAACTGATGCCAAGTACTGATGTAATAACCGTTAGCCATGAATGTGAATGCTTAGTATGTAGAATGAGATCCACTGATTCAGGCTGAAAGAATCAGGAAAATATGATTGATGCTTAGACCATTTCATGGTCATCCTTTTTTGTTTTGTTTTTCTCAAACGACTGTATCTGACTTCTTATATAGCTGATGCCAAGTTCTGCCCTCATCTTACACCTGTATGTACACTGGCATGCTCATGTCCCATGGCTCTTTTCTACCTTCACCATGAATGCCATGTGGTTTTCTTCTGGTGAATGGGTAGGCATTTTTCTGGAAATCCATTTAAGTGAATGAAAGTTAGACAAGAATCTTCAGCAACTGTGATCTCCAAGACTGCATTTATAGTGGGGGAAACTGATCAGTGGTGAGTGCCCAGGCTAGTATGCTCTGTGGCAGGGATATGGAGTGCGTGCACAGCCTGCTCAGAGAGCTGAAGGGAGCGGCTGGTTCCTTAATGCTGCACTTTTAAAGGGGGAACTGTTTAATATAGGTTGTTGACATTGGAACGACAACACAAATTATAAATGAATGTAAGATTTAAATGAATATAAAGTGTTGGAAAGACAAGAAAATATTCACTCCAGAAGGACTGCAGGAACGATCTCCAAAAGTCCTGGAAGTGAGTACCCTTCTGCAAACATGGTGTAAGGGCGATAATTACTTTGAGGTCGAATTAAAACGAATAATTTTACCTGCCATGCAGTAGAACTAAGACATCAAGAGGAGTCCTCTGCCTTCATTCTGATCATGACCACCGTGAAGACCGGAGTCCATTCGACCTTATCCACGAAGAAGAGAAAGAGTTGCGTAGGCAAACGCACCGACTCTGGGCCTTGTAGCAGGGGAATGTCCGTGGCGCCGTACCCGCGGGGGCTGAAGGTTTCCGCGGAAGAAGCAGGGCGGCGGCGCTCGGTGTGAGCCGTGCGTGCAGTGCCGGGCGGGGGCTGCGGGCGCCGCTGTTCACCACGAAGGAGAGGAAGGAGCGGAGCGCTGCAGCCAGCCCCGCCCGCTGCGGCCCGGCTCGCTCGGTCGCTCACTGTCTCGGCGGCCGGGCGGGCTGCGAGCGGCTCCGCGGTGCGGAGCCGAGCTACAGAGAGGCAGGGGGGCCGGCGAGAGCGGGCGGCGGCGGGGTCAGAGAGAAGACGGAACCGAAGCTGAAGCGGGAGTGGTAGCCGGAGCGAGAGCCTGAACCGGAGCCGGAGGGGAAGAGTCGAGGCGGCAGCGGGGAGCTGTCGGCGGGCGTCCGGTGGCGGTGGGGCCGTGACGGAGATGTGCCCGGCGAGAGAAGGGCGCTGGGGCCGGAGGCAGCGAGCGCTGCTGTGCTGCGTGTTGGTGGCGGCGTGGGAGGCGGCGTGGGGGCAGCTGCGCTACTCGGTGCCCGAGGAGCTGCCCAAGGGCTCTTTCGTGGGCGACGTGGCCAAGGACCTGGCGCTGCAGCTGACGGCACCCCGCGACCGCGGCGCCCGCATACTGGACCGAGGTAGGACGCGGTATTTCGCTCTGCATGCGAACAGCGGCCACCTGGTGACGGCGGAGAGGCTAGATAGAGAGCAGCTGTGCGAGGGCGTGCAGCGCTGCGTGCTGCGCTGTGAGGTGATCGTGGAGGGCGAGATGAAAGTTTACGAGATCGAAGTGGAAATCATGGACATAAACGACAACGCACCAAGCTTCAACGAAGTTCTGATTGACGAGAGCATGAGCGAGCTGACAGCTCCAGGGTCGCGTTTTCCCCTGGCTGCGGCTCACGACCCGGACGTGGGAGTGAATTCCCTGCAGAGCTACGAGCTGAGCGGCGACGAGCACTTCTCGCTGTCCGTGCAGGCGGGAGCCGACGGCGAGAAGCGTCCCGAGCTGGTGCTGGCCAAGGCGCTGGACCGGGAAGAGGCGGCGTTTCACGAGCTGGTGCTGAGGGCGAGCGACGGCGGCGAGCCGTCGCGGACGGGCACGGCGCGCATCCGCGTGTCTGTGCTGGACGCCAACGACAACGCGCCCGTGTTCAGCCAGGCGGTGTACGCGGTTCGCGTGCCCGAGGACGTGCCGGTTGGCTCCACGCTCCTCACCCTCACGGCCACCGACGCCGACGAGGGACTCAACGGGAACGTGAAATATTCGTGGCAAAAACTTTCCACGAAAGCCTCGAAGATTTTCCACCTCGATCCCGAGACGGGATCGATCAGGCTGGTGAGGAGCCTGGACTTCGAGGAACGCAACTCCTACGAAATGGAGGTGCAGGCGAGGGACGGCGGTGGCCTTTTCGACACGGCTGTAGTTGCGATCTCGGTGACGGACGTGAATGACAACACGCCTCAGCTGACTGTGTCGTCGGCGCTTAGCGAGATCTCGGAGGACGCGCCGCCGGGGACGGTGGTGGCCCTGCTGCACGTGCAGGACCGGGACTCGGGCGCCAACGGCGAGGTGCGGTGCTCGCTGGTCGGCGACGTGCCGTTCCGCCTGCGGAGCTCGGTGGGCAGCTACTACAGCGTGGTGACGGCGCGGGAGCTGGACCGGGAGGAGGTGTCGGAGTACAACGTGACGGTGCGGGCGGCGGACGGCGGGTCGCCGTCGCTGCGGAGCAGCGCGGTGCTGGCGCTGCGCGTGCTGGACGTGAACGACAACGCGCCGGTGTTCGCGGAGGCGCGCTACAGCGCCCGTCTGGCCGAGAACAACGCCGAGGGCGCGCTGGTGCTGACGGTGCGGGCGCGGGACGCGGACTGGGGGCAGAACGCGCGCGTGCGGTACCGGCTGGCGGAGGGGCGTGTGCGGGGCGCGCCGCTCTCGTCGTACGTGTCGGTGCAGGCGGAGACGGGCGCGCTGTACGCGCTGCGCTCCTTCGACTACGAGGAGGTGCGCGAGGTGGGGCTGTGGGTGCGGGCGGAGGACGGCGGCGCGCCGGCGCTGAGCAGCAACGTGTCGGTGCGGCTGCTGATCGTGGACGAGAACGACAACGCGCCGCAGGTGCTGTACCCGCCGGCGGCGGCGGCGGGGGCGGCGGCGGGCGCGGTCTGGACGGGCGTGGAGCTGGCGCCGCGCTCGGCGGAGCCCGGCGCGCTGGTGGCCAAGGTGGTGGCGGTGGACGCGGACGCGGGGCAGAACGCGTGGCTGTCCTACGAGCTGGCCAAGGCGACGGAGCCGGGGCTCTTCCGCGTGGGGCTGCACAGCGGCGAGGTGCGCACGGCGCGCTCGCCGCTGGCCCGCGACGCGCCCAGGCACAGCCTGGTGGTGGTGGTGAAGGACCAGGGCCGGCCGGCGCTGTCGGCCACGGCCACGCTGACGGTGGTGCTGGCCGAGAGCGTGGCCGAGCTGCTCTCGGAGCTGGGCAGCGCGGCGGCGCCGGCCGAGCCCGCCGGCAGCCTGACGCGCTGGCTGGTGCTGGCCGTGGCGGCCGTGTCCTGCCTCTTCCTCGCCTTCCTGCTGCTGCTGCTGGCGCTGCGCCTGCGGCGCTGGCGCCGCTCGCAGCTGCTGCCGCCGGCCAGCGGCGCCTTGCGCGGCGTCCCGGCCTCGCACTTCGTGGGCATCGACGGCGTCCGCGCCTTCCTGCACTCCTACTCGCACGAGGTGTCGCTCACCGCCGACTCGCGCAAGAGCCAGCGGCGCTGGGCGGCCGACAGCTGCTGCAACACCCTCCCGGCCCGGCCGCCGCCCGACAAGGCCGCGCCGCTGCTCGGGGAAGACGCTGCCGGCGCCCGCGGCGCACAGCCCGACGCCCTCCCGGTGAGTCGCTCCGGATACCTCGACGCCCTCCCTCTCGGCGCTTGCCTCCCTTCCTGCTCCTTGCCTTTCCCTGCGCGATCTCCTTCGCGGCCGGGGAGTTTTGCTGCTGGGCAAGGCACAGCTTGGCTGGGCAGCGTGTTGTGTGTGGTTGCCCCTCGCTCAGGGGAGGCAAGCATGGGCTTCACTGCCAAGGTTACACCTGCTCCTGAAGGCGGGATTCGGGCGGGGGCTTTTTCATGCAACTTTTTTTTTTTTTTTCCCCACTCTTTGTAAGTGGTTGATTATTTCTTCCCCTGTCATATATCATGCAGTTTTTCCTTTTGTTCTTCTCTATTCTGAGTAAGTGTACATTTTAGTTTACTGGGAGATTAAGATGAATCATCCCAATAGCCCATGTGCTTGATCAGTAGGTAGTCTTCAAACAGAATCTTAATGGCTCCGTGTTTGTTTTGGCTGCCTCTCTTCTATACTCTAATATACTCTTCTCCTATATATTCCTATATATATTATTATAAAATATTGAGGTTTGAAGAGTGAGAGCAAAGTCCTTTTCATGTTCTGTAAGTATCACGTTTTTCCCTTGTTTATTTTCCTTGTAAAATCTGGAGCACCTGTGCAAGAGAACCCTTAAAAAGACTATGAGTATGTAGACTGTATGTATGCATGTAGAGGTATGATTCCTTAGTATAATACCTTCTAATACTTGTGAAAATTCTCATTAGTCTACCCCTATCTGCTTTGAGGTATAGAGTTTCTTCCTAGTTGTAATTCCATTTTCAAGCCTTTGTTTGCAGGAAGGTTGTGCTTCATATTTCCCATTTCTGAGAGGGCTTTTACATTTGAAAATGCAAAGTTTGTATTGCAGCAAATCCTTATCTCCCTTGAGAAGGTCTTATAAGCCATCTGGAGACAAGATGTTGTGTAAGGGAAACAAATCGCTCACAAGACTTATCATGAGAAAAGGCCCCATACTAAGTCATTTACACTTATAGTTTCATTTTCATTTGAGATAAGCAGGGCACATCATGGAAAAACTGATGAGAGCTGATCACCTTTTCTTACTATGATGTCCCCTACTGTACAGTCCGGAGGAAGACTTAAGAACTGAGCCATTTCTTCGTGCTCTAGGGAGGTATTTTCCTGCATGCAGTGAAGACCATGCTGTCTTTGCTGTGAATTTCTCTACCACACTTTCTCTTTGAATGCTTTTTTGCTTGTCTGATTTTATCTTTTCCTGGTCTTTTGTCTAGGTGTGTAGGTTAAGTTATCAGTAGCAGCATAGCTGTGTTGAGGAACATGCTATGTTTTCATGGGCCTTGCTCTGGTGAGGGAATAGCTGGAATTTTCCTCTCCATGTTTGAATATCTCGAGGTCAAGATGTATGTTTCCATTAGCCCATTCAGCACTCACTATTCTCTCAGTAACAGCAATTTCTGATAGTGAATTCTAATAATGAATGAGGAGGTCTGCACAGTGTTTTAGGAGACTAAGATGGTCTTGAAACGGAATCTTAAGGACCCATATTTCACTTAGCTGCTTTTCCTTTATACTCCTTTCAAATTTTCTGTTGCTGCATGAAGATGGTTTGAGCAGAGAAATGTCTTTCTATTCATCTGTGCTGCTGTTTTGGTGTGTGTAGTGGAATAATGGTCTGGGTAACGGGTCTTCTTAGGCTTTAATTTGTGCTACATAATATTTGACTAGGTTTAATAATGTTGCGTGAAGTGTGAAATTGGATTCTTGTCCTATTTTCTTGTTCCATTTCTGTCCTTTTCACAATTTTGTCTTGTTTGTTGTCAATGACAATATGCCAGAGGACCCTGAAAAGACTGGAAGATCTGTTTTGAGTTATTGGACTGGGAGAGCTGTTTCCATTCCCAGTGTGACTGTTTTTCCATTCCCAGTGTGACAGTCTTTGATATCCTCATGTTTCCTTAAAATGTCGCTGGATGAAATGCCCTTGCCAGTGGCCTACATATGGCTTGAACTTGGATGCTGTAAGTTGTGCAACTGAATGCTGTGAATGCAGAGCAAAGATGGTGAGTGGAATTTTTTTTTATTGTGTTGTTGTTTTTTTTTTGTTGTTTGTTTTTTGAATGTGCAAAACTATTAGCTCAGCAGTGATATCGTTCAGTCAGTTTGACTTCATAATTTGTGCCAATTCCTGCAGCATTTATGCACCATTTTATCCTGGTTTCCCTGCCCTGAAAGCTAACTTTAATTCTCTGATAATAAAATGTTTTGCAGAAAAACTGTGCATGTGGCGTGATGATGCCTGTGTATTATGGCTTATAATACCTGTGTGAATCCTCATTACTTCACTCCTATTTATTGTAACTTTGTGCCAAAGAGTTTCTTCATAGCTATAATTCCATTTTCAGATCTTTGTTCCCAGGTAGGTTGTGCTTCATATTTTCCTTTTCTGGATGGGCTTTTATATTTGCAAATGTGACACTTGAATTGCAGAAAATCCTTATGTCCTTTGAGAAGGTCCTATCAGCCATCTGGAGACAAATACTGGTGTATAAGGGAAACGAAACAGAAGCTCAGACTGAATCTGTCTTCATTGCTCTCAAGACTTAGCATGAGAAAGGACCCCATAGTATGGCCTTTCCATTTACATTTTCATATTCATGGACTGTGAGTTGGCCACATCATGGAAAAACAGATGGCAGCTGATGAACATTTCTTAAAATGAAGTCCAGATGAACTCTCTAGGGCTTAGCTTACAGCTTAAACCCTCAGTGATTTCTTGGTGGTTTAGGGAGACGTTTTGCAGTGCAGAGAGAAGACTGTGCCACATGTCCAGTGATTTTCTCTACCACACTTTCTTTTTGAATGCTTCTTTGTACTGCTGGTCCAATATTTTCTTTTCCTTGTGTTTCTTCCATACATGTAGGTTGCGTTGTCAGTAGCAGCATAGCTTTGTTAGGGAATGTGTTATGTGTTCATGTGCCTTGCCCATGTAAGCCAGTAGGTGTGTATTTCATCAAAGTTGGAGCTGGTGTGGAAGACTGGAGATACCAGGGTGTTTGTGTGTTCCCCTCCATTTTATTTTTTTTTGGTCTGGGGAGTGGATGTAAACATGATTTTAGTAGAAGAGGCATGTCTGTGTGGAACAGCGCATACACTTAAAGAAGAGGGACATTTCCTTACTGATGTATTTACGAAGACCTAGTCTTTGTTGGAGAACGAATCCTCTCTGTCCCTTCTCTTTAGTAGGCTTTAGAAACTTGCAGAGAAATGTACCTCCCTTCATGGTATACTTTGATGATGTGGTTGTACCTGGTGTGTGAGATTGGGAAAAGGTTTGTTGAACTTTTCCTTTGGTGAGATTTGCTTGCAAATTCTGATGGTGAAAGAAAAGCATTGGAGTTATGAAAGTTTGAGGTGACATGTTGGGGGAATGTTGTGTGAGGGGCTGTAGAAGGGCTGATGGTCCTTTCTCTGCTTGTTTTAGTTATTCCATTCCCCACAAAGCTTTGGTTTACGCTCTTTGAAGTCTGTCTGCTCAGTAGGTTTTGCCTGAGAAATGTTACTGATATTTTTGGGGATCTTTGGGAGAGCCTTCTGTAGAATTCATCCCCTACTATCTACCTTACATGATCTACTGCTATGAATACTGAAAAATATCTAAATATAAAAAATATCAATGTGTATAAACCAGCTGCATAACATTTATTTTCTTCACAATGTTAGGTCATGTTAATGTAGTGGAAAAACATGTCTTTAGAGCTGTCCACGGTATAGTCTTTGTTCATGTTGTGAAGAAGTGGGCTGGGCAATTGGTCTTTTAATGAAGTCCTTCTGCCTGTTATGAATAGGGAAGGCAAACGTAACAGTTCAGAGTAGTTTGAGAATTCTTTGTGTGTGACGGTCTCTTGGTGGAAAGAGGAGCCTCTGAGCACTGACCTCTCAAGAATGGAGGTGGAAGTGGCTTCGATAACAGGCATGTGCTATGACAACAGCTGTGTTCATAGAATCCTGGAATCATTTAGTTTGAAAAATACCTCTTAGATCATCTAGCCCAACATTTACCGTAGCACTGCCAAGTCTACCATTAAACCATGTCACTAAGCTCTACATCTACACACTTCTGAAGACCTCCAATATTGGCGACTCAACTACATCGATGGGCAGCCTTGGTGAATACTTCACAACTCTTTCAGTGAAACACATTTTCCTAATATCCAACGTAGACCTCCACTGGAGCAATCTGAGGCCATTTCCTATTGTTTTATCACATGGTTCTTGGCAACAGGCTGATTCCCACTTTGCTGTAGCCCCCCTTTAAGGTAATTGTAGAACACGATAAGATCTGCCCTGAGCCTCCTTTTCTCTAGGCTAAACAACCCCAGCTCCGTCAGCTGCTCCTAATAAGATCTGTTCTCTAGACCCTTCAACAGCTCCGTTGCCCTGCTTTGACCTGCTTCAGCACCTCAATAACCTTCCTGTAGTTAGGGGTTCGAAACTGAATACAGTATTTGAGGTGCAGCCTCACATGAGCTGAGTACAGAGGGACAATCACTTCCCTAGTCCTGATGTCTGGACTATTTCTGATACAAGTCAGAACGCTGTTGGATCTCTTGGCCACACTGCTGGCTCATATTCAGCTGGCTATTGACCAATACTCAGAGGTATCTTTCGGCCAGCCAGCTTTTAAGCCAGTCTTCCCCAGCCTGTAGCACTGCATCGGATTGCTGTGACACAAACAAAGGACCCATCACTCAGCCTTCTGGCCCCATAGACTTGCATATGTCTAAGTAGTTTAGCAGGTTGCTGACCATTTCCTCGTGGATTATGAGGTCTTCATTCTGCTTCCCATTCCATCTACCAGGTAATCAGGGGATGGGGTACCCAGAGATAAATAGGTCTTGTTGCTAAAGACTGAGACCAAAAACACATTAGGGAGATCATCTCTTGTCTCTGTGTTTCCCCTCCACATCCAATAACGGATGGAGCTTGTCTTTGGTCTTCCTTTTCTTGTTTATGTATTTATAAAATCATTTTCAATGTCTTTAAGAGCAATAGCCAGCTTGAGCTCCAGCTGGACTTTGGGCCTTCTAATTTTCTCTCCACACAGCCTCAAACATCTCCTGAGTAATGGAAGTACATCCCTTGAATTTCATTCTATCTAATGTTGAGGCTGATCAAAAAAGAAGATCTGTAGAGTGACAGTGAAGTCCTTCCCTTGTGTAATTTTCACATTTTTGCCTTGTTTGCTGTGATCTGGGCCTGAATGTGGCAGAGACCCCTAAAACGACTGGAAGATCTACTAGAAAAGAACTACTTTGATATATCTCTCTTTCAGTAAAATGTCAGAGAATTATATGCCCTTTTCTTTCTTCTCTCACCAATGGTGAGAAGTCGGATATTGTCCATGATGCAGATAAAGACTGTGACTGCAGAGTACAGAGGCTGAGAAACAGGCTTAGAGCCTGGAAAATAGTTGGGTTACTGTGTCTTTGGCTGGGGAATGCTTTTGTTTCATGCCTGGTGACAAGGGCTATGCCATTTCTGTTCTGATCATGGTGTCCCTGTCCTTAAGGCCATGATGTTTCCCTGAGAATAAAGTATTTGGCAAAAAGTGCCTATGTAGTGGAGGTCTCTGAGGTGAAGGAGTGCAGACTGGAGTCACCACCATTTACGAAGGTGAAGGCAAAGAAGAGCAGAAGGGTGCTGCGGGAGCAGGTGTTCCATGGAAGCACTAATCTAGTGCTGTAACTGATGCCAAGTACTGATGTAATAACCATTAGCCGTGAATGTGAATGCTTACTGTGTAGAATGAGCTCCAGTGATTCAGCATGACAGAATCAGGAAAATATGGTTGATGCTTAATATTCGAGATATTTCATGGTCTTCCTTTGGCTTTTTCTCAAATGAATGTATTGGACGTGTTTGATAATTGATGCCAAATTCTGCCCTCATCTTACACCTCTGTGTACACTGGCATGCTCATGGCCCATGGTTCTCTGATACATTCAAAGCGAATGCCCTGGGGTTTTCTTCTGTTTTATGGGAAGGCATTTTTCTGGAAAACCGTTTAAGTGAATGAAAATTAGAAAAGTGTCTTCTGCTGTTGTGATCTCCAAGACTGCATTTATAGTGGGGGAAACTGATCAGAGGCAAGTGCCCATACTGGTTTGCTAAATAACAGGGATGTGGAGTGAGTGCCCAGGCTTATCAGAGAGCTGAAGGAACCTGTTGATTCCTTGATGCTGCACATGTACAGGGGGAACTGTTTTATATCAGTTGTTGACATTGGAACGACAACACAAATTATAAATGAATGTAAGATTTAAATGAATATAAAGTGTTGGAAAGACAAGGAAATATTCATTCAAGAAGGACTGCAAAAACGATCTCTGCAATTCCTTGAAGTGAATATCCTTCTGTAAACATGGTGTAAGGGTGATAATTATTTTGAGGTCAAATTAAAACGAAGAATTTTACCTGCCATGCAGTAGAACTAAGATATCAAGAGAAACCCTCTACCTTCCCGGTGCTCATAACCAACCTGAAGACAAGAAAGCATTCCATCTTTTCCTCGAAGAAGAGAAGGTGTTGCAGAACCAAACGCACAGACTCTGGGCCGCTTCGCAGGGGAATGTGCCGTGGCGCCTTATCCGCGGGGGCTGAAGGTTTCCGCGGAAGAAGCAGGGCGGCGGCGCTCGGTGTGAGCCGTGTGTGCAGTGCCGGGCGGGGGCTGCGGGCGCCGCTGTTCACCACGAAGGAGAGGAAGGAGCGGAGCGCTGCAGCCAGCCCCGCCCGCTGCGGCCCGGCCCGGCTCGCTCGCTCGCTCACTGTCTCGGCGGCCGGGCGGGCTGCAAGCGGCCCCGCGGTGCGGAGCCAAGCTACAGCGAGGCGGAGAGGCCGGCGAGAGCGGGCGACCGCGGGGCCGGAGCCGGGGACGGGAATCGAAGTGGGAGCCGGAGCGAGAGTCTGATCCGGAGCCACAGGCGAAGAGTCGGGGCGGTGGCGGGGAGCTGTCGGCGGGCGTCCGGTGGCGGCGGGGCCGTGGCGGAGATGTGCGCGGCGAGAGAAGGGCGCTGGGGCCGGAGGCAGCGAGCGCTGCTGTGCTGCGCGTTGGTGGCGGCGTTGGAGGCGGCGTGGGGGCAGCTGCGCTACTCGGTGCCCGAGGAGCTGCCCAAGGGCTCTTTCGTGGGCGACGTGGCCAAGGACCTGGCGCTGCAGCTGGCGGCGCTCCGCGACCGCGGCGCCCGAGTTGTGTCGGCAGATAGGACGCGGTATTTCGCTCTGCATGCGAACAGCGGCCACCTGGTGACGGCGGAGAGGCTAGATAGAGAGCAGCTGTGCCGGTTGGTGGAGCGCTGCGTGCTGCGCTGTGAGGTGATCGTGGAGGACGAGATGAAAGTTTACGAGATCGAAGTGGAAATCACAGACATTAACGACAACGCGCCCAGCTTTGTGGAAGCACAAAAGGAACTGAGAATGAGCGAGACGACAGCTCCAGGGTCACGTTTTCCCTTGTCTAAGGCTCACGACCCGGACGTGGGAGTGAATTCCCTGCAGAGCTACGAGCTGAGCGGCGACGAGCACTTCTCGCTGTCCGTGCAGGCGGGAGCCGACGGCGAGAAGCGTCCCGAGCTGGTGCTGGCCAAGGCGCTGGACCGGGAGGAGGCGGCGTTTCACGAGCTGGTGCTCATGGCGAGCGACGGCGGCGAGCCGTCTCGGACGGGCACGGCGCGCATCCGCGTGTCTGTGCTGGACGCCAACGACAACGCGCCCGTGTTCAGCCAGGCAGTGTACGCGGTGCGCGTGCCCGAGGACGTGCCGGTTGGCTCCACGCTCCTCACCCTCACGGCCACCGACGCCGACGAGGGACTGAACAGCGAGGTTAAGTATTCGGTGATAAAACTGACAGCCGAAATAACAGACAAATTCTATGTGGATCCCGAGACGGGATCGATCAGGCTGGTGAGGAGCCTGGACTTCGAGGAAGGCGACTCCTACGAAATGGAGGTACAGGCAGACGATGGTGGTGGCCTTTTCGACACGTCTATGGTCTCGATCTCGGTGACCGACGTCAATGACAACGCGCCCGAGATTTCGGTGAGGTCGGCGCTGAGCGAGATCTCAGAGGACGCGCCGTCGGGGACGGTGGTGGCCCTGCTGCACGTGCAGGACCGGGACTCGGGCGCCAACGGCGAGGTGCGGTGCTCGCTGGTCGGCGACGTGCCGTTCCGCCTGCGGAGCTCGGTGGGCAGCTACTACAGCGTGGTGACGGCGCGGGAGCTGGACCGGGAGGAGGTGTCGGAGTACAACGTGACGGTGCGGGCGGCGGACGGCGGGTCGCCGTCGCTGCGGAGCAGCGCGGTGCTGGCGCTGCGCGTGCTGGACGTGAACGACAACGCGCCGGTGTTCGTGGAGGCGCGCTACAGCGCCCGTCTGGCCGAGAACAACGCCGAGGGCGCGCTGGTGCTGACGGTGCGGGCGCGGGACGCGGACTGGGGGCAGAACGCGCGCGTGCGGTACCGGCTGGTGGAGGGTCGTGTGCGGGGCGCGCCGCTCTCGTCGTACGTGTCGGTGCAGGCGGAGACGGGCGCGCTGTACGCGCTGCGCTCCTTCGACTACGAGGAGGTGCGCGAGGTGGGGCTGTGGGTGCGGGCGGAGGACGGCGGCGCGCCGGCGCTGAGCAGCAACGTGTCGGTGCGGCTGCTGATCGTGGACGAGAACGACAACGCGCCGCAGGTGCTGTACCCGCCGGCGGCGGCGGCGGGGGCGGCGGCGGGCGCGGTCTGGACGGGCGTGGAGCTGGCGCCGCGCTCGGCGGAGCCCGGCGCGCTGGTGGCCAAGGTGGTGGCGGTGGACGCGGACGCGGGGCAGAACGCGTGGCTGTCCTACGAGCTGGCCAAGGCGACGGAGCCGGGGCTCTTCCGCGTGGGGCTGCACAGCGGCGAGGTGCGCACGGCGCGCTCGCCGCTGGCCCGCGACGCGCCCAGGCACAGCCTGGTGGTGGTGGTGAAGGACCAGGGCCGGCCGGCGCTGTCGGCCACGGCCACGCTGACGGTGGTGCTGGCCGAGAGCGTGGCCGAGCTGCTCTCGGAGCTGGGCAGCGCGGCGGCGCCGGCCGAGCCCGCCGGCAGCCTGACGCGCTGGCTGGTGCTGGCCGTGGCGGCCGTGTCCTGCCTCTTCCTCGCCTTCCTGCTGCTGCTGCTGGCGCTGCGCCTGCGGCGCTGGCGCCGCTCGCAGCTGCTGCCGCCGGCCAGCGGCGCCTTGCGCGGCGTCCCGGCCTCGCACTTCGTGGGCATCGACGGCGTCCGCGCCTTCCTGCACTCCTACTCGCACGAGGTGTCGCTCACCGCCGACTCGCGCAAGAGCCAGCGGCGCTGGGCGGCCGACAGCTGCTGCAACACCCTCCCGGCCCGGCCGCCGCCCGACAAGGCCGCGCCGCTGCTCGGGGAAGACGCTGCCGGCGCCCGCGGCGCACAGCCCGACGCCCTCCCGGTGAGTCGCTCCGGATACCTCGACGCCCTCCCTCTCGGCGCTTGTCTTCCTTCGTGCTCCTTGCGTTTCCCTCCCTGCTCTCCTTCCTGTTAAGATATTCCTGAATTATAAGCCCTTGTTAGTGATCGACATACAGTTATAAACTGATTATTGAGACTGATGCAACTAAATGTTGTGAATGTAGCGGAGTAAAGTTGAGATCTTGGTTCTGAATTTGAAAAGAAGGTGTGTCAGTGGTGATATTGTTTGGGCAGTGGTACCATTTTATTTTGAATGCTAATTTCTGCAATTTCTGTAGCATATATGTAGTTTGATTCCATAATTTTGACAATGCCTGCAGCATTTTTTTGCACCATTTGATCCTGGTTTTGCTGTCCTGAAAGGCAATGCTAGTCTTCTGATACCAGAATGTTCTGTAAGAAGACTGTGTATGTAGGGGTATGATTTCTGAGTATAATACCTTCTAATACCTGTGAAAATCCTCATTAGTCTACCCATATCTGCATTAAGGTATAGCGTTTCTTCCTAGTTGTATTTCCAGTTTCAGGCCTTTGTTTGCAGGAAGGTTGTGCTTCGTATTTCCCATTTTTGGGAGGCCCTTTACCTTTGAAAATGCAAAGTTTGTATTGCAGCAAATCCTTATCTCCCTTGAGAAGGTCTTATAAGTCATCTGGAGACAAAGTGTTGTATATAAGGGAAAGAAATTGCTCACAAGACTTATCATGAGAAAAGGCCCCATACTAAGTCATTTACATTTATAGTTTCATTTTCATTTGAGATGAGTAGGGCACATCATAGAAAAACTGTTGAGAGCTGATCAGCTTTTCTGTCTTATTCTTTTCTTATGATGTCCCCTACTGTACAGTCCGGAGGAAGACTTAAGAACTGAGCCATTTCTTGGTTCTCTAGGGAGGTATTTTCTTGCATGCAGAGAAGACTGTGCCGCCTTTCCTGAGAGTTTCTCTACCATGCTTTCTCTTTGAATGCTTCCTTATACTTGTCTGATTTTATCTTTTCCTGGTCTTCTGTCTAGGTGTGTAGGTTAAGTTATCAGTAGCAGCATAGCTGTGTTGAGGAATGTGCTGTGTGTCCATGGGCCTTGCTCTGGTGAGGAAATAGGTGGAATTTTCCTTTCCATGTTAGAATATCTGGAGGTTAAGATGTATCTTTCTATTTGCCCATTCAGCACTCACTATTCTCAATAATAGCAAATTACGATAGTGAATTCTAATAACGAATGAGGAGGCCTGCACAGTGTTTCAGTAGATTGGGACGGTCTTGAAACAGAATCTTAAGGACCCTATCTTTCACATAGCTGCTTTTCCTTTATACTCCATGCAACTGTTCTCTTGCTGCATGAAGATGGTTTGAGCAGAGAAATGTCTTTCTATTCATCTGTGCTGCTGTTTCGGTGTGCGTGCTGTAACAAAGGTCTGGGTAATGGGTCCTTCTAGGCTTCATCGCTTTAATTTGTGTTGTATAACATTTGACTAGGTTTAAAAATGTTGAGTGAAGTGTGAGATTGGATTCTGCTTCTTGTCCTTTTTTCTTGTTCCATTTCTGTCCTTTTCACATTTTTGCCTTGTATGTTGTCAATGAAAAAATGCCAGAGGACTCTGAAAGACTTGTTGGATTGGTGGAGCTGTTTCCATTCCCAGTGTGACTGTTTAGTGCTGTCAGGACAGTCTTTGATATCCTTGTTTTTCCTTAAAATTTCACTGGATGAAATGCTCTTGCTAGTGGCCTACATATGGCTAGAACTTGGATATTGTGAGTTGTGCAACTGAATGCTGTGAATGCTGAGTGAAGATGGTGAGTGGTATTTTTATTTGTTTTTGTTTTTATTGTGTTCTCGTATTGTTGTTTCTTTTTTTTTGTTGTTTGTTTTTTGAGTATGGAAAACAATTAGCACAGCAGTGATATCGTTCAGTCAAAGGTTTGACTTCATAATTTGTGCCAATTCCTGCAGCATTTTTGTACCAGTTTGTCCTGGTTTCCGTGCCCTGAATGATATCTTTAATTCTCTGATAATAAAATGTTTTGCAGAAAAACTGTGCATGTGGCGTGATGATACCTGTGTATTATGGTTTATAATTCCTCTGTGAATCCTCATTATTTCACTCCTATCTATTGTACCTTTGAGCCAAAGAGTTTCTTCATAGCTATAATTCCATTTTCAGGTCTTTATTCCCAGGAAGGTTGTGTTTCATATTTTCCTTTTCTGGATGGGCTTTTACATTTGCAAATGTGACACTTGAATTGCAGAAAATCCTTATGTCCTTTGAGAAGGTCCTATCAGCCATCTGGAGACAAATACTGGTGTATAAGGGAAACGAAACAGAAGCTCAGACTGAATCTGTCTTCATTGCTCTCAAGACTTAGCATGAGAAAGGACCCCATAGTATGGCCTTTCCATTCAGATTTTCATATTCATTGGAGATGAGCAGGCCACATCATGGAAAAACAGATGGCAGCTGATGAACATTTCTTAAAATGAAGTCCAGATGAACTCTCTAGGGCTTAGCTTGCAGCTTAAACCCTCAGTGATTTCTTGGTGGTTTAGGGAGACGTTTTGCAGTGCAGAGAGAAGACTGTGCCACATGTCCAGTGATTTTCTCTACCACACTTTCTTTTTGAATGCTTCTTTGTACTGCTGGTCCAATATTTTCTTTTCCTTGTGTTTCTTCCATACATGTAGGTTGAGTTATCAGTATCAGTTATCAGCCTTGCCTGTGTAAGCCAGTAGGTGCGCATCTCATCAAAGTTGGAGCTGGTGTGGAACACTGGATGTTTCAGGGTATTTGTGTGTTCTCCTCTTTTTTTTTGTCTCGGGAGTGGATGTAAGCATGATTTAGAAGAGACATGTCTCTGTGAAACAGAGCATGCACATAAAGCAGAGGGACGTTCCCTTACAGATGTATTTACGAAGACCCAGTCTTTGTTGGAGAACAAATCCTCTCTGTCCCTTATCTCTTTAGTAGGCTTTAGAAACTTGCAGAGAAATGTACCTCCCTTCTTGGTATACCTTGCTGGTGTGGTTGTACATGGTGCATGGTATTGGGAATAGGTTTGTTGAACTTTTCCTTTGGTGAGATCTGCTTACAAATTCTGATGGTGAAAGAAAAGCATTGGAGTTATGAAAGTTTGAGGTGACATGTTGGGGGAATGCTGTGTGAGGGGCTGTAGAAGGACTGACGCTCCTTTCTCTGCTTGCTTTAATTGTTCCATTCCCCACAAAGCTTTGGTTTACGCTCTTTGAAGTCTGTCTGCTCAGTAGGTTTTGCCTGAGAAATATTATTGAGCTTTTTGGGGAGTTTTGGGAGAGCTTTCTGGAGAATAAATTCCCTACTATCTACATTACATGGTCTACTGCTATGAATACTGAAAAATATATAAATATAAAAAATATGTACGTGTATAAACTAGCTGCATAGCATTTATTCTCTTCACAATGTTAGGTCATGTTAATGTGGTGGAAAACATTGTCTTTACAGCTGTCCATGGCAGAGGCTTTGTGCAAATTGCGACTAAGTGGGCTGGGCAATTGGTCTTTTAATGAAGTCCTTCTGCCTGTTATGAATAGGGAAGGCAAACGTAACAGTTCAGAGTAGTTTGAGAATTCTTTGTGTGTGACGGTCTCTTGGTGGAAAGAGGAGCCTCTGAGCACTGACCTCTCAAGAATGGAGCTGGAAGTGGCTTTAATAACAGACATGTCCTATGACAACAGCTGTGTTCATAGTACCTTTCGGCCAGCCGGCTTTTAAACCAGTCTTCCCCCAGCCTGTAGCACTGCATGGGATTGCTGTGACCCAAACAAAGGACTCGTCACTTAGCCTTGTTGAACCATATACTGCTGGCCTCGGCCTATCAATCCAGCCTACCCAGATCCATCTGCAGTGCCTTCCTTCCCTTGAGCAGATCAACACTTGTGCTTAAGTTGGTGTCGTCTGAAAACATACTGAGTGTGCACTCAATCCCCTCGTCTAGATCACTGTTAAAAGAGACTGAAGGGAACTGGCCCATGTACTGAGCACTGGGGGACAGCACTTCTGACTGGCCTCCAGCTAGATTTAACCCACTCACCAAGATTCTTTGGGCTTGACTAACATGCCAGTTTTTAAGCCAATGAAGCCCACACCCATCCAAGCCATGAGCAGCCATTTTCTCCAGGAGAATGCTATGGGAACGAGTGTTCAAAAGCCTTACTGAAGTCAAGGTAGACCAGATCCACAGCCTTTCCCTCATCCACTTAGCATGTCAGCTTGTACAGAAGGAGATTGGATTCATGAAGGAGGACCTGTCTTTCATTAAGCCCCGTTGACTGAGCCTGATCACCTAGTTGCCCTGTAAGAACCATGTGATGGCACAAAAGGTGTTCTGCTCCACGAGCTTCCCCAGCACTGACATGCCTGTAGTTTCTCAGATTGTTCTTCTGGCCCTTTTTGTAGATGGACATCATATTTACTACCACCAGTCAACTGGGACCTCCCCAGATATCCAGGACTGCTGGTAAATGATTGAAATTTGCATGGCGAGTATTGTCGCCAGATCCCTCAAGTACCCCCAGGTGGATCCCTTCTGGACGCATAGACTTGCATATGTCTAAGTAGTTCAGCAAGTTGCTGACCATTTCCTGGTGGATTATGAGGGCTTCATTCTGCTCCCCATCCCTATCTACCAGGTAGTCAGGGGATGGGATACCCAGAAAAATATTTGTCTTGCTGCTAAAGACTGAGGCCAAAAAGGCAGTAAGGAGCTCATCTCTTGTTAATATGTTTCCCCTCATATCCTATAAAGGATGGTGATTCTCTTTATTCCTCCTTTTCTTATTTATATATTTATAAAAACATGTTTTTAGTCTTTAAGAGCAGTAGACAGCTTGAGCTCCAATTGGGCTTTGGCCTTTCTAATTTTCACCCTGCACAGCCTCAAACATCTCCTGAGTGTTGCAGGTGCATCCCTTAAATTTGATTCTACATAATGTTGGGGCAGATCGAAAAAAAGAAGATCTGTAGAGTGACAGTGAAGTCCTTCACTTGTATAATTTTCACATTTTTGCCTTGTTTGCTGCTGCTGTCTGAACTGGGCCTGAGTGTGGCAGAGACCCCTAAAAATATTGGAAGATCTGTTAGAATGGTGGGACTGTGGGAGCAGTTTCCATCCAGACTTTGAATGTTTCCTCCTGTAGAGAGAACTACTTTGATATATTTCTCTTTCAATAAAATGTCAGAGAATTATATGCCCCTGTCTTTCTTGTCTGACGAACGGTGAGAAGTACGATGTTGTCTGTGGCGCAGATAAAGACTGTGACTGCAGAGTACAGATGCTGAGAGGCAGGCTTAGAGCCTGGAAAATAGTTGGATCAGTGTGTCTTTGGCTGGGGAATGCTTTTGTTTTCATACCTGATGCCAAGGGCTATGCCATTTCTGTTCTGATCATGGTGTCCCTGTCCTTAAAGGCAATGATGTTTCCCTGAGAATAAAGTATTTGGCAAAAGTGCCTATGTAGTGGAGGTCTCTGAGGTGAAAGGGTGCAGACTGGAGTCACCACCATTTATGAAGGTGAAGGCAAAGAATCATAGAGGGGTGCTGTGGGAGCATGTGCTCCATGGAAGCACTAATCTAGTGCTCTAACTGATCCCAAGTACTGTTTTAATATCTGTTAGCCATGAATGTGAATGCTTAGTATGTAGAATGACATCCACTGATTCTGCATGACAGAATCAGGAAAATATGATGGATGCTTAGTGCTGGAGATATTTCATGGTCTTCCTTTGGCTTTTTCTTGAATGTATCGGACATGTTTTTGACAACTGACGCCAAGTTCTGCCCTCATCTTACACTTGTATGCACAGTGGCATGCTCATGTCCCACTTTGTTGTTTTTTTTTGCTAACTTCATAGTGAATGGCATGGGATTTTCTTCCGGTGAATGAGTAGCTATATTTCTGGAAATCCATTTGAGTGAATTGAAGTTAGACAAGAATCTTCAGCTGTTGTGGTCTCCAGGACTGGATTTATAGCGGGGGAAACTGATCAGTTGTAAGTGTCCACAGTGGTATGCTCTGTAGTAAGGATCTGGAGTGCATGCACAACCTGGTCGGAGAGCTGAGGGGAGCTGCTGGTTCATTGATGCTGCACCCCTACAGGGGGAACTGTTTCATAGGGTTATTGACATTGGAATGATAGCACAAATTATAAATTAATGTAAGACTAAAATGAATGTAAAGTGTTGGAAAGACAAGAAAATGTCCATTCAAGAATGAGTGCAAGAACGATCTCTGCAATTCCTTGAAATGAATGTCCTTCTGCAAACATGGTGTAAGTGTGATAATTATTTTGAGGCCGAATTAAGACGAATAATTTTACCTCCCATGCAGTAGAACTAAGATATCAAGAAGAGGCCTCTACCTTCATTCTGATCATAACCGCCATGAAGACCAGAATGCATTCGATCTTCTCATCGGAGAAGGCGTTGCAGAAGCAAACGTACCACCTCTGAGCCGTGTCGCAGGGGAATGTGCCGTGGTGCCGTGTCAACGGGGGCCGAAGGTCTCCGCGAAAGAGGCAGGGCGGCGGCGCTCGGTGTGAGCCGTGTGTGCAGTGCCGGGCGGCGGCTGCGGGCGCCGCTGTTCACCACGGAGGAGAGGAAGGAGCGGAGCGCTGCAGCCAGCCCCGCCCGCTGTGCCCCGGCTCGCTCGGCCGCAGCAGCGCCCGCCTCGCTCGCTCGCTCGCTGGCTGTGTCGGCGGTCGGGCGGGCTGCAAGCGGCTCCGCGGTGCGGAGCCGAGCTACAGCGAGGCGGAGAGGCCGGCGAGAGCGGGCGACCGCGGGGCCGGAGCCGGGGACGGGAATCGAAGTGGGAGCCGGAGCGAGAGTCTGATCCGGAGCCACAGGCGAAGAGTCGGGGCGGTGGCGGGGAGCTGTCGGCGGGCGTCCGGTGGCGGCGGGGCCGTGGCGGAGATGTGCCCGGCGAGAGAAGGGCGCTGGGGCCGGAGGCAGCGAGCGCTGCTGTGCTGCGTGTTGGTGGCGGCGTGGGAGGCGGCGTGGGGGCAGCTGCGCTACTCGGTGCCCGAGGAGCTGCCCAAGGGCTCTTTCGTGGGCGACGTGGCCAAGGACCTGGCGCTGCAGCTGGCGGCGCTCCGCGACCGCGGCGCCCGAGTTGTGTCGGCAGATAGGACGCGGTATTTCGCTCTGCATGCGAACAGCGGCCACCTGGTGACGGCGGAGAGGCTAGACAGAGAGCAGCTTTGCCGGCTGGTGGAGCGCTGCGTGCTGCGCTGTGAGGTGATCGTGGAGGGCGAGATGAAAGTTTACGGGATCGAAGTGGAAATCATGGACATAAACGACAACGCGCCCAGCTTCCGAGAGGCAGAAAAGGAACTGAGAATGAGCGAGACGACAGCTCCAGGGTCACGCTTTCCCCTGGCCGCGGCTCACGACCCGGACGTAGGAGTGAATTCCCTGCAGAGCTACGAGATGAGCGGCGACGAGCACTTCTCGCTGTCCGTGCAGGTGGGAGCCGACGGCACAAAGCGTCCCGAGCTGGTGCTGGCCAAGGCGCTGGACCGGGAAGAGGTGGCGTTTCACGAGCTGGTGCTGATGGCGAGCGACGGTGGCGAGCCGTCTCGGACGGGCACGGCGCGCATCCGCGTGTCTGTGCTGGACGCCAACGACAACGCGCCCGTGTTCAGCCAGGCGGTGTACGCGGTTCGCGTGCCCGAGGACGTGCCCGTGGGCTCCACGATCCTCACCCTGACGGCCACCGACGCCGACGAGGGACTCAACGGCAAGGTTAAGTATTCGGTGATAAAACTGACGGCCGTACAAACAGACAAATTCTATGTGGATCCCGAGACGGGATCGATCAGGCTGGTGAGCAGCCTGGACTTCGAGGAAGGCGACTCCTACGAAATGGAGGTACAGGCACATGACGACGGCGGCCTTTCCGACACGGCTACAGTCTCCATCTCGGTGACGGACGTGAACGACAACGCGCCCGAGATTTCGGTGAGGTCGGCGCTGAGCGAGATCTCAGAGGACGCGCCGTCGGGGACGGTGGTGGCCCTGCTGCACGTGCAGGACCGGGACTCGGGCGCCAACGGCGAGGTGCGGTGCAGCATCGTGGAGAGCGTCCCGTTCCTCCTGGAGCGGGCGCTGGACAATTACTACAGCGTGGTGACGGCGCGGGAGCTGGACCGGGAGGAGGTGTCGGAGTACAACGTGACGGTGCGGGCGGCGGACGGCGGGTCGCCGTCGCTGCGGAGCAGCGCGGTGCTGGCGCTGCGCGTGCTGGACGTGAACGACAACGCGCCGGTGTTCGCGGAGGCGCGCTACAGCGCCCGTCTGGCCGAGAACAACGCCGAGGGCGCGCTGGTGCTGACGGTGCGGGCGTGGGACGCGGACTGGGGGCAGAACGCGCGCGTGCGGTACCGGCTGGTGGAGGGTCGTGTGCGGGGCGCGCCGCTCTCGTCGTACGTGTCGGTGCAGGCGGAGACGGGCGCGCTGTACGCGCTGCGCTCCTTCGACTACGAGGAGGTGCGCGAGGTGGGGCTGTGGGTGCGGGCGGAGGACGGCGGCGCGCCGGCGCTGAGCAGCAACGTGTCGGTGCGGCTGCTGATCGTGGACGAGAACGACAACGCGCCGCAGGTGCTGTACCCGCCGGCGGCGGCGGCGGGGGCGGCGGCGGGCGCGGTCTGGACGGGCGTGGAGCTGGCGCCGCGCTCGGCGGAGCCCGGCGCGCTGGTGGCCAAGGTGGTGGCGGTGGACGCGGACGCGGGGCAGAACGCGTGGCTGTCCTACGAGCTGGCCAAGGCGACGGAGCCGGGGCTCTTCCGCGTGGGGCTGCACAGCGGCGAGGTGCGCACGGCGCGCTCGCCGCTGGCCCGCGACGCGCCCAGGCACAGCCTGGTGGTGGTGGTGAAGGACCAGGGCCGGCCGGCGCTGTCGGCCACGGCCACGCTGACGGTGGTGCTGGCCGAGAGCGTGGCCGAGCTGCTCTCGGAGCTGGGCAGCGCGGCGGCGCCGGCCGAGCCCGCCGGCAGCCTGACGCGCTGGCTGGTGCTGGCCGTGGCGGCCGTGTCCTGCCTCTTCCTCGCCTTCCTGCTGCTGCTGCTGGCGCTGCGCCTGCGGCGCTGGCGCCGCTCGCAGCTGCTGCCGCCGGCCAGCGGCGCCTTGCGCGGCGTCCCGGCCTCGCACTTCGTGGGCATCGACGGCGTCCGCGCCTTCCTGCACTCCTACTCGCACGAGGTGTCGCTCACCGCCGACTCGCGCAAGAGCCAGCGGCGCTGGGCGGCCGACAGCTGCTGCAACACCCTCCCGGCCCGGCCGCCGCCCGACAAGGCCGCGCCGCTGCTCGGGGAAGACGCTGCCGGCGCCCGCGGCGCACAGCCCGACGCCCTCCCGGTGAGTCGCTCCGGACACCGCGACGCCCTCCCTCTCGGCGCTTGCCTCCCTTCCTTCTCCTTGCCTTTCCCTCCCCGCTCTCCTTCCCGGGCGTGGAGTTTTGCTGCTGATCAAGACACAGCTTCCGTTCTCAGCTTGTTGTGCATGGCTGTCTGTCCCCCAGTATTACACTTGGTGTGGAAGACAGAGAGGGGGATTTTGCCTTCAACCCTGCTCTAAATGGGCTTCTATCTTTTTTCTGCCATGCCTTGTGGTGGCTCATTATATCCCCTGGCATGTGTCATGCAGGTTTTCATTTCATTTTTCGCTATTCTGAGTATATGTTCACTTGAGACTATCAGGTGATTAGGATACATCATTCCAATATCCCATGTGCTTGATCAGTACTGTGAGATTGTCTTCAAATAAAATCTTAATGGTCGCATGTTTCTTTGGCCTTCTTCTCCTCTATACTCAAAGCAACTTTTCTGTTGCTGTGTGAAGATGTTCAGATGAAAGAAATGTCTGTTTGTATGTAAAGATGAAAGACGATCAGAAATGTTTTATTTGAAAAGTGTTATTTGTGAAAGGCAAATTTTGTTGGAGGAAATAGGAGTGTGGGATCCTTGACCTCTCAAGAATGGGAGAGGCTTTGCTAGCAGTCACATGGTATACCAACAGCTGTGTCTTGGCTTCTTCACTTGAATTTGTGTTGCATAATATGTAGTGAGATTGAGGAATGGGTTCTGAAGAGTGAGAGTAAAGTCCATTTCTTCTCCTGCAGTTTTGGCAGTTTTGCCTTGTTTGCTGCCAATATCAAAACTAGGCCTCAGTGTGGCAGAGAACCCTAGAAAGACTTGGAGATCTGTTATAAATTGTTGGACAGGGGAAGCTGTTTGCATACACATCTTGAAAGTTTACTGCTGTGAGGTCAAAGGCTTTGATATCCTTATGTTTCCCTAAAATATCCCTGAATGATAAGCCCTTATTAGTGGTCAACATATAGTTAGAAGTTGTTTATTGAGAGTGGTGCAACTGAATGCTGTGAATGTAGAGAAATGAGGCTGAGAGGTCAGTTCTGATTTGAAAAGAAGGTGTGTCAGCAGTGATATTGTTTGGGCAGTGGTATGATTTTATTGTGAATGGCAATTTCTGTAGCATATATGTAGTTTGATTTCATAAATTTGACAATTCCAGCAGCATTTTTGCACCATTTGATCCTGGTTTTGCTGTCCTGAAAGGCAATGCTAATCTTCTGAAGCTAAAATGTTCTGCACAGGAACTTTGTATGTAGAGCTATGATGTCTGTGTATAATGGCTTCTAATACCTGTGAAAATCCTCCTTAATCCACCTATATCTGCATTGTGCTATAGCATTTCTCCCTAGTTATAATTCCATTTTCGGGCCATTGTTTTCAGGAAGCTTGTGCTTCATATTTCACATTTCTGGGTAGGCCTTGTACATTTGTAAAGACAAAGTTACTATTGCATCAAATTGTTATGTCCCTTGAGAATGTCCTATCATCCATCAGGAGACAAATATTTATTTATAAGGGAAATGAAACAGAAGCTCAAACTGAATATCTCTTCAGTGCTCGCAAGACTTAGCATGAGTAAGGGTCCCATATTAAGGCCTTTACATGTACAGTTTCATATGGTATGAGCTAGTATTGGAATCTTTGGGAGAGCCTTCCGGGGAATTCATTCCCTACTATCTACCTTATATGTCCTACTATTATGAATGTTCAAAAATGTTACATTCATTGGAGATATGCAGCCCATACCATGGAACAGTGGAAGAGAGCAGATGGACATTTATAGAAATGAAGTCCAGATGAAAACTGTAGGGCTTTGCTTGCAGCATGACACCTGTGTCATTTCTTGATGATCTAGGGAGGCATTTTCCTGTGCAGAGAGAAGACTGTGCCACATTCATGGTGATTTCCTTTACCAGACTTTCTCTTTGAATGCTTCCTTGTGCTGCTTGCTTCCTGGTCTTTTGTCTATGTGTGTAGGTTGAGTGATCAGTAGCAGCATAGCCTTGTTGATGAATGTGTTATGTGTACGTGGGCCTTGCTCATGTAAACCACCAGCTGAGTATTTGAGTTAGAGCTGGTGTAGAAGAATGAGACATGAGGGTACTTTTTTTTTTTTTTTTTTTTTTTGTCTGGGTAGTGGATGTAAACATAATGTTAGTAGAAGAGGCATGTCTGTGTGGAGCAGCCCATGCTCTAAAAGGAGAGGGACATTCCTTTACACATATATTTACGATGACCCAGTGTCTGGAGAACGAATCCTCTTTGTCTTTCCCCTTATCTCTTTAGTAGGCCTTAGAAACTTGAAGAGAAATGTAGCTCCCTTCATGGTATACTTGGATGGTGTGGCTGTGTGCAGTGGGTGGTATTGGGAAAAGGCCTGTTCAACGCTTCCTTTGGTGAGATGTTCTTGCACATTCTGAGGGTGAAAGAAAAGTAATGAAATTGTGGAAGGTTTGAGGTGTCAGGTTGGGGGAATGTTTTCTGAGGGGCTGTAGAAGGACAGATGTTTTCTCTGCTTCTTTTAGTAATTTCATTCCACACACATCTGTTGTTTATGCACTTTCAAGTCTGTTTGCTCAATAGGTTTTGCCTGTGGTATGTTATTGAGCTTGTTTTGTTTTTTGGGGGGGTTGCTTTCTGTAGAATTCATTCCCTACTATCTACTTTACATGCCCTCCTACTGTGAATACTGTAAAATATCCGTGTGTATAACCCTGCTACATATCATTTATTCTCTTCATAATGTTTGTATTACATCACGATAATGTGGTGAGAAAAAAATCATCTTTGTTGCTATCCATGTTGCATGTGAAGAAAGGGGCTGGGCAGTTGGTTCTTTGATGATGTCCCTCTGCCTGTTATGAAGAGAGAAGGCAATCATAACAGTTGGGAGTAGTTTGGAAATTCTTCCAGCAAGTATGGAAGAATTGCATATGTTTAAGTGGTTTAGTAGCAAATCGTTGTCTCCCTTGAGAAGGTATTATCAACCATCTGAAGACAAATTTTCGTGAATAAGGGAAATGAAACAGAAGCTCAAACTGAATATCTCTTCAGTGCTCGCAAGACTTAGCATGAGTAAGGGTCCCATATTAAGGCCTTTACATGTACAGTTTCATATGGTATGAGCTTGTATTGGAATCTTCGGGAGAGCCTTCCGGGGAATTCATTCCCTACTATCTACCTTATATGTCCTACTATTATGAATGCTCAAAAATGTTCATGTGTATAACTTAGCTGCATATTGTTTATTCTCTTCACAGTGATTATATTTCATCCCGATAATGTGATGAAACAAACTGTCTTTTGATGTGTCCATGGTGTAGTCTTTGGGAATGTTGTGAAGAAATGCTCTGGGCAATTTGTCCTTAGATGCTCTCCTTTGCTGAAGAGGGAAGGCAATCCTAACAGTTGGAAATAGTTTGGGAATTCTTCATGTGTGAAAGTCTCTTGATGGAAAGAGGAGCCTTAGAACACTGATCTCTCAAGAATGGAGCTCGAAGTGGTATTGCTGGCAGACACATGTTTTGTCCAACATTTTCCCTAGCATTGCGAAGTTCACCATTAACCCATGTCTCTAAGCTTTTTGAAAATCTCCAAGGATGGTGATTCAACTACTTCCCTGGGCAGCCTGTTCCAATACTTCACAACCCTTTGAGGGAAGAAATTTTTCCTAATATCCAGCATAAACCTCCCCTGGTGCAACTTGAGCCCATTTCTGCTCATTTTAACACTTGGTGCTTGGGAGAAGAGGCCAATCCCCACTTTGCTGTAGCCCCCTTTAAGGTAATTGTAGATCATGATAAGATCTGCCCTAAGTCCCCTTTTCTGTAGGCTCAACAACCCCAGGTCCCTCAGATGCTCCTTGTAAGTCTACTTCTCTAAGCCCTTCCATTGCTCCTTTTACTCTTATTTGGACATGCTCTAGCACCTCAGTGTCCTTCTTGTAGTGACGGGCTCAAACCTGAAGACAGTATTTGAGGTGTGGCCTCACCCAAGCTGAGTACAGAGGGACAATCACTTCCCTATACCTTCTGCCCAGAATATTTCTGATACAAGCCAGGATACTGTTGGCCTTCTAGGACATGTGATCATACTGCTGGTTCATATTCAGTCGTCTATCAACCAGTCCTCAGAGGTTTCTTTCAGCCGGGCAGCTTTCCAGCCACTCTTCCCCCAGCTTGTAGCACTGCATGGGGTTGTCTGAACCCAAGTACAGGACCTGTCACTTACCCTTGTTGAACCACATACTGCTGGCCTCGGCCCATTGGTTGACCCTATCCACATCCCTCTGCAGAGCCTTCCTACCCTCAAGGAGATCAAAACTCATGCCGAACTTGGTGTCATCTGAAAACTTAGTGAGGATGCACTCAATCCCCTCATCCAGATCTTGATAAAGATACTGAAGAGAACTGGCCTCAGTATTGAGCCCTGGGGGTCACCACTCATGACCAGCTTTCAACTGCTAGCCACCCGTTGGATTGGACCACAACAATTAGCCAAGACTGCTGATGGAAGGTGGCTTGGTGAGCACTTCTGCCAGCCCCCTCTGTACCCTCATGTGGATCCCATCTGGCCCCACTGACTTGCATATGTCTAAGTGCTTTAGCAGATCACTGACTATGTCCTTGTGGATTATGAGGGCTTCATTATGCTCCCCATCTGTAACTATCAGGTTGTCAGGGAATGGGGTACCCAGAGAAAATGGACTTGCTTCTAAAGACTGAGGCCAAATTGGCATTAAGGAGCTCATGTCTTGTCACTATGTTTCCCCTCACATCTAATAAAGGATGGAGATTCTTCTTACTCCACATTTTCTTGTTTGTGTATTTATAAAAACATCTTCATTGTCCTTAAGAGCTTTAGGCAGAATGAGCTCCAGCTGGGCTTTGGCCCTTCTAATTTTCTCCCTGCACAGCCTCACAATATCTTTATATTCTTCCTGAGTGTTTCAGGTGCATCCCTTGAATTTCACTTTACATAATGTTGGGGCAGATCAAAAAAGGACATCTGTAGGGTGACAGTGAAGTCCTTCCCTTGTGTAATTTTCACATTTTTGCCTCATTTGCTGCTGCTGTCTCAGCTGGATGTCAGTGTGCCAGAGAACCGTAAAAAGATTGGAGGATCAGTTAGAATCGTGGGACTGGGGAAGCAGTTTCCTTCCAGACCTTGAATGTTTTTCCTCCTGTGGAGAGAAATACTTTGAAATATTTCTCTTTCAATAAAACGTCAGTGAATGATATGCCCTGTTCTTTCTTGTCTGACAAATGGAGAGAAGTAGGATGTTGTCTGTGGTGCAGATAAAGTCTGTGAGTGCAGAGTACAGAGGCTGAGAGGTAGGCATAGAGACTGGAAAATAGCTGGGTCAATGTGACTTTAAATGGGGAATGCTTTGGTTTCAAATTTTGTGCCAAGGCGTGCACCATTTCTGTTCTGATCATGGTGTCCCTGTCCTTAGAGGCAATGATATTTCCCTAAGAATGAAGTATTTGGCAAAAAGTGCCTATGTAGTGGAGGTCTCTGAGGTGAAAGAGTGCAGCTGGAGTCACCACCATTTATGAAGGTGAAGGCAAAGAAGAGCATAAAGGTGTTGTGGGAACCGGTGTCTTCTGGAAGCACTGAACTAGAGCTGCAACTGATCCCAAGTACTGTTGTTGTCTTATAGCTGCGTGTACCCCTGTATGCTTGTCTCCATGAGGCTTTGTTCCCTTCCCACCAAGTGCCATGGCATTTTCTTCAGGTGTATGGGTAGGTATTTAGTTGGAAATTAAATTGAAATCAAAGCATGACCAGAATCTAGAATCAGAAGTAACTGAGAGAGCCGTGCTACTGCTTTGCAGGAATGAAACTGTGGAGAAGACAGGCATGATTTCCTACCAGTTGCTGCCTTAAATTAATAGCAGAATGTCGTGAAGCACGGCACACACCCATCATGTCTGATCCTCCAGTGCCATGCATGCTAGACAGAGTTACATGGTAGAAACTGGTGTGGAGTGCTTAATGCCCAATGCCAGCTATCTGTGATGTTGTCAGCTCCAGGAGGACTGGTGACAGCAGGTCTGCCTGTCTGTATGATGTTCTACATTCCGTAGTGCTGGATGTGCAGAAAGAACTATTACCAATGAATGTGAATGCTTACTATGTAGAATGAGACCCACTTATTCTGCATGACACGATCAGGAAAATATGATTGGTATTTATTACTGGAGATATTTCCTGGTCTAACTTTTGCTTTTATGTAATGAATGTACGCACACGTGTTTGATAAGGGATGCCAAGTTTGGCCCTCATCTTACAGCTGCAAGACACTACAATACCCTTGCGTGGTCATGTCTCATGGGTCTTTGCTACCTTCACAGTGAACGCCTGGTTTTTTTTATTTGGTATATGGGTAGACATTTTCCTGGAAATCCATTTAACTGAATGAAAGTTAGAAAAGAATCTTCAGCTGTTGTGGTCTCCAAGACTGCATTTATAGTGGGCGAAACTGATCAGTGGTGAGTGCTCCAACTGGTTTACTCTATAGCAGGGATATGGAGTGCATGCACAGCCTGCTCAGAGAGCTGAGGGGAGTTGCTGGTTCCTTGATGCTGCACCCTTAAAGGGAGAACTGTTTCATATAGCTGTTGACATTGAAACAACAGCACAAATTACAACTAAACTGAATTAGGTGCTCCTACATTGTAGGAAAGCTGAGGAAACTTTCAACCAAGAAGGAAGACAAAAATAACATTTTTATTCGTGGAGTACACAATGCTTCTGCAATAGTAAATTGAGACTAACAACTATTTAGAGGTCGAATTAACAAAAATAATTCTACTTACCATGCAGTAGAATGAAGACAGCCATAGGAACACCCTGCCTTCAGTCTGGTCCTGAGTGTTATCTATCACACTGAGGGCCGCCATGAAGACCAGAATGCATTCGATCCTTTCCTCGAAGAAGAGAAGGCAAACGCATCGGCTCTGGGCCGTGTCGCAGAGGAATATGCCGTGCCGCCGCGTCAACGGGGGCCGAAGGTTTCCGCGGAAGAAGCAGGGCAGGTGCTGTGTGTGAGCCGTGCGTGCAGTGCCGGGCGGCGGCTGCGGGCGCCGCTGTTCACCACGGAGGAGAGGAAGGAGCGGAGCGCTGCAGCCAGCCCCGCCCGCTGCGGCCCGGCTCGCTCGCTCGCTCGCTCGCTCGCTGTGTCGGCGGCCGGGCGGGCTGCGAGCGGCTCTGCGCTGCAGAGCCGAGCTACAGCGAGGCGGAGGGGCCGGCGAGAGCGGGCGACCACGGGGCCAGAGCCGCAGCGCGAACGGAAGAGGGAGCCGGAGTGAGAGCCTGATCCAGAGCCCCAGGCGAAGAATCGGGTCGGCGGCGGGGAGCTGTCGGCGGGCGTCCGGTGGCGGCGGGGCCGCCACCTTCCTCGAGATGTGCGCGGCGAGAGAAGGGCACTGGGGCCGGAGGCAGAGAGCGCTGCTGTGCTGCGCGTTGGTGGCGGCGTTGGAGGCGGCGTGGGGGCAGCTGCGCTACTCGGTGCCCGAGGAGCTGCCCAAGGGCTCTTTCGTGGGCGACGTGGCCAAGGACCTGGCGCTGCAGCTGGCGGCGCTCCGCGACCGCGGCGCCCGAGTTGTGTCGGCAGATAGGACGCGGTATTTCGCTCTGCATGCGAACAGCGGCCACCTGGTGACGGCGGAGAGGCTAGACAGAGAGCAGCTGTGCGAGGGCTTGCAGCGCTGCGTGCTGCGCTGTGAGGTGATCGTGGAGGGCGAGATGAAGGTCTACGAGATCGAAGTGGAAATCACAGACATTAACGACAACGCGCCCAGCTTCCGAGAGGCAGAAAAGGAACTGAGAATGAGCGAGACGACAGCTCCCGGGTCACGCTTTCCCTTGGTCGAGGTTCGTGACCCGGACGTGGGAGTGAATTCCCTGCAGAGCTACGAGCTGAGCGGCGACGAGCACTTCTCGCTGTCCGTGCAGGCGGGAGCCGACGGCGAGAAGCGTCCCGAGCTGGTGCTGGCCAAGGCGCTGGACCGGGAGGAGGCGGCGTTTCACGAGCTGGTGCTGAGGGCGAGCGACGGCGGTGAGCCTGCGCGGACGGGCACGGCGCTCATCCGCGTGTCTGTGCTGGACGCCAACGACAACGCGCCCGTGTTCAGCCAGGCGGTGTATGCAGTGCGCGTGCCCGAGGACGTACCCGTGGGTTCCACAATCCTCACCCCCATGGCCACCGACGCCGACGACGGACTTAACGGCGATGTGAAATACTTATTTAAGAAAATCACTGACAAAGCCTTGAAGATTTTCCACCTGGATTCCGAGACGGGATCGATCAGGCTGGTGAGGAGTCTGGACTTCGAGGAAGGCGACTTCTACGAAATGGAGGTGCAGGCACAGGACGGCGGTGGCCTTTTCAACACGGCTGTAGTCTCGATCTCTGTGACCGACGTGAACGACAACGCGCCCGAGATTTCGGTGAGGTCGGCGCTGAGCGAGATCTCTGAGGACGCGCCGTCGGGGACGGTGGTGGCCCTGCTGCACGTGCAGGACCGGGACTCGGGCGCCAACGGCGAGGTGCGGTGCTCGCTGGTCGGCGACGTGCCGTTCCGCCTGCGGAGCTCGGTGGGCAGCTACTACAGCGTGGTGACGGCGCGGGAGCTGGACCGGGAGGAGGTGTCGGAGTACAACGTGACGGTGCGGGCGGCGGACGGCGGGTCGCCGTCGCTGCGGAGCAGCGCGGTGCTGGCGCTGCGCGTGCTGGACGTGAACGACAACGCGCCGGTGTTCGCGGAGGCGCGCTACAGCGCCCGTCTGGCCGAGAACAACGCCGAGGGCGCGCTGGTGCTGACGGTGCGGGCGTGGGACGCGGACTGGGGCAGAACGCGCGCGTGCGGTACCGGCTGGCGGAGGGGCGTGTGCGGGGCGCGCCGCTCTCGTCCTACGTGTCGGTGCAGGCGGAGACGGGCGCGCTGTACGCGCTGCGCTCCTTCGACTACGAGGAGGTGCGCGAGGTGGGGCTGTGGGTGCGGGCGGAAGACGGCGGCGCGCCGGCGCTGAGCAGCAACGTGTCGGTGCGGCTGCTGATCGTGGACGAGAACGACAACGCGCCGCAGGTGCTGTACCCGCCGGCGGCGGCGGCGGGCGCGGTCTGGACGGGCGTGGAGCTGGCGCCGCGCTCGGCGGAGCCCGGCGCGCTGGTGGCCAAGGTGGTGGCGGTGGACGCGGACGCGGGGCAGAACGCGTGGCTGTCCTACAAGCTGGCCAAGGCGACGGAGCCGGGGCTCTTCCGCGTGGGGCTGCACAGCGGCGAGGTGCGCACGGCGCGCTCGCCGCTGGCCCGCGACGCGCCCAGGCACAGCCTGGTGGTGGTGGTGAAGGACCAGGGCCGGCCGGCGCTGTCGGCTACGGCCACGCTGACGGTGGTGCTGGCCGAGAGCGTGGCCGAGCTGCTCTCGGAGCTGGGCAGCGCGGCGGCGCCGGCCGAGCCCGCCGGCAGCCTGACGCGCTGGCTGGTGCTGGCCGTGGCGGCCGTGTCCTGCCTCTTCCTCGCCTTCCTGCTGCTGCTGCTGGCGCTGCGCCTGCGGCGCTGGCGCCGCTCGCAGCTGCTGCCGCCGGCCAGCGGCGCCTTGCGCGGCGTCCCGGCCTCGCACTTCGTGGGCATCGACGGCGTCCGCGCCTTCCTGCACTCCTACTCGCACGAGGTGTCGCTCACCGCCGACTCGCGCAAGAGCCAGCGGCGCTGGGCGGCCGACAGCTGCTGCAACACCCTCCCGGCCCGGCCGCCGCCCGACAAGGCCGCGCCGCTGCTCGGGGAAGACGCTGCCGGCGCCCGCGGCGCACAGCCCGACGCCCTCCCGGTGAGTCGCTCCGGACACCGCGACGCCCTCCCCCTCGGCGCTTGCCTCCCTTCCTTCTCCTTGCCTTTCCCTCCCCGCTCTCCTTCCCGGGCGTGGAGGTTTGCTGCTGAGCTAGGCACAGCTTGGCTGGGCAGCGTGTTGTGGGTGGCTGTCCCACGGTCAGGGGTGGCAAGTGCGGGCTCTGCTGCCAGCGTTACACTTGGTGCTGAGGGCAGGAGACGAGAGGGGATTTTGCCTTTAACTCTGCTACAACCGGACTTTTTATTTTTTATTTTATTTTATTTTTTATATTCCGCACTTTCAGGTTGTTGCTTGTGTCTTCCCCTGAGAGGTGTCATGCAGGTTTTCCTTTTGTTCTTCGGTAGTCTGAGTAAATGTACACTTGAGATTATCAGGTTATGATGTATCATCCCACTAGCCTGTGTGGCTAATATATGGCAGGATAAACAGGGTGCTGCAACACCCTCCCGGCCCGGCCGCCGCCGAACAAGGCCGCACCGCTGCTCGGGGAAGACGCTGCCGGCGCCCGCGGCGCACAGCCCGACGCCCTCCCGGTGAGTCGCTCCGGATACCGCGACGCCCTCCCTCTCCGAGCTCCCTCTCTGGAACTGTGCAGCGGGTTGTGGGTGGCTGCTCCTCACTTAGGGGATCCAAGCCCGGGTTCTACTGCGAGCGTTACAGCCGGGGTTTTTCTTCAGCTCTGCTCTAGATGGGCTTCTAACTATTTTCCATCGTGCCACATGGTTGTTCATTTCATCCTCTATCATGTATCATGCATGTTTTTCTTTTGTTTTTACCTATTCTGAGTATATGTACACTTGAGATTATCATGTGGTTAAGATGTATCATCCCAATTGCCCATGTGCTTGATCAGTATTCTGAGGTTGTCTTAAAGCAGAATCTTAATTGTGTCATGTTTGATTTGGCTGCCTCTCCTCTATAATCTATGCAGCCTTTCTGTTGCTGTATGAACATGAGTTGAAACGTCTTTCAAGTGTCAATCTATACTGCTATTTTTGTGCATGTGTTGGGATAATGGCTTTGTTTACTGGTGATCCTTTTAGGACATCTGTTTGGCTGTTATAGAGATGAACAGGACTCATAAAATTTGCATTTGAAATTGCATAGAGGTGCTGTGTGTGAAAGGCTGTTGGAGGAAAGAGGAGTGTGTGAGCATTGACTTCTCAAGAAAGGAGCAGGCTTTGCTAGGAAGCATATGCTATGGCAACAGCTTTGTTGTGGCTTCCTCACTTGAATTTGTGTTGCGTAATATTTGGTGTGGTTGAGGAATGGGTTCTGGAGAGTGAGAGTGAAGTCCATTTCTTGTCCTGCAGTTTTAGCAGTTTTGCCTTGTTTGTTGTCAATGTAAAAAGTAGGCCTCAGTGTGGAAGAGAACCCTGAAAAGACTTGGAGATCTGTTATAAATTGTTGGAATGAGGGAGCTGCTTGCATACACTTTGAAAGTTTACTGCTTTGCAGTCAAAGGCTTTGATATCCTTACATTTCCTTAATATGTCCCTAAATGATAAGCCGACATAGTGGCCGACATACAGTTAGAAGCTGGTTACTGAGAGTGGTGCAATTGAATGCTGTTAATGTAGAGGAATGAGGCTGAAATTTTAGTTCTAAATTTGAGAAGAAGGTGTGTCAGTGGTGATATTGTTTGGGCAGTGGTATGATTTTATTGTGAATGCCAATTTCTGTAGCATATATTAAGTTTGATTTCATAAATTTGACAATTCCTGCAGCATTTATGCACCATTTGATCCTGGTATATATAGAGCTATGATGTCTGTGTATAAAGGCTTCTACTATAAGTGAAAATCTTCATCAGTCTAGTCATTTCTGCATTAGGGTATTGTGTTTCTTCCTAGTTTTAATTCCTTTTTCAGGCCTTTGTTTGCAGGAAATTTGCTTCTTATTTTTCATTTTTGAAGTGCTTTTTCACTTGAAAATGCCAAGTTAGTATTGCAGCAAATCCTTATCTCCCTTGAGAAGGTCCTATCATCCATCTGGAGGCAAATTTTTGTGTATAAGGGAAACAAATTGCTCACAAGACATATCATGAAAAAAGGCTCCAAAGTAAGTCATTTACATTTATAGTTTCATTTTCATTTGAGATAAGCAGGGCACATCATGGAAAAACTGATGAGAGCTGATCAGCTTTTCTTACTATGATGTCCCCTACTGTACAGTCCGGAGGAAGACTTAAGAACTGAGCCATTTCTTCATGCTCTAGGGAGGTATTTTCCTGCATGCAGTGAAGACCATGCTGTCTTTGCTGTGAATTTCTCTACCACACTTTCTCTTTGAATGCTTTTTTTGCTTGTCTGATTTTATCTTTTCCTGGTCTTTTGTCTAGGTGTGTAGGTTAAGTTATCAGTAGCAGCATAGCTGTGTTGAGGAACATGCTATGTTTTCATGGGTTTTCATGGAAGAACTGATGATAGCTGATTCTATGATTACTATGATGTCCCCTACCGTATAGTTCAGAGGAAGATTTAAGCACTTCTGGCGTGTTGGCCACTACTCCCAGCTTTGTATCATCACCGTACTTGCTGAGAGTGGACACAATTCCCTCATCAAGGTCATTGATGAAGTGGTTGAACAAGACCAGGCCCTGCCCTGACTCCTGGGGAACACCACTAGTCACAGGGCTAAAGATGGGTTGAGCAAAGGAATGTCTTTGTATGCATCTGTGCTGCTGTTTCAGTGCGCATGGTGGAATAAGGGTCTGGGTAACAGGTCCTTCTAGGCTTCATCGCTTGAATTTGTGCTGCATAATATTTGGCCAGGTTTAAAAATCTTGTGTAAAGTGTAAGATTGGATTCTGCTTCTTGTCCTTTTTTCTTATTCCATTTCTCTCCTTCTCACATTTTTACCTCGTTTGTTGTCAATGACAAAATGCCAGAGGACCCTGAAAAGACTGGAAGATCTGCTATGACTTGTTGGATTGCTGGAGCTGTTTCCATTCCCAGTGTGACTGTTTTTCCATTCCCAGTGTGACAGTCTTTGATATCCTCATGTTTCCTTAAAATGTCAATGTATGAGATGCTCTTGCCAGTGGCCTACATATGGCTAGAACTTGGATGCTGTGAGTTGTGCAAGTGAATGCTGTGAATGCAGAGCAAAGATGGTGAGTGGCTTTGGTTTTTTGTTTTTATTGTGTTTTTTGTTTGTTTGGTTGGTTGGTTGGTTGGTTTGGTTTGTTTTTTGTGTTTGTTTTTTTTTTTGAATGTGGAAAATAAGTGGTTCAGCAGTGATATCGTTCAAAGGTTTGACTTCATAATTTGTGCCAATTCCTGCAGCATTTATGCATCATTTTGTCCTGGTTTCCCTGCCCTGACAGGTAACTTTAATTCTTTGATAATAAAATGATTTGCAGAAAAACTGTGCATGTGGTGTGATGATGCCTGCGTGGTATGGCTTATAATTCCTTTGTGAATCCTCATTATTTCACTTCTGTCTATTGTAACTTTGTGCCAAAGAGTTTCTTCATAGCTATAATTCCATTTTCAGGTCTTTTTTCCCAGGTAGGTTGTGTTTCATATTTTCCTTTTCTGGGTAGGGCTTTTACATTTGCAAATGCAGCGTTTGTACTGCAACAAATCCTTATCTGCCTTGAGAAGGTCCTATCAGCCATCTGGAGACAAATATTTGTGTATATGGGAAATGAAACAGAAGCTCAAACTGAATCTGTCTTCATTGTTTGCAAGACTTAACATGAGAAATGGCCCCATAGTAAGGCCTTTCCTTTTGCAGTTTCATATTCATTGGAGATGAGCAGGCCACATCACGGAAAAATGGATGAGAGCTGATGAATATTTCTTAAAATGAAGTCCAGATGAACTCTCTAGGGCTTTGCTTGCAGCTCAGGACCTCAGTGATTTCTTGGTGCTGTAGGGAGGAATTTTCCTGTGCAGAGAGAAGACTGTGCCACGTGCCTGGTGATTTTCTCTACCACGTTTTCTCTTTGAATGCTTCCTTGTACTGCTGGTCTGATATTTTCTTTTCCTGGTGTTTCTTCCATGCATGTCGGCTGAGTTGTCAGTAGCAGCATAGCCTTGTTGATGAATGTGTTACATGTTCATGTGCCTTGCACATGTAAGCCAGTAGGTGTATATTTCATCAAAGTTAGAGCTGGTGTGGAAGACTGGAGATATCAAGGTGCTTGTGAGTTCTCCTCCATTATTTTTTTTTTTTTTGGTCTGGGTGGTGGATGTAAACATGATTTTAGCAGAAGAAGCATGTCTCTGCAGAGTATAACATGCACTTAAAGCAGAGAGACATTCACTTACTGATATATTTACGATGACCCAGTCTCTGTTGGAGAACGGCTCCTTTCTATCCCTTATCTCTTTAGAAGGCTTTAGAAACTTGCAGAGAACTGTAGTTCCCTTCTTGGTATACCTTGATGGTGTCATTGTGCACAGTGCATGGTGTTGAGAAATCGTCTGTTCAAACTTTTCCTTTGCTGAGATGTGCTTGGAAATTCCAGAGGTGAAAGAAAAGCATCGAAGTTATGAAGGTTTGAGGTGACATGTTGGGGGAATGTTGTGTGAGGGGCTGTAGAAGGACTGACGCTCCTTTCTCTGCTTGTTTTAGTTATTTCATTCCACACATAGCTGTGGTTTATGCACTTTGAAGTCTGTCTGCTCGATAGATTTTGCCTGAGAAAGGTTATTGAGTTTTTTTGGGATCTTTGGGAGAGCCCTCTGGAGAATTCCTTCCTTACTATCTACCTTACATGCTCTACTACTATGAATACTGAAAAATATCTATGTGTATAACCTAGCTGCAGGTCCTTTATTCTCTTCACAATGTTTTTATGTGGTGGAAAAAAATATGTCTTTGGAACTGTCCATGGTGAAGACTTTGTTCACGTTGTGAAGATGTGAGCTGGGCAATTGGTCTTTTGGTGAAGTCCTTCTGCCTGTTATGAAGAGGGAAGGCAACCATAGCAGTTGGGATACTTTGGGAATTTTTCATGTATGAAGGTCTTTTGTTGGAAAGAGGGTCATCTGAACATTGACCACTCAAGAATGGAGCTGGAAGTGGCTTTGATAACAGACACGTGCTATGACAACAGCTGTGTTCATAGAATCCTGGAATCATTTAGGTTAGAAAAGACTTCTTAGATCATCTAGCCCAACCTTTAACCTAGTACTGCCAAGTCTACCATTAAACCATGTCACTAAGCTCTACATCTACATGCTTCATGAAGACCTCCAATGCTGGTGACTCAACAACATCTCTGGGCAGCCTTTGTGAATACTTCACAACCCTTTCAGTGAAACACATTTTCCTAATATCCAACGTAAACCTCCCCTGGAGCAATCTGAGGCCAGTTCCTATTGTTTTATCACATGGTTCTTAGGAGAACAAGCCGATCCCCACTTTGCTGTAGCCCCCCTTTAAGGTAATTGTAGAACACGATAAGATCTGTCCTGAGCCTACTTTTCTCTAGGGTAAACAACCCCAGCTCCCTCATCCACTCCTAATAAGACCTGTTCTCTAGACCCTTCAATGGCTCCGTCGCCCTTCTTTGGGCCTGCTTCAGCACCTCAATAACCTTCCTGTAGTTAGGGGTTCGAAACTGAACACAATATTTGAGGTGCAGCCTCACCCAAGCTGAGTACAGAGGGACAATCACTTCCCTAGTCCTGCTGGTCAGACTATTTCTGATACAAGTTAGGATGCTGCTGGCTTTCTTGGCCACCTGAGTACACTGCTGGCTCATATTCAGCTGGCTATCAACCAATACCCAGAGATCCCTTTCAGCAGCCAGCTTTCCCACCACTCTTCCTCCAGCCTGTAGCACTGCATAGGATTGCTGTGACCCAAACAAAGGACCCATCATCACTTAGCCTGGTTGAAACACATTCTGCTGGCCTCACCCTATCAGTCCAGCGTATCCAGATCCATCTGCAGGGCCTTCCTACCTTTGAGCAGATCAACACTGGTGCTTAATTTGGTGGTGTCTGAAAATGTACTGAGGGTGCACTCAATCCCCTTATCCAGATCATTGATAAAAGAAATTGAAGGGAACTGGCCCCGATATTGAGCACTGGGGGGCACCACTTAAGACCAGCCTCCAGCTGGATTTAACACCACTCACAATGACTCTTTGGGCTTGACTAACACGCCAGTTTTTAAGCCAGTGAAGCGTACACCCATCCAAGCCATGAGCAGCCATTTTCTCCAGGAGAATGCTGTGGGAAAGAGCATTCAAAAGCCTTACTGAAGTCAAGGTAGACCAGATCCACAGGCTTTCTCTCATCCACTTGGCACGTCCCCTTGTACAGAAGGAGATTGGATTCATGAAGGAGGACTTGTCTTTCATTAAGCCCCGTTGACTGAGCCTGATCACCTGGTCGCCCTGTAAGTGCCACGTGATGGCACTAAAGCTGTTCTGCTCCACGAGCTTCCCCAGCACTGACAGGCCTGTAGTTTCCTGAATTGTCCTTTGGGCCCTTCGTGTAGATGGGCATCACATTTGCTAGCCACCAGTTAACTGGGACCTCTCCAGAGAGCCGTGACTTCAAATAAATGATGGAAAGTTGTTTGGTGAGCACTTCCACCAGCTCCTTCAGTAGTTTCGGGTTGATCCCTTCTGGCCCTATAGACTTGCATATGTCTAAGTAGTTTAGCAGGTCACTGACCATTTCCTCATGGATTCTGAGGGCTTCATTCTGCTCCCTGTCCCTATTTACAAGTGGTCAGGGGATGGGGTACCCCAGGAAAAATAGGTCTTGTTGCTAAAGACTGAAGCCAAAAAGGCATTAAGGAGATCATCTCTTGTCACTGTTTACTCCTCATCCAATAAATGATAGAGATTTTCTTCGGTCCTCTTTTTCTTGTTTATATATTTATAGAAATATTATCATTGTCTTTAAGAACAGTAGACAGCTTGAGCTCCAGTTGGGCTTTGGTCCTTCTAATTTTCTCCCCACACAGCCTCATACATCTCCTGAGGGTTGCAAGTTCATCCCTTGAATTTCATTCTACATAATGTTGGGACAGATCAGGAAAAAAAAGATCTGTAGAGTGACAGTGAAGTCCTTCACTTGTATAATTGTCACATTTTTGCCTTGTTTGCTGCTGCTGTCTGAACTGGGCCTGAGTGTGGCAGAGACCCCTAAAAATATTGGAAGATCTGTTAGAATGGTGGGACTGTGGGAGCAGTTTCCATCCAGACTTTGAATGTTTCCTCCTGTAGAGAGAACTACTTTGATATATTTCTCTTTCAGCAAAGCGTCAGAGAATTATATGCCTTTTTCTCTCTTCTCTGATGGATGGTGAGAAGTAGGATGTTGTCCATGGTGCAGATAAAGCCTGTTACTGTAGAGTACAAAGGCTGAGAGGCAGGCTTAGAGCCTGGAAAACAGTTGGATCAGTGTGTCTTTGGCGGGGGAATGCTTTTCTTTTCATACCTGATGCCAAGGGCTATGCCATTTCTGTTCTGATCATGGTGTCCCTGTCCTTAAAGGCAATGATGTTTCCCTGAGAATACAGTATTCGGCAAAAAAAGTGCCTATGTAGTGGAGGTCTCTGAGGTGAAAGGGTGCAGCTGGAGTCACCACCATTTATGAAGGTGAAGGCAAAGAAGCCTAGAAGAGTACTGTGGGAGCAGGTGTTCCATGGAAGCACTAATCTAGTGCTCTAACTGATCCCAAGTACTGATGTAATAACTATTAGCCATTAATGTGAATTCTTATTATGTAGAATGAGATCCACTGACTCTGCATGACAGAATCAGGAAAATATGATTGATGCTTACTGCTGGAGATATTTTGTGGTCTTCTTTTGGCTTTGTCTCAAATGAATGTATCGTGTTTGATAACTGATACCAAGATCTGCCCTCATCTTACAGCTGTATGTACACTGCCATGCTCATGTCCCATGGTCCTCTGCTATCTTCACAGTGAGTGCCATGCAGTTTTCTTCTGGTGAATGGGTAGACCTTCTTCTCGAAATCTGTTTAAGCAAATGAAAGTTAGAAAAGCATCTTCAGAACTGTCATCTCCTAGATGGCATTTATAGTGGGGGAAACTGATCAGAGGTGAGTGCCCAGACTAGTTTGCTAAATAACAGGGATGTGGAGTGAGTGCACAGGATTCTCAGAGAGCTGAGGGGACCTGTTGGCTCCTTGATGATGCACCATTACATGGGGAACATTTTCATATCAATTGTTGACATTGGAATGACAGCACAAATTATAAATGAATGTCAGACTTCAATTAATGTAAAGTGTTGGAAAGACAAGAAAATATCCATTCAAGAATGAGTGCAAGAACGATCTCTGCAATTCCTTGAAATGAATGTCCTTCTGCAAACATGGTGTAAGTGTGATAATTATTTTGAGGCCTAATTAAGACGAATAATTTTACCTCCCATGCAGTAGAACTAAGATATCAAGAAGAGGCCTCTACCTTCATTCTGATCATGGCCGCCATGAAGACCAGAATGCATTCGATCTTCTCCTTGAAGACGAGAAGGCGTTGCAGAAGCAAACGCACCGACTCTGGGCCGTGTCGCAGAGGAATGTCCCGTGGCGCCGCGTCAACGGGGACCGAAGGTCTCCGCGGAAGAGGCAGGGCAGGTGCTGTGTGTGAGCCATGCGTGCAGTGCCGGTCGGCGGCTGCGGGCGCCGCTGTTCACCACGAAGGAGAGGAAGGAGCGGAGCGCTGCAGCCAGCCCCGCCCGCTGCGGCCCGGCTCGCTCGCTCGCTCGCTGTGTCGGCGGCCGGGCGGGCTGCGAGCGGCTCCGCGCTGCAGAGCCGAGCTACAGCGAGGCGGAGTGGCCGGCGAGAGCGGGCGACCGCGGGTCCGGAGCCGGAGCCGGAGCCGCAACGCGAACGGAAGAGGGAGCCAGAGCGAGAGCCTGATCCAGAGCCCCAGGCGAAGAATCGGGTCGGCGGCGGGGAGCTGTCGGCGGGCGTCCGGTGGCGGCGGGGCCGTGGCGGAGATGTGCGCGGCGAGAGAAGGGCGCTGGGGCCGGAGGCAGCGAGCGCTGCTGTGCTGCGTGTTGGTGGCGGCGTTGGAGGCGGCGTGGGGGCAGCTGCGCTACTCGGTGCCCGAGGAGCTGCCCAAGGGCTCTTTCGTGGGCGACGTGGCCAAGGACCTGGCGCTGCAGCTGGCGGCGCTCCGCGACCGCGGCGCCCGAGTTGTGTCGGCAGATAGGACGCGGTATTTCGCTCTGCATGCGAACAGCGGCCATCTGGTGACGGCGGAGAGGCTAGACAGAGAGCAGCTGTGCGAGGGCTTGCAGCGCTGCGTGCTGCGCTGTGAGGTGATCGTGGAGGGTGAGATGAAAGTTTACGAGATCGAAGTGGAAATCACAGACATTAACGACAACATACCCACCTTTGGAGAATCAGAAAAGGAAGTGAGAATTAGCGAGACGACTGCTCCAGGGTCGCGCTTCCCTCTGGCCGCAGCTCACGACCCGGACGTGGGAGTGAATTCCCTGCAGAGCTACGAGCTGAGCGGCGACGAGCACTTCTCGCTGTCCGTGCAGGCGGGAGCCGACGGCGAGAAGCGTCCCGAGCTGGTGCTGGCCAAGGCGCTGGACCGGGAGGAGGCGGCGTTTCACGAGCTGGTGCTGATGGCGAGCGACGGCGGCGAGCCGTCTCGGACGGGCACGGCGCTCATCCGCGTGTCTGTGCTGGACGCCAACGACAACGCGCCCGTGTTCAGCCAGGCGGTGTACGCGGTTCGCGTGCCCGAGGACGTGCCCGTAGGCTCCACGCTCCTCACCCTCACGGCCACCGACGCCGACGGGGCACTCAACGGCGAGGTTAAGTATTCGGTCGTAAAAGTAACAGCAGCAAAAACAGACAAATTCTATGTGGATCCCGAGACGGGATCGATCAGGCTGGTGAGGAGTCTGGACTTCGAGGAAGGCGACTTGTACGAATTCAGGGTGGAGGCACAGGACGGCGGCGGCCTATCCGACACGGCTACAGCCTCCATCTCGGTGACCGACGTCAACGACAATGTGCCCGAGATTTCGGTGAGGTCGGCGCTGAGCGAGATCTCGGAGGACGCGCCGTCGGGGACGGTGGTGGCCCTGCTGCACGTGCAGGACCGGGACTCGGGCGCCAACGGCGAGGTGCGGTGCTCGCTGGTCGGCGACGTGCCGTTCCGCCTGCGGAGCTCGGTGGGCAGCTACTACAGCGTGGTGACGGCGCGGGAGCTGGACCGGGAGGAGGTGTCGGAGTACAACGTGACGGTGCGGGCGGCGGACGGCGGGTCGCCGTCGCTGCGGAGCAGCGCGGTGCTGGCGCTGCGCGTGCTGGACGTGAACGACAACGCGCCGGTGTTCGCGGAGGCGCGCTACAGCGCCCGTCTGGCCGAGAACAACGCCGAGGGCGCGCTGGTGCTGACGGTGCGGGCGTGGGACGCGGACTGGGGGCAGAACGCGCGCGTGCGGTACCGGCTGGCGGAGGGGCGTGTGCGGGGCGCGCCGCTCTCGTCCTACGTGTCGGTGCAGGCGGAGACGGGCGCGCTGTACGCGCTGCGCTCCTTCGACTACGAGGAGGTGCGCGAGGTGGGGCTGTGGGTGCGGGCGGAGGACGGCGGCGCGCCGGCGCTGAGCAGCAACGTGTCGGTGCGGCTGCTGATCGTGGACGAGAACGACAACGCGCCGCAGGTGCTGTACCCGCCGGCGGCGGCGGGGGGCGCGGTCTGGACGGGCGTGGAGCTGGCGCCGCGCTCGGCGGAGCCCGGCGCGCTGGTGGCCAAGGTGGTGGCGGTGGACGCGGACGCGGGGCAGAACGCGTGGCTGTCCTACGAGCTGGCCAAGGCGACGGAGCCGGGGCTCTTCCGCGTGGGGCTGCACAGCGGCGAGGTGCGCACGGCGCGCTCGCCGCTGGCCCGCGACGCGCCCAGGCACAGCCTGGTGGTGGTGGTGAAGGACCAGGGCCGGCCGGCGCTGTCGGCCACGGCCACGCTGACGGTGGTGCTGGCCGAGAGCGTGGCCGAGCTGCTCTCGGAGCTGGGCAGCGCGGCGGCGCCGGCCGAGCCCGCCGGCAGCCTGACGCGCTGGCTGGTGCTGGCCGTGGCGGCCGTGTCCTGCCTCTTCCTCGCCTTCCTGCTGCTGCTGCTGGCGCTGCGCCTGCGGCGCTGGCGCCGCTCGCAGCTGCTGCCGCCGGCCAGCGGCGCCTTGCGCGGCGTCCCGGCCTCGCACTTCGTGGGCATCGACGGCGTCCGCGCCTTCCTGCACTCCTACTCGCACGAGGTGTCGCTCACCGCCGACTCGCGCAAGAGCCAGCGGCGCTGGGCGGCCGACAGCTGCTGCAACACCCTCCCGGCCCGGCCGCCGCCCGACAAGGCCGCGCCGCTGCTCGGGGAAGACGCTGCCGGCGCCCGCGGCGCACAGCCCGACGCCCTCCCGGTGAGTCGCTCCGGACACCGCGACGCCCTCCCCCTCGGCGCTTGCCTCTCTTCCTTCTCCTTGCCTTTCCCTCCCCGCTCTCCTTCCCGGGCGTGGAGGTTTGCTGCTGAGCTAGGCACAGCTTGGCTGGGCAGCGTGTTGTGGGTGGCTGTCCCACGGTCAGGGGTGGCAAGTGCGGGCTCTGCTGCCAGCGTTACACTTGGTGCTGAGGGCAGGAGACGAGAGGGGATTTTGCCTTTAACTCTGCTACAACCGGACTTTTTATTTTTTATTTTATTTTATTTTTTATATTCCGCACTTTCAGGTTGTTGCTTGTGTCTTCCCCTGAGAGGTGTCATGCAGGTTTTCCTTTTGTTCTTCGGTAGTCTGAGTAAATTGTACACTTGAGATTATCAGGTTATGATGTATCATCCCACTAGCCCGTGTGGCTAATATATGGCAGGATAAATAATGAGGTTTGAAGAGCGAGAGCAGTCATTTTCATGTCCTGCAGGTTTCATGTCATTTCCTTGTTTGTTGCCCTTATAAAAACTGGACCTCTCGTGTGAGAGAACCCTTAAAAGCCAGGAAGGTTTGTGGCTGGATTTGAATGTGTCTCAGCGGTGAAATTATTCAGGGAAAGGTTTGATTTCATAATCTGTGGCAAGGCCCTTGACATTTATGCACCATTTTATCCTGGATTTTCTGCCCTGAAAGGAAACTAATTCCCTGATGACAAAATGTTTTGCAGAAAATCTGTGCATGCAGAGTGATGATGCCTGTGTGTAACAGCTTATAATTCCTGTTTGAATCATCATTAATTCATTCCAATCTGTTGTGACATTGTGACATTGGGTTTGTCATTATTCTATTTCTAGGTGTTTGTTCCCAGGATGTCTGTGCTTTGTATTTCCCATTTCAGGATAGGGCTTTTGCATTAGAGAATGACAGAGTTGTACTGCAGGAAATCCTTACCTCCTTTGTAAAGGTTCTTTCAGACATCTGAAGACAAATTTTTGTGTATGAGGGAAATGAAACGGGAGGTAAGACTGAATCTCTCTCCACTGCTTGCAAGACTTGGCATGAGAACGGGTCCTGTATTAAGGCCTTTATGGTTGCAATTTTATTTTAATTGGAGATGAGTAGGCCACATTATAGACAAATTGAGGAGAGCTGATGAACTTTTCCAGTGAATTCCAGATGAACAATCCAGGGCCTTGCTTTCAGTTTAAGACCTCAGTGATTTCTTGGTGCTCTGAGGAGGAATTTTGGTGCCCACAGAGAAGATCCTGCTGCCCAACCAATGATTTTCTCTTCCACACTTTCACTTTGAATGCTTCCTTGTGCTGCTTCTCTGATTTTATCTTTTCCTGGTCTCTTGTCTATGAGTCTAGGTTGAGTTGTCAGTTGCAGCATAGCTGTGTTGAGGAATGTGGTATGTGCTCATGGGCCTTGTTCCCTTGAGGCAATAGGTGGGTATTTCATCCAAGTTAGAGGTTGTGTGGAAGGCTGGAGATGTGAGGGTAGTTGTGTGTTCTCTTCCATTTTTGTTTCTGGGGAGTGGGTGTAAATATAGAATCATAGAATCATTAAGGTTGGGAAAGACCTTCAGGATCATCTAGTCCAATTATCACCCTACTACCAATGTCACCCACTAAACCATGTCCCTAAGCACCAGGTCCGAGCAAGCGCCCTCCCCTTCTCTCCTTTTTTGAAAAATGTGTGCACTTTTACACCTTTTTTTTTAAGAGTTCTTTCCTCATTCCCAGTGATTGGAGTGCACAAAACACATTTTTCTTCCCATCACCGCTGCCCCCACCCCAGCCCACTGTCCCCTGAGGCCTGCTCCCCACCAGGCATCCACTGATGTTAGTAGAAGCATGTATGTGTGGAGCAGTGCATGTGCTTCAAGGAGGGGGACATTCCCCTCCAAAGACATTCATGATGACCCAGTTTCTGGTCAAGGATGGCTCCTCTCTCTCTTTCCCACAGATCATGAGTATGCTTTGAAGATTAAAGAGAACTACACCTCCCTTCTTGATATTTGTCAATGGTGTGTTTGTGGTGCGTTGTATAAGGAAATTGTCATTTGAACTGATCCTTTGGTGAGATGTGCTTGCAAATTTTGAGGATGAAAGAAAAGCACTGAAGTTGTGAAAGGATTGAGGTAATGTTTTGGCAGAATGCTGTGTGAGGAGCTGTAGGAAAACAGACACCCCTCCCCCTGCTTGTTGTAGTTATTCCATTAGGCACACAACTCTGCTCAATTTTACAGTAGAAATGTTGCTTTTTCTGTGTTGTAATCTTCAGGAGGGCCTTCTGGGGAATTCTTTTCCTACTATCTACCTTACATGCTCTACTCCCATGAATACTCAAAAATGGCCATTTGCGTAGCTTAACTGTGTATCATTTGTACTCTTTATTAATATTGTGTCATGATATTATGATGAAAAGAAAATTGTCTTTGGAACTTTCCATGGTGTAGTCTTTGTGCCTGTTGTGGAGATAGGGGCTTGGCAACTGGTCCTTTGATGATGTCCTTTTGCCAGTCACGAAGAGGGAAGGCAATCATAACAGTTGGGAGTAGTTTAGGAAGTTTTCATTTGTGGTTTTAGAGGCATTGACCTCTCAACATAACATTAACATTTGAGTGTTGACCTCTCAAGAACAACGTTGGAAGTGTCTTTGCTCTCAGAGGTGCTATGACAGCAGCTGTGTTGCAGGTCCATCACTTGAATTTCATTGAGCATCAGGCTTGTGTGGACCAAAGAAGAATGCCTATAGAGTGACAGTTAAGTCCTTCACATCCGTAGTTTTCAGTGGTCTGATTTTATCTTTTCGTGGTGTTTCTTCTATGCATGTAGGTTGAGTTATCAGTAGCAGCATCACTTTGTTGAGGAATGTCTTTTGAACTCATGTGCCTTGCCCATGTAAGCTACTAGCTGGGTGTTTCAACAGAGGTAGAGATCTTGTGGAGAGCCGGAGATGTGAGGATGCTTGTGTGCTCTCTTCCATTTTTGTTTCCAGGGAGTGGATGTAAACACGAAGATAGTAAAAGAGGTATGTCTCTGGGGAGGAATGCATGCTCTTAAAGAACGGGGACATTCCCTTACAAATATATTTAGGATGACCTAGTCTCTGCTGGAGAAAGAATCCTCTCTGTCTTTCCCCTTACCTCTTTTGTATGCTTTAGAAACTTGCAGAGGAACATACTTCCCTTCTTGATCTACCTTGACAGTGTGGTTGTGTATGGTGCTCTCTATAGGTACCTTAAAGGAGGCTGTAGAGAGGTGGGGGTTGGTCTATTCTCCCATGTGCCTGGTGACAGGACGAGGGGGAATGTGCTAAAGTTGCGCCAGGGGAGGTTTAGGTTGGATATTAGGAAGAACTTCTTTACCGAAAGGGTTGTTAGGCATTGGAATGGGCTGCCCAGGGAGGTGGTTGAGTCGCCATCCCTGGAGGTCTTTAAAAGACGTTTAGATGTAGCCCTTAGTGATATGGTTTAGTGGAGGACTTGTTAGTGTTAGGGCAGAGGTTGGACTAGATGATCTTGGAGGTCTCTTCCAACCTAGACGATTCTGTGATTCTGTGCATGGTACTGGGAAATGGTCTGTTCAGATTTTCCTTTGGTGAGATGTGTTTGCAAATTCTGAGGGTACAAGAAAAAAAAAAAAAGTTGTGAAAGGTTTAAGGTGACATGTTTGAGGAATGTTTTCTGAGGGGCTGTAGAAGGACTGATGCTCCTTTCTCTGCTTGTTTTAGTTATTCCATTCTGACGCAGCTGAGATTTACGCACTTTGTCTGCTCAATATGTCCTGCCTAAGAAATGTTATTGAGCTTTCATTGTGAGCTTTGGGAGGGCCTTCCACAGAATTCATTCTGTAATATCTACATTACTTGGTCTACTACTATGAATGCTTGAAAATGTCCGTGTATATAACTTAATTATATGTCATTTATTCTCTTCACAATGTACATACTATGTCATGATAATATGACAAAAAGAAAATTGTCTTTGGAGCTGTCCATGGTGAACTCTTTGTGCACGTTGTGAAGAAAGGGGCTGAGCAGTTGGTCCTTTGATGGTGTAGTTCTACCTGTTATGAAGAGGGAAGGCAATCATAACAGTTAGGAGTAGTTTGGGAATTCTTCATGTGTGAAGGTCTCTTGGTGTAAAGAGGAGCCTTTGAACACTGACCTCTCAAGAATGGAGCTGGAAGTGGCTTTGATAGTAGACACATGCTACGACAACAGACGTGTTCATAGAATCCTGGAATCATTTTGGTTGGAAAAGACCTCTTAGATCATCTAGCCCAATCTTTAACCTAGTACTGCCAAGTCTACCATTAAACCATGTCACTAAGCTCTACATCTACATGCTTCATGAAGACCTCCAGTGCTGGTGACTCAACAACATCTCTGGGCAGCCTTTGTGAATACTTCACAACCCTTTCAGTGAAACACATTTTCCTAATATCCAACGTAAACCTCCCCTGGAGCAATCTGAGGCCAGTTCCTATTGTTTTATCACATGGTTCTTAGGAGAACAAGCCGATCCCCACTTTGCTGTAGCCCCCCTTTAAGGTAATTGTAGAACACGATAAGATCTGTCCTGAGCCTACTTTTCTCTAGGGTAAACAACCCCAGCTCCCTCATCCACTCCTAATAAGACCTGTTCTCTAGACCCTTCAATGGCTCCATCGCCCTTCTTTGGGCCTGCTTCAGCACCTCAATAACCTTCCTGTAGTTAGGGGTTCGAAACTGAACACAATATTTGAGGTGCAGCCTCACCCAAGCTGAGTACAGAGGGACAATCACTTCCCTAGTCCTGCTGGTCAGACTATTTCTGATACAAGTTAGGATGCTGCTGGCTTTCTTGGCCACCTGAGTACACTGCTGGCTCATATTCAGCTGGCTATCAACCAATACCCAGAGATCCCTTTCAGCAGCCAGCTTTCCCACCACTCTTCCTCCAGCCTGTAGCACTGCATAGGATTGCTGTGACCCAAACAAAGGATCAGATGTTCTGCTCCACGAGAGTCCCCAGCATTGACAGGCCTGTAGTTTTCTGGATTGTCCTTCCGGCTGTTCTTGTAGATGGGCATCACAATTGATAGCCACCAGTGAACTGAGACCTCTCCAGATAGGCTTGACTTGAGACAAATGATGGAAAATGGCTTGGCGAGCACTTCCACCAGCTCCCTCAGTATCCTTAGGTGGATCCCTTCTGGCTGTATAGAGTTGCAGATGTCTAAGTGTTTTAACAGGTCACTGACCATTTCCTGGTGGATTATGAGGGCTTCATTCTGCTCCCCATTCCAATCTACCAGGTAGTCAGGGGATGAGGTACCCAGAGAAAAAATGGTTTTGCTTCAAAAAACGACAGCCAAGAAGGCATTAAGGAGCTCATCTCTTGTCACTGTTTTCCTCCACTTCTAATAAAGGATTGAGATTCTCCTTAGTCGTCCTTTTCTTGTTTATGTATTTATAAAAACAAGTTAAGAGTCTTTAAGTGTAGTAGGCAGAATGAGCTCTTGTTGGACTTTGGCCCTTCTAATTTTTTCCCTCCACAACCTCAAACATCTTTATAGTCCTCCTGAGTGTTGCAGGTGCATGCCTTGAATTTCATTTTCCATGATGTTAGGGCAGATCAAAAAAGGGTGTCTATAGAGTGACAGTGAAGTCCTTCCCTTCTGTAATTTTCACATTTTTGCCTCATTTGCTGTTGCTGTCTCAACTGGACGTCAGTGTGCCTGAGAACCTTAAAAAGACTGGAAAATTTGTTAGACTTGTGGGACTGGGTAATCAGTTTCCGTTCAGACCTTGAATGTTTCCTCCTGTGGAGAGAAATACTTTGATGTATTTCTCTTTCAATAAAATGTCAGTGAATGGTATGCCCTCTTCTTTCTTGTGTGACATAAGGCAAGTAGTAGGATGTTGTCTGTGGTACAGATAAAGTGTGTGACTGCAGAGTACAGAGGCTGAGAGGCAGTCTTAGAGCCTGGAAAATAGTTGGGTCAGTGTGACCTTATCTGGGGAATGCTTTGGTTTCATAGCTGGTGCCAAGGCCTGCGCCATTTCTGTTCTGATCATGGTGTCCCTATCTTTAGAAGTAATGTTGTTTCCATGAGAATAAAGTATTTGGCAAAGAGTGCCTACGTAGGGGAGGTCTCTGAGGTGAAAGGGTGCAGCTGGAGTCACCACCATTTATGAAGGTGAAGGCAAAGAACTTAAGGGTATTGTGGGAGCAGGTGTCCCCTGGAAGCACCGATCTAGAGCTGTAACTGATCTGAAGTAGTGTCATCATCTTATGCCTGCATGTGCACTTTTGTGTTTGTCTCCCACGGGGCTTTGTTCCCTTCCACTAAGTTCCATTCTGGTTTTCCTCTTGTGTACAGGTAGATATTTAGTTGGAAATTAAAGTGAAATGAAAGCAAGACAAGAATCTTCAACTGTTGCAGTCTCCAGGACCACATTTGGAAAGGAAGGAATGAATCAGAGGAGACTGCCCAGATGACAAAGAATGGCAGAAATTGTTTCTGTGTCACTTCAGTACAGATGCTCCAGTCCCTGCTTATCTTAGTTGGCCAAAGGTTAGAGATGGAGCTTGGCCCAAGAAAGAGGTGCTCAGGCAGAGGAATGGCAAAAGTCTGGCTTCTAGAGAGGAAGGCAGAAGAGTCAGCAGGGCATTTGGCTGTGCAACATTTGATTCCTTGCACTGTGCCAAGGTCTGTGCCTGTTTCACTATGACCATTTCCTCCATGTCCCCAAAGGGGATGACAATCTTCTTTGCATATGCCTTCAACCAATACCTCTGGATGCCCAAATGTGCTGCATGAGGATTCAGGCTGAGGTGTCAGTGACTTCCAAGTGCACTGGGAATGACTTCTCCAGGAAGAGTTGTGTCCTCACAAATTCTGAAATGTTTCCCTCACATGGTCCAGTCAGGGGTTTTTGTTTCCTTAGGTTTAGAATCAGAAATAACCAAGAGAGATGACCTACTACATTGCAGGAAGGAAACTCTGTAGGCATGATTTCCTACCTGTTTCTGTCTTTAAAAGATAGTAGGAGGTCCTGAAGCACTGCATACCCCCATTACATCTGATCCTCCAGTGGAACACTGGCTACACACAGGAACATGGTACAAAGTGGTGTAGAATGCTTCAGACCAATGCCAGCTACCTGTGGGATGTTCTCATCTCCTGGAGGACTGGCAAGAGAAGGCCTGCCTATCTGTATGATGTCCTGCATTGCATAGGGCTGGATGTGCAATAAGAACTATTAGCCATGAATGTGAATGTTTACTGTATAGAATGAGATCCACTGATTGTGCATGACAGAATCAGGAAAATAGGATTGATACTTAATGCTGAGGGTTCTTCCTCCTTTTTATTTGGCTTTTTTTTGCAAATCAGTCTACTTTGAAGTCTTTGATAACTAATCCCAAATACTGGTTTTGTCTTACACCTTCAAGTAAATTGCTTTAGTCATCTCTTGTCTTTGCTACCTTCACAGTCATTTTCAGTTGGGCTTTCTTCTGGTGTATGTGTAGGTATTTTTCTGGAAATCCGTTTAAGTGAATGAAAGTTAGACAAGAAAGGGGGAAAACCGATCATTGGTAAGTGCCCAGAATGGCTTGCTCAGAAGCAGGGATGTGGAGTGCATGCAATGCCTGCTCGGAGAGCTGAAGAGAAGCTGCTGGTTCCTTGATGCTGCACCCTTATGGAGGGAAGTTTCTTACATGCTGTTGACATTGGAACGACAACAGAAATTACAGCTGAACATAGAATTTACATGGTCATACATTTTTAGAAAGCTGATGAAACTTTCAGTCCAGAAGGATGGCAAGAATAACATTTGAAATTTGTGGAAGACATGGTGCTTCTACAACACTGGGTTGAGACTAATAACTATTTAGAGGTCAAATTAACACGAATAATTCTACTTGTCATGCAGTACAACTAAGCCAGAGGAACCCTCCACCTTCACTCTGCTCATGAGTGCCCTGAACACCAGAATGCATTCTGGTCTTCAGTCTTATTGTTGAAGAAGAAAAAGTGTTGTGGAAGCAAAGGCAGGAGCCTTTGCAGTTCATTGAAGAGATAGTACTTTTGCAAAAATGGGATAAGACTGAAAATTACTTAGAAGTTGAATCAACATGTATAAATCTACTTGCCATGTCATAGAGCAAAGACAACAAGAGCAGCCCTCCTCCTATTTTCTGGTCATGACTACCGTAAAAACAGAAAGGATTATATTGAACCCTGCAAGAAGAAAAGAAGGTGTTGCGGAAACAAACGCATCGACTCTGGGCCGTGTCGCAGGGGAATGTGCCGTGACGGCGTGTCCGCGGAGTCGAAGGTTTCCGCGAAAGAGGCAGGGCGGCGGCGGTCGGTGTGAGCCGTGCGTGCAGTGCCGGTCGGCGGCTGCGGGCGCCGCTGTTCACCACGGAGGAGAGGAAGGAGCGGAGCGCAGCAGCCAGCCCCGCCCGCTGCGGCCCGGCTCGCTCGCTCGCTCGCTGTGTTGGCGGTCGGCCGGGCTGCGAGCGGCCCCGCGGTGCGGAGCCGAGCTGCAGCGAGGCGGAAGGCCAGTGAGGCTGAAGCCGGGTCCAGAGCTGAAGGAGGAGCCGGAGCGAGAGCCTGATCCAGAGCCACAGGAGAAGCGTCGGGTCGGCGGCGGGGAGCTGTCGGCAGGCGTCCGGTGGCGGCGGGGCCGTGGCGGAGATGTGCGCGGCGAGAGAAGGGCGCTGGGGCCGGAGGCAGCGAGCGCTGCTGTGCTGCGTGTTGGTGGCGGCGTTGGAGGCGGCGTGGGGGCAGCTGCGCTACTCGGTGCCCGAGGAGCTGCCCAAGGGCTCTTTCGTGGGCGATGTGGCCAAGGACCTAGCGCTGCAGCTGGCGGCGCTCCGCGACCGCGGTGCCCGCATCCTGGACCGAGGTAGGACGCGGTATTTCACTTTGCATGCGAACAGCGGCCACCTGGTGACGGCGGAGAGGCTAGACAGAGAGCAGCTGTGCGAGGGCTTGCAGCGCTGCGTGCTGCGCTGTGAGGTGATCGTGGAGGGCGAGATGAAAGTTTACGGAATTGAAGTGGAAATCACAGACATTAACGACAACATACCCCGCTTCGGAGAATCAGAAAAGGAAGTGAGAATTAGCGAGACGACAGCTCCAGGGTCACGCTTCCCTCTGGCCGTGGCACACGACCCGGACGTGGGAATAAATTCCTTACAGAGCTACGAGCTGAGCGGCGACGAGCACTTCTCGCTGTCCGTGCAGGCGGGAGCCGACGGCGAGAAGCGTCCCGAGCTGGTGCTGGCCAAGGTGCTGGACCGGGAGGAGGCGGCGTTTCACGAGCTGGTGCTGATGGCGAGCGACGGCGGCGAGCCGTCGCGGACGGGCACGGCGCGCATCCGCGTGTCTGTGCTGGACGCCAACGACAACGCGCCCGTGTTCAGCCAGGCGGTGTACGCGGTTCGCGTGCCCGAGGACGTGCCCGTAGGCTCCACGCTCCTCACCCTCACGGCCACCGACGCCGACGAGGCACTCAACGGCGAGGTTAAGTATTCGGTCGTAAAAGTGACAGCAGCAAAAACAGACAAATTCTATGTGGATCCCGAGACGGGATCGATCAGGCTGGTGAGGAGTCTGGACTTCGAGGAAGGCGACTTGTACGAACTCAGGGTGGAGGCACAGGACGGCGGCGGCCTATCCGACACGGCTACAGCCTCCATCTCGGTGACCGACGTCAACGACAATGTGCCCGAGCTGACTGTGTCATCGGCGCTGAGCGAGATCTCGGAGGACGCGCCGTCGGGGACGGTGGTGGCCCTGCTGCACGTGCAGGACCGGGACTCGGGCGCCAACGGCGAGGTGCAGTGCAGCATCGTGGACAGCGTCCCGTTCCTCCTGGAGCGGGCGCTGGACAATTACTACAGCGTGGTGACGGCGCGGGAGCTGGACCGGGAGGAGGTGTCGGAGTACAACGTGACGGTGCGGGCGGCGGACGGCGGGTCGCCGTCGCTGCGGAGCAGCGCGGTGCTGGCGCTGCGCGTGCTGGACGTGAACGACAACGCGCCGGTGTTCGCGGAGGCGCGCTACAGCGCCCGTCTGGCCGAGAACAACGCCGAGGGCGCGCTGGTGCTGACGGTGCGGGCGCGGGACGCGGACTGGGGGCAGAACGCGCGCGTGCGGTACCGGCTGGCGGAGGGGCGTGTGCGGGGCGCGCCGCTCTCGTCCTACGTGTCGGTGCAGGCGGAGACGGGCGCGCTGTACGCGCTGCGCTCCTTCGACTACGAGGAGGTGCGCGAGGTGGGGCTGTGGGTGCGGGCGGAGGACGGCGGCGCGCCGGCGCTGAGCAGCAACGTGTCGGTGCGGCTGCTGATCGTGGACGAGAACGACAACGCGCCGCAGGTGCTGTACCCGCCGGCGGCGGCGGCGGGGGCGGCGGCGGGCGCGGTCTGGACGGGCGTGGAGCTGGCGCCGCGCTCGGCGGAGCCCGGCGCGCTGGTGGCCAAGGTGGTGGCGGTGGACGCGGACGCGGGGCAGAACGCGTGGCTGTCCTACGAGCTGGCCAAGGCGACGGAGCCGGGGCTCTTCCGCGTGGGGCTGCACAGCGGCGAGGTGCGCACGGCGCGCTCGCCGCTGGCCCGCGACGCGCCCAGGCACAGCCTGGTGGTGGTGGTGAAGGACCAGGGCCGGCCGGCGCTGTCGGCCACGGCCACGCTGACGGTGGTGCTGGCCGAGAGCGTGGCCGAGCTGCTCTCGGAGCTGGGCAGCGCGGCGGCGCCGGCCGAGCCCGCCGGCAGCCTGACGCGCTGGCTGGTGCTGGCCGTGGCGGCCGTGTCCTGCCTCTTCCTCGCCTTCCTGCTGCTGCTGCTGGCGCTGCGCCTGCGGCGCTGGCGCCGCTCGCAGCTGCTGCCGCCGGCCAGCGGCGCCTTGCGCGGCGTCCCGGCCTCGCACTTCGTGGGCATCGACGGCGTCCGCGCCTTCCTGCACTCCTACTCGCACGAGGTGTCGCTCACCGCCGACTCGCGCAAGAGCCAGCGGCGCTGGGCGGCCGACAGCTGCTGCAACACCCTCCCGGCCCGGCCGCCGCCCGACAAGGCCGCGCCGCTGCTCGGGGAAGACGCTGCCGGCGCCCGCGGCGCACAGCCCGACGCCCTCCCGGTGAGTCGCTCCGGACACCGCGACGCCCTCCCTCTCGGCGCTTGCCTCCCTTCCTGCTCCTTGCCTTTCCGTCCCTGCTCTCCTTCCCGGGCGTGGAGGTTTGCTGTTGTGCAAGGCACAGCTTCAGTTGTCAGCGGTTTTTGGGCAACTCTTTTAAAGTTAATGTATAACGTGGTACATGAGTGGGGGCGTTTGCCTTCTGCTCTGCTCAAGATGGACTCCTGATTTTTTCCCACTTGCCAGGTGGTTGCTCCTATCATCCCCTGACATGTATCATGCAGGATTTCCTTTTTTTCTTCACTTCTATTTGCTTTTCTGAAACGTCACCGCTCTCATTCCTGAGTGGGGAGGTTTTCTTCTCAGCAAGGCATAGCTTCGTTTTGTATCAGGTTGTTGTCCCTCTTCATCAAGGGACCCAAGCGTGGGCTCCACTGCCTGCGTTACAAATGTTGCAGAAGGCAGGAGACAAGAGGGGGCTTTTGCCTGCAACTCTGCTCTAGATGATCTAACTTTTTTCCTGCTTATCAGGTGGTTACTCCTTTCATCCCCTGGCATATATCATGCAGGTTTTCATTTTGTTTTTCACTCTTCTGAGTTAATGTACACTTGAGACTATCAGGAAGTTAAGAGGTCGCCTCCCAATAGCTCACATGCTTGATCAGTAGTGTGAGCTTGTCTTCAAATAAAATCTTAATGGCCCAATGTGTCATTTGGCTACTTCTCCTCCATACTTCCATGCTCTAAGCAACTTTTCTGTTGCTGCATGAAGATGGGTTATGCAAAAAGATGTCTTTGTATGCGTCTGTGCTGCTGCTTTTGTGTGTGTGTTGGAATAATGGTCTGGGTAACAGGTCCTTTTAGTCTTCATCACTTGAATTTGTGTTGCAAAATATTTGGCTTGGTTAATGTTGTGTGAAGTGTGAGATTGGATTCTGTTTCTTGTCCTGCAGTTTTCACATTTTTGCCTTGTTTGTTGTCAATGACAAAAAGTGGTCTCATGTGCCAGAGAACCCTGAAAAGACTGGAAGATCTGTTATGAGTTGTTGGATTGGGGGAGCTGTTTCCATACACAGCATAAATATTTACTGCTGTCAGGACAAAGTCTTTGATATCCTCATGTTTCCTTAAAATGTTACTGGATGAAATGGTCTTGCCAGCGGCCTAAATATGGCTAGAAGTTGGATATTGTAAGTGGTGCAACTGAATGCTGTGAATGCAGTGCAAGGATGGTGAGTGGTTGAGTTTGAATGTAGAAAATAGGTGGATCAGCAGTGATATTGTTTGGTCTGAGGTTTCATTTCATAATTTTGTGCCAAGGCCGGCATCATTTGTGCACCATTTTCTCCTGGGTGTGCTGCCCTGAAGCACAATTTTAATTCTCCAATGACAAAATGTCTTTCAGAAAAACTGTGTGTAGAGTGATGATGCCTGTGTCTAGTGGTTTATAGTTCCTGTGTGAATACTCATTAATTCACTGCCATCAATTATAACTCTGTGACTTAAATTTTCCCAAAAAACAAAAATGTGTTTTTCCTCACTTGCCAGGTGGTTGCTCATTTTCTCCCCTGACATGTATCATGTGGGTTTTCCTTTCAGTATTAGAATACCAGGAGCTTATTATCTTTCCGTTAACCCATTCAGCACTTGCTATTCTGACTAATAGTGAATTCTGATAGGAAATGCTAATAGTGAATGAGGTAGTGGGCAGGCTGGTTTAGTAGACTGTGATGGTCTGGAAAGACAGTCTTAAGGACCCCACATTTCATTTGGCTGCTTCTGCTTTATACTTTATGCAGATTTTCTGTTGTTGCATGAAGACGGCTTGAGCAAAGAGATATCTTTGTAGCAATCCATGCTTCTGTTTTTATGTGCTTGATGGGAAAATGGTCAGGGTTCCTGGTCCTTTTAGGATTTCTATTTGGTTGCTATAGAGATTAAAGTCAATCGTAAAAGTTGTATTTGAGATTGCTATGGAGGGGTTGTGTGTGAAGGGCTGTTGGAGGAAAGAGGAGTGTGTGAACATTGACAAGAAAAAAAGGAAAGGAAGGAGCAGGCTTTTCTAGCAGGCACAGGATGTGGCAGCAGCTTTGTTGTGGCTTCATCACTTGAATTTGTGTTGTATAATATTTGGTGAGATTGAGGAATGGAGTCTGAAGAGTGAGAGTGAAGTCCTTTTCATGTCCTGCAGTTTTTTCATTTTTGCCTTGTTTGCTGCCAATGTCAAAAGCAGGCCTCAGCGTGGCAGAGAACCCTAAGAAGACTTGGAGATCTGTTATTAATTGTTGGACTGGTGGAGCTGTTTGCATACATACCTTGAAAGTTTACTGCTCTGAGGTGAAAGTCTTTAATATCCTTATGTTCCCTTAAAATGTCCCTGAATGATAAGCCCATATAAGCAGTTGACATACAGTTAGAAGCTGGTTATTGAGAGTGGTACAGCTACTGTGAATGTAGAGGAATGAGGTAGAGAGTTTGGCTTAAATGTGGAAAATCGGTGTGTCAGCAGTGCTATTGTTAGGGCAGTGCTTTGATTTCATTGTGAATGCCAATTTCTGTAGCATTTATGCACCATTTGATCCTGGTTTCACTATCCTGAAATGCAATGCTAATCTGATATCAAAATGTTCTGCACAGAAACTGTGCATGTAGAGCTATGATGTCTGAGTATAATGGCTTCTGATACCTGTGACAATCCTCATTAATCAACCCATATCTGTATTGGGTAACGTGTTTTTCCCTAGTTGTAATTCCAGTTTCAGGCCTCTGTTTGCAGGAAGGCTGTGCTTCATATTTCCCATTTCTAGATAGGCCTTTTACATTTGAAAATACAAAGTTTGTATTGCATCAAATCGTTATCTCCCTTGAGAAGGTCCTTTCAGTCATCTGGAGACAAATATTTGTGTATAAGGGAAACAAAACTGAAGTTCAAACTAAATCTGTCTTCATTGGTCAGAAGACTTTCCATGAGAAAGGGCCCCATAGAAAGGCCTTTCCATTAACAGTTTCATATTCATTGGAGATGAGCAGACCACATCATGGAAAAATGGATGAAAGCTCATGAAATTTTCTAGGTATTAAGTTGAGATGAACTCTCTGGGGCTTTCCTAACAGCTTAAAACCTCAGTGATTTCTTGGTGATCTAGGTAGGCATTTTTCTGTGCAGAGAGGACTGCCACATACCTGGTGATTTTATCTGTCACAATTTCTCTTTGAATGCTTCCTTGTACTGCTTGTCTGATTTGATCTTTTCCTTGTGTTTTGTTTGTGTGTTGGTTGAGTTCTCAGTAGCAGCATAGCCTTCTTGAGGAATGTGTTATGTGTTCATGGGCCTTGCTCAAGTAAACCGCTGTCTGGGTATTTCATCAGATTTAGAGCTGTGTAGAAGGATGGAGATATGAATGTACTTGTGCATTCTCTTCTTACTTTTTTTTTTCCTCAGGAATGGATGTAAACATGATGTTAGTGGAAGAAGCATGTATGTGTGGAGTACTGCATATGCTTAAAGGACGGGGAGATTCTCCTCCAAAGACAATCCTGATGACCCAGTTTCTGCTGGAGGATGGCTCCTCTCTCTTTTCTGTTAGACCCTTGCTGTGTTTTAGAAAATTTTTGAGTAATGCACCTCCCTTCTTGGTATACCTTGATGGTGTGGTTTTACACAGTGAGTGGTATTGGGAAATGGTCTGCTCATTTTTCCTTTGGTGAGACATGCTTGGAAATTCTAAGGGTGAAAGAAATGTACTGAAGATGTGGAAGGTTTGAGAGGAAACAGTAAGTAAACTCTTTATGTGGTGCTGTAGAAGAACAGACGTTTCTCTCCCAGCTTGTGATTGTTCCATTAGGCACACAGCCATGGTTCTAGTACGTTGAAATCTTCCTGATGAGTAGATTTAGCATTAGAATTGCTATTTTTCCTGTGTTGGGAGCTTCAGGAGGACCTTCCAGGGAATTCATTCCCTACTATCTACCTTACATGCCCTTCTACTCTGAATACTCAGAAATGTCCCTTTAGCTGCATATCATTTATTCTCTTCACAGTGCTTATCTTATACCATGATAATGTGGTGAAAAAAAAAATTGTCTTTGGAGCTGTCCATGGTGTAGTCTTTGTGCCCGTTGTGGAGAAAAGGGCTAGGCCATTGATCCTTTGATGATGTCCTTCTGGATGTCATGAAGAAGGAAGGGAATCATAATAGTTAGGAGTAGTCTGGGAATATTTCATGTGTGTAGTGGCCTTGGAGGCTTTGATTTCTCATCATAATCTTTGAACATTGACATCGCAGGAATGGTTCTGGAAGTGTCTTTGCTAACAGACACATGCGATGAGAGCAGCTGTGTTGCAGGTCCATCACTTGAATCTCATTAAGCATAATGCTTGGGCAGCCCAAAGAAAAATGCCTGTAGAATTATAGTGAAGTCCTTCACTTCTGTAGTTTTCCTGTTTTTTCCTCTTTCATCATTACTGTCTAAACTAGGCCTCAATATGGCAGAGAATCTTTAAAAGATTGGAGGATCCACAAGAATTGTGGGGCTGGGGTAGCTGATTCCATACAGAGATTGAATATTTACAGCTGTGGTATGATTCCTTTAAATGTCACTGAATGGAATCCCCTTGGCAGTGTTTGACATTCTGGAGAAGATAGAACATTATGTGTGACAAAAATGAAACACAAGGTAAAACTGAATCTCTCTTCATTGCTCACAAGAAGTAGCATAAGAAAGGGTCCCATGTTAAGGCCTTTACAGTTTCATATTCGTTGTAGATGAGTGGATTACATCATAGAAAAATTGAGCTGATGCATTTTTCTTACAATGCGTAGTTGCGAGGAAGACCTCCTTGACTTCCAGGTCCCTTAGAGAGGAAATTTTGTGCCTGCAGAAAACTCTGTGACAGCCTCCTGGTGTGTTTCTCTACCACACTTTCTCTTTGGGTGCTTCCTTGTGCTGCTTCTCTGATTTGATCTTTTCCTGGTCTTTTGTCTATGTGTCAGATAAGTTATCACAAAATCACAGAATCACAGAATCATCTAGGTTGGAAGAGACCTCCAAGATCACCTAGTCCAAGTAGTACTACCTACTAACAGCATAGCTGTGTTGAGGAATGTTTTATGTGTTCATGGGCCTTGCTCAAGTAAACCACTGGCAGAGTATTTCAACAGAGATAGAGCTTGTGTGGAAGGATGGAAATGTCAGAGTGTTTTTGTGTTCTCCGTATTTTTTTTTTTCATCTGGGGAGTGGATGTAAATATGATATTAGTAAAAGAGACATGTCTGTGTGGAGCAGCTCATGCTCTTAAAGGAGAGGGACATTCCCTTACGAATATATTTACAATGACCCTGTCTCTGTTGGAGAACGAATCCTGTCTGTCTTTCCCCTTACCTCTTTAGTATGCTTCAGAAACTTGCAGAGAAATGTACCTCACTTCTTGGTATACCTTGATGGTGTGGTTGTGAGCAGTGCGTGTTATAAGGAAATGGTCTGTTGAATTAGCCCTTTGGTGAGATGTGCTTGCAAATTCTCGAGGGTGAAAGAAAAGCATTGAAGTTGTGGAAGGTGTGAGATGACATGTTGGGGGAACGTTGTGTGAGGGGCTATAGAAGAACAGATGCTCCATTCTATGCAAGTTTTAGTTATTTCATTCCACACATAGCTGTGGTTTACGCACTTCGAAGTCTGTCTGCTCAATAGTTTTTCCTGAGAAATGTTATTGAGGTTTTTTGGGATCTTTGGGAGAGCGTTCTGTAGAATTCATTTCCTACTGTCTACCTCACATGCTCTACTACTATGAATACTCAAAAATATCTATGTGTATAACCTAGGTGAATATGCTTTATTCTCTTCACGATGTTTTTATTATGTCATGTTAATGTGATGAAAAGAAAAAATGTCTTTCAAGCTGTCTATGGTGTAGTTCTCGTGCGTGTTGTGAAGAAATGCGCTGGGCGATTGGTGCTTGGATGATGTCCTTCTGCCTGTCATGAAGAGGGAAGGCAATTACAACATCTGGGAGTAGTCTGGGAAATCTTCATGTGTGAAGGTCTCTTATGGGAAAGAGGAGCCTTTGAACACTGACCTCTCAAGAATGCAGCTGGAGGTGACTTTGCTAGCAGACATGTACTATGAAAACAGCCGTGTTCATAGAATCCTGAAGTCATTTAGGTTGGAAAAGACTTCTTAGAGCATCTAGGTCAACCCTTAACCTAGCACTGCCAAGTCTACCATTAAACCATGTCACTAAGATCTAAATCTACATGGTTTTTGAAGACCTCCAAGGATGATGACTCAACTACTTCCTTGGGCAGCCTGTTCAAGTACTTTACAACCCTTTAAGGGAAGAAATTTTTCCTAATGTGCAATGTAAAACTCTCCTGGAACAGTCTGAGGCCATTAACTATAGTTTTATCACATGGTTCTTGGGAGAAGAGAGCGATCCACACTTTGTTCTAGCCCCTTTTAAGGTAATCACAGAGCATGGTAAGATCTGTCCTGAGCCTCCTTTTCCCTAGACTAGACAACACCAGCTCCGTCAGCCACTCCTAATAAGACCTGTTCTCTAGACCCTTCAATGGCTCCGTTGCCCTTCCTTGGACCTGCTTCAGCACCTCAATAACCTTCCTGTAGTTAGGGGTTCGAAACTGAACACAATATTTGAGGTGCAGCCTCACCCAAGCTGAGTACAGAGGGACAATCACTTCCCTAGTCCTGCTGGTCAGACTATTTCTGATACAAGTTAGGATGCTGCTGGCTTTCTTGGCCACCTGAGTACCCTGCTGGCTCATATTCAGCCAGCTATCGATCAATACTCAGAAGTCCTTTTTGGCCAGCTAACTTTCCAGCCAGTCTTCCACAGCCTGTAGCACTGCATGGGATTGCTGTGACCCAAGTACAGGTCCTGTCACTTAGCCTTGTTGTACCATGTACTGCTGGCCTCGGCCCATTGGTCCAGCCTATCCAGGTACATCTGCAGGGCCTTCCTATCCTTGAGCAGATCAACACTCATGACTAACTTTGTGTCATCTGAAAACTTACTGAGGGTGCACTTGATCCCTTCGTACTGATTTTGATAACGATGCTGGAGAGAACTGGTCCCGACCCATATTGTAGATGGGCAACACATTTGCTAGCTGCCAGTTGGCACAAACCTCCTGGATATCCAGGACTTCTGTTAAATGATGGAGAGTGTCTTGGTGAGCACTTTGGTTGGATCCGTTCAGATGGATCCCTTCTGGACCCGTAGACTTGCATATGCCTAAGTGGTTTAGCAGGTTGCTGACCATTTCCCCATGGATTATGAGGGCTTCATTCTGCTCCCCATTCCTATCTGAAGCAGATTTAGAGCCTGGAAAATAGTTGGGTCAATGTGGCTTTGGCTAGGGTATTCTTTGGTGTCATAGCTGGTGCCAGGGCCTGTGCCATTTCTGTTCTGATCATCATGTCCCTGTCCTTAAAGGCAATGAAGTTTCCCTGAGAATAAAGTATTTGGCAAAAGGTTCCTATGTAGGACAGGTCTCTGAGGTGAAAGGGTGCAGCTGGAGTCTCCACCATTTATGAAGGCGAAGGCAAAGAAGAGCAGAAGGGTGTTGTGGGAGCAGGTGTCCCCTGGAAATGCTAATCTAGAGCTAACTGATCCCAAGTACTGATGTAATAACTATTAGCCATGAATGTGAATTTCTACTGTGTAGAACAAGATCCTCTAATTCTGCATGACAGATTCATGAAGATATGATTGATGCTTAGTGCTGGTTCCTGTTCTTTCTCAACTGAATGTACTTAAAGCTGTTTAATAACTGATCCAAAGTACTGCTTTTGTCTTGCACATGCTGGAGTAATTTCCTGTGGGTCTCTGCTACCTTCACAGAGAATGCCATGGGGTTTTCTTCTCTTGTATGGGTAGGCATTTTTCTGGAAATCCATTTAAGTGAACAGAAGCAAAACCAGGTCTTCAGATTTTCTGTTCTCCAAGACCGCATTTCTAGTGGGGGAAACTAATCAGCGGAGACTGCCCCCACTAGTTTCGTCAGTAGTAGTGATCTGGAGTGCGTGCACAGCCTGTTCAGAGAGCTGAGGGGAGCAGCTGTTTCCTCCCTAAGAGTGCTGCAGCAGCCTTTCATACGTGCTGCACTGATTCATATCGTTTGTTGACATTGAAACAACAGCACAAATTACAACTAAACTGAATTTACATGGTTATACATTGTTGGAAAGCCGAGAAAACTTTCAATCAGGGGAGGACGGCAAGAATAATATTTGAAATTCGTGAAAGACATGCTGCTTCTGCAGTACTGGGTTCAGAGGTCAAATTTATACGAATAATTCTACTTGCCATACGGTAGAGCGAAAACAGCCAGAGGAACCCTCCACCTTCACTCTGCTCATGAGTGGCCTGAAGACCAGAATGCATTCGATCTTTTCCTCGAAGATGACAAGGTGTTGTGGATGCAAACAGACCGACTCTGGGCCGCTTCGCAGGGGAATGTGCCGTGACGGCGTATCCGCGGAGTCGAAGGTTTCCGCGAAAGAGGCAGGGCGGCGGCGGTCGGTGTGAGCCGTGCGTGCAGTGCCGGGCGGCGGCTGCGGGCGCCGCTGTTCACCACGGAGGAGAGGAAGGAGCGGAGCGCTGCAGCCAGCCCCGCCCGCTGCGGCCCGGCTCGCTCGGTCGCTCACTGTCTCGGCGGCCGGGCGGGCTGCGAGCGGCCCCGCGGTGCGGAGCCGAGCTACAGCGAGGGGGAGTGGCCGGCGAGAGCGGTCGGCGGCGGGGCCGGAGCTGGGGACGGGAAACGAAGCGGAAGCCGGAGCGAGAATCTGATCCGGAGCCGGAGGGGAAGCTGATCCGGAGCTGTCGTCAGGCGTCCGGTGGCGGCGGGGCCGTGGCGGAGATGTGCGCGGCGAGAGAAGGGCGCTGGGGCCGGAGGCAGCGAGCGCTGCTGTGCTGCGTGTTGGTGGCGGCGTTGGAGGCGGCGTGGGGGCAGCTGCGCTACTCGGTGCCCGAGGAGCTGCCCAAGGGCTCTTTCGTGGGCGATGTGGCCAAGGACCTGGCGCTGCAGCTGGCGGCGCTCCGCGACCGCGGCGCCCGAGTTGTGTCGGCAGATAGGACGCGGTATTTCGCTCTGCATGCGAACAGCGGCCACCTGGTGACGGCGGAGAGGCTAGACAGAGAGCAGCTGTGCGAGGGCTTGCAGCGCTGCGTGCTGCGCTGCGAGGTGATCGTGGAGGGTGAGATGAAAGTTTACGAGATCGAAGTGGAAATCACAGACATTAACGACAACGCGCCAAGCTTTAGCGAAGTTCAGATTGAGGAAACGCTGATCGAGACGACAGGACCTGGGACGCGTTTTCCCCTGTCTAAGGCTCACGATCCGGACATGGGAGTGAATTCCCTGCAGAGCTACGAGCTGAGCGGCGACGAGCACTTCTCGCTGTCCGTGCAGGCGGGAGCCGACGGCGAGAAGCGTCCCGAGCTGGTGCTGGCCAAGGCGCTGGACCGGGAGGAGGCGGCGTTTCACGAGCTGGTGCTGATGGCGAGCGACGGCGGCGAGCCGTCTCGGACGGGCACGGCGCGCATCCGCGTGTCTGTGCTGGACGCCAACGACAACGCGCCCGTGTTCAGCCAGGCGGTGTACGCGGTGCGCGTGCCCGAGGACGTGCCCGTTGGCTCCACGATCCTCACCCTCACGGCCACCGACGCCGACGATGGAATGAACGCGAACGTGAAATACTCATTTAAAGAGATTTCCACAAAAGCCTCCAAGATGTTCAGCCTGGATCCCGAGACGGGATCAATCAGGCTGGTGAGGAGCCTGGACTTCGAGGAAGGCAACTCCTACGAACTACAAGTGCAGGCACGGGACGGCGGTGGCCTATCCGACACGGCTGTAGTCTCAGTCTCTGTGACGGACGTGAATGACAACGCGCCCGAGATTTCGGTGAGGTCGGCGCTGAGCGAGATCTCTGAGGACGCGCCGTCGGGGACGGTGGTGGCCCTGCTGCACGTGCAGGACCGGGACTCGGGCGCCAACGGCGAGGTGTGGTGCTCGCTGGTCGGCGACGTGCCGTTCCGCCTGCGGAGCTCGGTGGGCAGCTACTACAGCGTGGTGACGGCGCGGGAGCTGGACCGGGAGGAGGTGTCGGAGTACAACGTGACGGTGCGGGCGGCGGACGGCGGGTCGCCGTCGCTGCGGAGCAGCGCGGTGCTGGCGCTGCGCGTGCTGGACGTGAACGACAACGCGCCGGTGTTCGCGGAAGCGCGCTACAGCGCCCGTCTGGCCGAGAACAACGCCGAGGGCGCGCTGGTGCTGACGGTGCGGGCGTGGGACGCGGACTGGGGGCAGAACGCGCGCGTGCGGTACCGGCTGGCGGAGGGGCGTGTGCGGGGCGCGCCGCTCTCGTCCTACGTGTCGGTGCAGGCGGAGACGGGCGCGCTGTACGCGCTGCGCTCCTTCGACTACGAGGAGGTGCGCGAGGTGGGGCTGTGGGTGCGGGCGGAGGACGGCGGCGCGCCGGCGCTGAGCAGCAACGTGTCGGTGCGGCTGCTGATCGTGGACGAGAACGACAACGCGCCGCAGGTGCTGTACCCGCCGGCGGCGGCGGCGGGGGTGGCGCCGGGCGCGGTCTGGACGGGCGTGGAGCTGGCGCCGCGCTCGGCGGAGCCCGGCGCGCTGGTGGCCAAGGTGGTGGCGGTGGACGCGGACGCGGGGCAGAACGCGTGGCTGTCCTACGAGCTGGCCAAGGCGACGGAGCCGGGGCTCTTCCGCGTGGGGCTGCACAGCGGCGAGGTGCGCACGGCGCGCTCGCCGCTGGCCCGCGACGCGCCCAGGCACAGCCTGGTGGTGGTGGTGAAGGACCAGGGCCGGCCGGCGCTGTCGGCCACGGCCACGCTGACGGTGGTGCTGGCCGAGAGCGTGGCCGAGCTGCTCTCGGAGCTGGGCAGCGCGGCGGCGCCGGCCGAGCCCGCCGGCAGCCTGACGCGCTGGCTGGTGCTGGCCGTGGCGGCCGTGTCCTGCCTCTTCCTCGCCTTCCTGCTGCTGCTGCTGGCGCTGCGCCTGCGGCGCTGGCGCCGCTCGCAGCTGCTGCCGCCGGCCAGCGGCGCCTTGCGCGGCGTCCCGGCCTCGCACTTCGTGGGCATCGACGGCGTCCGCGCCTTCCTGCACTCCTACTCGCACGAGGTGTCGCTCACCGCCGACTCGCGCAAGAGCCAGCGGCGCTGGGCGGCCGACAGCTGCTGCAACACCCTCCCGGCCCGGCCGCCGCCCGACAAGGCCGCGCCGCTGCTCGGGGAAGACGCTGCCGGCGCCCGCGGCGCACAGCCCGACGCCCTCCCGGTGAGTTGCTCTAGCTGAGTCCCTTGAGTCCCTCCCTCCGCGCTCGCCTCTTTCTCTCCCGTTTTGCTCTCTCGCTGCTCGCGCCTCTTACAGAGATGAAAGACATATGAGATTGCCACAGAGGTGCTGGGTTTGACAGAATCTCTGAGTAATGAGTTGTGCTTGAACATTGACCTCTCAAGAATGGAACAATGTTTGCCAGCAGGCACAGTGTATGGCAACAGAGCCATCGTGTGTTCATCCTTTCAATTTCATGCAGCATAATATTTGCCAAGATAAAATAATGAGGTCTGAAGGGTGAAAGTGAAGTCCTTTTTGTGTTCTGTGGGTTTCATGATTTTGCCTTGTGTGTTGACAGTGTCTATGTTGGGCTTTAGTATCATAGAGAACCCTTAAAAGTCTGTTATGTATGTTACATTTTGGATCGGGGGAGCTGTTTTCGTAAAGAACAGGAGCTTTGGCTCCTTTCACAGCAAGAAATTTGTTGTGCTTAAGCTTCCTTAATATGTCACTGGATGAGCCGTTCTTGGCAGTGGCCAACATATGGCTAGAATGTTATTGTCCACGGTGCAAGCAGAGGCTGTAAATGCAGAGCAAGGATGGTGAGCAGCTGGTTGTGAATGTGGAAAATAGGTGGATTAATGGATATTTTCTTTGGGCAAAGATTTGATTTTATAGTTTGCGCAAAGGCCTTCAGCACCTATACACAATTTTATTGTGGGTTTGCTGCCTTGAAAGTCAATTGTAATCCCCTGATGATAAAATGTTTTGCAGAAAAACTGTGTATGTAGAGTGATGATGCCTGTGTATAATGGTTTATAATTCCTGTTTGAATTCAGATTAATCCATCAATATCTAAGTTGTGAAATAGAGTTTCTTTGTAGTCATATTTCAATTTTTAGGCCTTTTTCCAAATAAGGTTGTGCTTCGTGTTTCCCATTTCTGGGTACACCTTTTTCTTTTGAAAATACCAGTGCTGCATTTCAGGAAATCCTTACTTCCCTGCAAGGCAGCAGGATGCCTTGCTTTTGGCATCGATACAGTGGATGTTAAACCAAGTCACCTTTCCCTTCACATGTGAGGTAACAGTTGTATTTTGTTAACAGCTTTACCACTGGTGTCCTTCACTTTCATGTCATTTCATAATAGTTGGACAGGTGAATATATGACATCTCTGTAAAGACAAGGCAGATGACAGAGTTCACTCTACTTTTATTTTACCTGTGTAGACCACAGGTGTCCTAGCTCTCCTCTCCTCTCCTCTCCTCTCCTCTCCTCTCCTCTCCTCTCCTCTCCTCTCCTCTCCTCTCCTCTCCTCTCCTCTCCTCTCCTCTCCTCTCCTCTCCTCTCCTCTCCTCTCCTCTCCTCTCCTCTCCTCTCCTCTCCTCTCCTCTCCCCTCCCCTCCCCCTCCCCTCCCCTCCCCTCCCCTCCCCTCCCCTCCCCTCCCCTCCCCTCCCCTCCCCTCCCCTCCTCTCCCCTCCTCTCCCTTCCTCTCCCTTCCTCTCCCCTCCTCTCCCCTCCTCATTACTGTGTGTGTAAGTACCTAGCAGCATAACCTGAAACTGATTCTTTCACTTCTGTAGGTTTCATGTTTTTTCTGTGGTGTTGTTTGTTTATTTTCAAGGACTAATGCTGGGGCCTGGATGTGTCTGATAATCCTTCAAAGATTGGAAGATCTTTTATAACTGTAGGACTGGGGAAACAGTGTTGCTGGTCCATCATTTGATTTTTTTCCACAATGTCATGGTAAACCAAAGAAGAATGTCTGTAGAGTGATAGTGAAGTCCTTCACTTGTGTAGTTTTCACATTTTTGTCTTGTTTGTTGCCAGCATCTAAACTGGGCTTCAGCATAGCAGAGAACCCTTAAAAGACTGGAAGATCTGTTAGTATTGTGGAACTATGGGAGCTGACTCCATATGTACCTTGAATGTTTGCAGCTGTCATGATTTTGATATACTTAAGTTTCCTTAAAATTCCACTGAATGAAATGCTCTTGCTGTGTGTGACATGTGGCCAAAAGTTGGATACTGGTTGTGAATGCTGAGCAAGGAGGGTGAGAGGCTGGTGTCAAACTTGGAGAATTACTTGGTCAACATAGTTTGGGCTGGACAACAGTATGATTTCATAGTTAATGCCAAGGCCTCTGCCATTTATGCTACAATTCTGGTTTCCTTGTGCTGAAAGGCAAATAAGCCTTTGATAATAAAGAGTTTGAATAAAAACTGTGCATTTAGAACAATGATGCATAGGTAGAATGGCTTGTAATTCTTGTATGAAACCTCATTTCTCTATCCATCTCTTTCAATAACATTGTTATATAGAGTTTTTTCTTTCTTGTAGTTACATATCTAGGCCATTGTTTCCAGGAAGGCTGTGTTTCATGTTCATGTCTATAGTGCAGTCCTTGTGCATGTGGTGGAGAAACAGGCTGGGCAATTGCTCCTTTGCTGATGTTAGCAGAGCCAGGTATCTTCCTGATAGCACATGTGCCTGATGAGTCAGGTAAGATTGTCTTGAAACAGAATCTTAATGGCCCTCTGTTTAACTTAACTGCTTCTCCTTTACAATCTTCTTGACCTTTATGATTCTTCACGATAAAGTGTTGAGCAAAGAAATCTCTGCATCTGTCCATGCTGTGGTCTTTGAGCATGTGGTGGAGAAACGGTTTTGCACAACTGGTCCTTTAACAATGTCTGTTTGCCTGCTACGAAGATGAAAGGCAATTGTGAATGTTGTGAGGATCTGAGAATGCCTCAGTAGTGCTGTGTGTGAAGAGCTCTTGGAGGAAACAGATGTATTTTGCTGCTTCACGATCTTTTAACATTGACCTGTCAAGGATGGAGCTGGACATGCATTTACTGTAGCAGCAGCCATGCTGCAGGTTCACCACTTTCATTTCTTGTTGTGCTGTCTCTGGACAGATAGAAGGCTGATGTCTGGAGAGAGACAGGGCATGTGAAAGAGTTCAGTGTGTTTTAATTTTAAACACATAGAAAGTAGGTGTTAACATTCACTTTATCATAGTTGTTATATTGCATTTTCCTTTTTGTCTTGTCCAAATTACTTTTACTACCCCTGGCTAGGAAGGAACCTCTGGAAGGATCCTTCTGTGACTGTGCTGTCTACTGGTTACCCTTATTATGCTCACATGTACCTACTGACATGATCTGCAATAGGAAACTCTGATTCCTTCACATCTGCAGGTTTCAGGTTTTGGCCTTGATGTTGTCAGGGTCTAAAACTGGTCCTCCATGTGGCTGATAATCTTTCAAAGCTTGGAAGACCTATTATAACTGTAGGCCTTGGGGGAGCAGTCCTATGGGGATACATACTTTGAACGTTTACAGCTATCAAGACAGCTCAATATAGTTTGATATACTTATGTTTCCTACAATGTCACTAAGTGAAATGTTCTTGCTGAGGGGTGACATACGGCCAAAAGACATCCATGGCCAAAAGTTGTCCATGGTGCAACTAAAAGCTGTGCACGCAGAGCAAGGAGGGTGAGAGACTGGCTTTGAATCTGGAAAATAGGTGGATCTACAGTGATGTTGTTTGGACAGTGGTTTGATTTTGTACTGGTACCAAGGCCTGTTCCATTTACAGTGTGATCCTTGTTTTCCTGACCTGAAGGTAATGTTAATTGGTTATTAGTGTAAAAACCATGTATGTACAATGATGCTTTAATGTGTAAAACTGCTTACAATTCCATTGTGAAAACTTGTGTATCCATCCATATCTCGTCATAACATTGTGATGGATAGCTTTCCTGGAGACATAACTATGTTTTCTGATCTTTGTTTCCAGGAAGGTTGTGCTTCATGTTTCCCATTTCTGGATAGAGCTTTGGCATTTGAAAATGCTAGAGCTGTACTGCAGGAAATCCTTACCTCCTTTGAAAAGGTCCTTTCAAACATCTGAAGACAATTTTTTGTGTATGAAGGAAATGAAACAGAAGCTAAAACTGAATCTCTCTTCATTTCTTGCAAGACTTAGCATGAGAAAAGGCCCTGTATTAAGCCCTTTCCATTTATAGTTTTATAATCATTGGAGATGAGCAGGCCACAGAGTAGAAAAATTGATGAGAGAGGATGAATTTTTGTTAAAATGAAGTCCCCTCCTCTGTAGTCCAGAGGAAGACTTGAAGGCTTTGCTTGCAGCTTAAGACCTCAGTGAATTCCAGGTGATCTGGGAATGAACTTTGGTGCCCACAGTGAAGACTGCGATGCCCTGGTGACCTTCTGTGTTGAGTCTCAAGTGTTTCAACAAAATCTCTGTTTGTGGAACAATGATGCAGGGGTCACTTTCTTCATTTAACATTCTTTAGGATGTATATAAGCCATTATATGAAGTGAATGCAGAGCCTCATTTGCCTGTGCCTGCTTTAGGCAAGTCTTCTACTTATCTTATGGGTGAATGTTCCTCACACAATGTGTTCCTCAGCCAGTTGTGACAGAAGGGTGGTTCTCAGAATGCAATGTGTGTTTTCCACATGGGACGTGGTGCTTTCCTCAGCCACGAGACCATTCCTAGGCATTACTGTGATTTCCTTGCTGCCTGTGGGAATTCCCCAGTTTTGGTCAAAAGTGAGCTCCAAGCTCTGCGTGGAGGAAGAGGGTGGAAGAACAAAATTAGTTGTTGGCAGATGTAAAATTCTAGGATACTTGTGGTTGGGTACAGGTGCGCTTCTTGACCTTGATGGCAACTCAACAGTGTGCTCTCCCAAAGGTGCTTAACTGTACTGTGAGTGGATTCAAAAAACTGCATGTTTGTACACTAAATGTTGTGGTTATATAAGGCTATAAGCCTCTTCTCAGTCCTTGAAAGTGGGTTGAAGTGTTAGGAATCAAGCCAGGGGATTTATTTTCCTATTTCACTGAATCTCTGAGGTCTTGATTGAAAATGAGGTCGTGGAATATGTTTCAATTTCAGAGGTTACCAGTGCTGAACAAGCCCTTGGGAATCCTCTTACACATCTCTCCCATTTTTGTCAGTCCCCACATCCTTGGGGAGCAGTCAAAGCTAGGATCCGTGGCATCCATAGAGCTGGAGACTGTACTTTATTGCTGGGGCCATGTCCACACACCAGAATAATCCATCAGTGGGTTTAAGCTTTGGTGGGGTCTGGGTCTAAACCCCAGAGTTGTGAAGCTGTGTGATATATCTTGTATGTGTGACTGTGCTCAAGAGACCTGAACAATTCAGGAATGGAAGTGATGCAGAGTATTTTTGCAGTTTCCCTTGGGCAGCATTACATGTTACAGATGGGGTGGCAGTGCAAGGCACGTGGAAATACTCTTACTGTGAAGGGTTAATGATTTGCACTTTGATTGCCACCTTGCAGCTCTTTCGGTATCCTTGTCTACTCTTACCTGTAGTAACATGTGATCCATTAATGGTAAGGATTGAAAATTGATGCAAGCGATGTATGAGGCATACACTAGCATGCATTCTTAATAGCATTGTGGGTTATAAATGTTTCTTTCTACTTCTGTGCTCCACACCAGCCAGTGAGGAGCCCCTTTATGTGGTTATGGGAATGGCCTTGCTGACGGAAGAATCCTGTCTACACAGCGACCTTGATGATAGTTTTGTCAAAGCAGGTTAAATCTCCCAGGGATCATTACTGTGACCCTCTTGTGTGTGTCTCTCCAAGTGAAGAAGAGCGTGGCTATTTCTTTGTGAGAATGGTCCTGTTTGCCAGGCAGAGTGTGTTCACACAGTGGTGTTGTGGCCTCTTCTATGATAGAAGGATTACTCCACAAGCAATTGTTTCTTGATGACTGTGGAATAGTCTTGTGAAGGAGAAGCTGAGTCCTGCAGTCTGCATCTTTATATCTTATAAGGGTGCTGCAAGAGACTCTCTCGTAAGATATAAATCAGGAAATGAGTTATCACTGGGACCCTGGAAATGAGCACAGTAGTCACTGATGGAGTCATGTTTTAGAGCAATCTCAGTACTCTTGTTTAGAGCAATTGGAGAGTCAGGAAAATACATTGTATTTGTAGTTTTCCAAATCTGTGGTCTGTATAGAGCTTGAGATGATTCTTTCGCTCATATTGTGTCGAGGGTCATGAACCAAGCTTTGCTGGCTTTCAGAGCCTTCCATTCCATAATTTCCTTTGATTTCTGATAAGAGGCAGCGCTATCATAAAAATGGGTCTTGAGGAAGATTAAATACTTTTTCATAAGTGTTGCACTCAAGTGAGTTGAATCCTTTCCATTTTCAGAGCCCCCCACTCCCGGAATGCTCTATGTCTTTTTGGTGCAAATTGCATGTCACTGTGTTTGTGTCATCAATCAACGTCCTTCTCTAGTGTTGCCTGTCTTCAAAGCCTGAGACTTTGTCTTGTGACTTTTTTTGCCATCTTCTTTTCTACGAGTGTCTGACCATGCTCAAAAAGGTAGCTGACATATTGCATGCGCGGCAGGCACTATCACAGGGTAGTATACAATTGCTTTTCTTCACAACCACTGAAACAGCACACTGGTGATAGAAGTATGCCAGTACATTGGGTACATTTTTGCTGACCATCTATGTTTTTACATCAACTTTCTCACTCCGTTCACAAAGAGAAGCACTTTTGAAAATCAGATTTAACAGGGCTGTCTTCATTCTGCTGGAGTAGGAAGTGGTGGTGATCTCACTGATTTGTAAAACCGGGAGCATGTGCTGATGCTGCTTTTGTAGAGAATAAAGCTTGCCGTGTTCTCCTGTAGTCCCAGTCACTATGACAGATATATAAAATGAAATGGATATAACCAAGAAGCTCCTGAAAGAAAACAGCGTTCACGGTGGATCTGGTGCTCTCTTTCTACAACACCTTTTCTCCAGAAGCACTTTGTCGCTGCTGCTAGTCATAGCTGATAGAAATGAAATGCGAGAGCTGGGGGAAGACAACCCCCAGCAGTAGTGGAAACTCCTGAAAGGTGTCGGCTGTTTCCCTTACAGCGAGACTGGCTGTTCTTACCTGTGCTCTGGTGTGCAATGTCCGCGCGCTGCTCCGCTGCTCGGTAACACGCTCCCCAGCCAGACTCCTCACTCCCACAGCCGAACGGAGCTGCTCGCCTCGCCTTCCGCGCGGTGGCAGAAAACCGGCAGAGCCCGACGATGAATCCCGCTCCCGCTAGCTGCCGGCGCCGTCTGCCGGGCGGCTGCTGTCAGCGCGCCTCAGCGAGCAGCGGCCGGGACCCGGGGTGCGCGGGCAGCAGCCGGCTGCGGTGGCGCCGCGGGGCCTCCGGGTGCCGCTGTTGGCCGCCGCCGTCGCCGCCTCCTGTCCCCCGCCGGCTGCTCGCTCGCCCGGCGCCGACAGAGCCGGAGCGGCGCGGGCAGCAGAGAGGCGGGGAGCGGCGGCCGAGCCGGTGCCCAGATCGCTGCGCTCCGGCGGCGTCGGCGCTCGGGGCAGGCAGCGCCTGGCAGGAGCGGCGGCGGAGGGGGGGTGGAAGGAGCGCGGCGAGCGCTGCTGCGAATGGCAGGCGGGCGGCGGAGGAGCCGGTGGCGAGCGGGCGGGCAGGGGCTGCTGCCCGCTTTGCTCCTGTGCTGCTGCTGCTGCTGCTGCCGGGCGGCGCCGGAGCGGCTTCGCTACGCAATCCCCGAGGAGCTGAGCAGGGGCTCGCTGGTGGGGCCGCTGGCGCGGGACGTGGGGCTGAGCCCAGCCGAGCTGCCGGCACGCCAGCTGCGGATCAGCTCGGAGAAGCACTACTTCGCCGTCAGCGGCGAGAACGGGAACCTGTACGTGAGCGAGAGGCTGGACCGGGAGGAGCTGTGCGGCGAGTCGGCGTCCTGCTCCGTCAGTTTCGAGGTGGTGGTGCAGAACCCGCTGAACGTTTTCCACGTCGAAGTGGCCATTCAGGACGTTAACGACAACGCGCCGCGCTTCTTGCGAGACAGCATCCAGCTGGAAATCAACGAGCTGACTTCTCCCGGCGCCCGCTTTTCCTTGGGTATCGCCGAAGATCCGGACGTGGGCCCGAACTCCCTGCAGGGCTACGAGCTGGAGGCCAACGGGTACTTCGCGGTGGAAGTGAAGGAGAGCCAGGACGGCAGCAAGTTCGCGGAGCTGGTGCTGCGCCGCGCGCTGGACCGGGAGCGCGAACCGAGCCTGCGCCTGGTGCTGACGGCGCTGGACGGCGGGGAGCCGCCCCGGAGCGGCACCGCCCAGCTCTGCATCAACGTCACCGATGCCAACGACAACGCGCCCGTGTTCGCGCAGGAGCGGTACCGGGTGAGCCTGCGGGAGGACACGCCGCCGGGCTCCGTGGTGCTGCACGTCTCGGCCTCCGACAGCGACGAGGGCAGCAACGCCCGCATCACCTACGGCTTCGCAGAAATGCCGGCCAAGGTGCTGCAGAAGTTCGCGGTGGCTGCAGAGAACGGGACGGTGACGCTGCGAGAGGCGCTGGACTTCGAGGACACGCGGGGCTACACGCTGCTGGTGGAGGCGCGGGATGGGGGCGGCCTGGTGGCGCACTGCAAAGCGGAGCTGGAGGTTCTCGATGTGAACGACAACGCGCCCGAGGTGACGCTGACGTCGGTGTCGAGCCCGGTGCCCGAGGACGCGGCGCCCGGCACCGTCGTAGCGCTGCTCAAAGTGCGGGACCGGGACTCCGGGGAGAACGGTCAGGTGTGGTGCGAGCTGTCGGGCGAGGCGCCGCTGTCCATCGTGGCGTCGTCGGGCGGCTCGTACAAGGTGGTGACGGCGGGCGCGCTGGACCGGGAGCAGGCGGCCGAGTACCGGGTGACGGTGATGGCCAGGGACCGCGGCAGCCCTGCGCTGTCGAGCCGCGCGGCGCTGGCGTTGGAGGTGTCGGACGTGAACGACAACGCGCCGGTGTTCGAGGAGGCCGCCTACAGCGCCTACGTGGTGGAGAACAACGAGGCGGGCGCGCCGGTGCTGCGGGTGCACGCGCGGGACGCGGACGCGGGTGCCAACGGGCTCGTGAGCTACTGGCTGGAGGGCGACGGCGAGGGCGCGGCGGCGCCGTACGTGTCGGTGGAGGCGCGGAGCGGCGCGGTGTACGCGCAGCGCTCCTTCGACTACGAGCAGTGCCGCGAGTTCGCAGTGGCGGTGGGGGCGCAGGACGGCGGGGCGCCGGCGCGCAGCGCTACGGCGACGGTGCGCGTCTTCGTGCTGGACCGCAACGACAACGCGCCGCGGGTGCTGTGGCCGGCGGCGGCGAGCGGGGCGGCGAGCGGCGGCGCGGGCGCGAGCGCGGTGCCGTTCGAGGTGGTGCCGCGCTCGGCCGAGGCCGGCTACCTGGTGGCCAAGGTGGTGGCGGTGGACGCGGACGCGGGGCGCAACGCGTGGCTGTCCTACGAGCTGGTGCAGGCGTCGGAGCCGGGGCTCTTCCGCGTGGGGCTGCACAGCGGCGAGGTGCGCACGGCGCGGGCCGTGTCGGAGCGGGACGCGGCGAAGCAGCGGCTGGTGGCCGTGGTGAAGGACCACGGGCAGCCAGCGCTGTCAGCCACGGCCACGCTGCACGTGGTGCTGGCCGAGAGCTTGCAGGAGGCGCTGCCGGAGCTGAGCGACAAGGCTGCCGAATCCGAGCTGACTTCAGATCTAAACCTCGTTCTGGTGGTGGCGCTCGCCTTGGTGTCCTTGCTGTTCGTTTTCACAGTCATGTTGGTAGTGTTCTTCAAGTGCCGACGGGCCAGGAGCCCCCCCATTTTCCTAACTTCCGATAAGGAACTCTATTCCAGCCTGGGCCCCAAAGCACCCTACAACTACTGCAGCAGCACGCTGCCCTTGCCCTACTCCTACGAGGTGTGTTTGGCCTCCGAATCGGGCCAGAAGGACTTCACGTTTCTGAGACCGGGCGCAGCAGCGCTGCCTGACCATGTCTTGGCGGGGGACCTTGGCCCAGGAGGCCCCTCCGGGAAGGACCCTTCCGGCCCAGAGAGTTCGGCAGAGGTGAGCTGCTGTCCCGGGTCCTTCTCTGTGTACTTGTCCGGTCTTTCCCCTTCCCCTCTCGCTCTGTTCTCCTTGGGTGTGAGTATCAGCGAGCCGGGATGGTAGCGTGAACACAGGATGGAGCTATGGCACAAGGGTCCTGGGGCACAAAGCTGAGACAAGCCTTTCGTCTGGGTTTAGTGAATGCTTCATTTAGTGCCTCTAAAGTGCCCTATGTGAGCACTTCTTTGTGAAATTGATGTATGGTCTATCGCGGGCTTTGCACTTAGTGAGGACAACAACTCCAGTCCTCGTCTGTTTTCCTTTCCAGCTCCGTTCTTTGTTCTTTCTGAACCATTCATAAGGAAGATGTGCGCACGTATGATTTAACGTTTCCCCTCCGTCCCGCATTCACCGGGGACCCAGGGCTGTTGCTCAGAGCACGGAGCCGAGCAGAAAGCGTTTTGGGTCTGCTGCTGCCGCAGGCTCCTCAGGAGCCCCGGTGGGACCAGAAATGGGGACGGGCTGAGCAGCTCTGCCCGGGATTTCTCTTGAACTCGCCCCTGAAGTAATTCCCTGTGCAGGGGGAAGGTGCCTTCCCCTTTGCTGCTGCATAGTTCTGGTCCTCTTCCTTCAAATGGTGTTTTCAGGAGCTCCGAGGATGTCGCTTTTAATAGTCTGGTTTCCCATCAAAGTGAAGGGGATGTAACGTCCGCGGATCACTCGAAATATGAAAGATGGAAATGCTGAGTCTTCAGCGCCTTTCCTGAATAGGGAGATCTCTTGGCTGTACTCGACACTCTGCATCTGGGCTGACTACTGCCAGGACAAAGTACTTTGGGTAGGGCTCGCATGTGTACCCATATGAGGAGAAACTTTTTACGAATTGCGATATATATGTTAGAAAAATTGCTCAGCAAGAACTTATGAAAGACTTGAATGTATTAGGAAAAGAGGCAGTAAGGGGAAAAAAGATTCAGAACTCATTTCATAGTAAATAAGCGGCTGCAGACTATTTCAAGGTTTAGTTCGAAGGAAGTCGAGGATTTTCTACATTTTAGATTATATGTAGGAAAGATAATTGGAATTTGGTTGCATAAGGGCTAGTGAAGAAAGAAATCTGCTTTCAGCAAAGTGAGCCTGCAGACACGGCCTGGTGGAGGCGCTCCAGAAGGCATAGAGTGGCAAAACTGTTCATACTTACATGCACGATGCAGCTGCGGTGGGTAAAGCATCTCTTTTTCCTTGGGAGTCTTTAAATTGCTTTAGAATTCAATTCTGTTAAAATATTGATTACTAACGTTGGATTTTATTGACTCGAGGCGTATACTTTTATCAAATTCTGTGGACTGGTGATAAGAGTGAGCTAGGAGTAAGTAGCGCCGGTACGTTTTAACTTCCGACAATTAAGTTAATTGCGAGAATGGTAGGAAAGTCTGAGCCGATCCGTTTGATTCCGTTGGTGCCGCGTATAAGCGCTGAAACATTGCGCATCTGGGTGTGCTCCCGGCAGTTACCAGCAGTGTGCAGGGCGAAAACGAGCAGCCAGAGGTGAGGTCCCTGCCTCTCCGGAGGGTGTTGGGTCCCCCACGTTGTTGAGCGCGATTTGCAGCCCCCGCACACCGCCCTCAGGCACGGCAAACTTTGGGATGGCAGCTGATCAGGTGCAACGATTCCGAGCAGATTATTCAGGGAGCAGAGGTCCTTGCAGTTTCCCTCGATAAACAGCTGTGGGCGCTGGTTTCTTTTCCTTTCGTTCGTTATCGGCTGTGGGAAAGCGCCTGGTGCCGCGGGATGCTGTTTCTCTGCCACAGACCGATTTCGACAGGGCTCCTGGCGCTCCCGTGTCTAGCTCCGTTCTTCCCTTCCTGTGCCACCGAGACACCTTAGCAGTTCCGTGGGTGACAGAAAATGAATTCCAACACCGCGGTAGTTTGCGTCCGTTTGCAGGCTCTAAACGTCGGAAAGCTGCCGTGTCGGGAGGTGCAACAACCCAAAAGGCAGCCCGAGAACCGGCCGGTGCTCGGCCAGGTGCCGAGATCTGCACGGTGCCACGACCCGCGGGGCTGCTGCAGCAGGAGGTGGGGAGGGTGCCCCAGGTGCCAGCACGACGCCGGCCGTGAGTTCGCTGCGTCTGGAGGAATCGAGCACCGGGGGAGCAAGCCGGGAGGCGGCGAGGAGGGAGGGAGGGAGGGAGGGAGTGTCAGGCCGAGGGTTCTGCGATTTGTCGGGGAGGATCCCCTCCTGGGACAGTGGTGGCGATGGGGAGCGGGGCGGGGGCGCGGCTGCCGGGAACCCCAGCAGCTGCCCGCCGGGGGAGCGGCAACACGAGAGCGGTGTCGCTTTGTCGGCGACGCTGCTTTGCTGGCACACGGCGGCGCGCCGTCGCGACGCTGTGGGACGCTCGGAAAGGGCTGGACTCTTGGCAGGACCGGGAGCCGGAAGGTCCCGTGAGACCCCCTCCTCCGCGTCATCCCTCCCCCCCTTTGCCTCCCTCCCGCCCCTTCTCGCTCCTGCTGCCTGACTCCAACGAGGGTTTGTTTTCCCGGGGGACACCCCGCGTTTTCCGGCCGCCCCTTTCGGCTACATCCCCTCCGTTAACTCTCACACCTTCCTGCCGGTGTCTGACCGGCCCCGTACGTGGGGAAAGGGACACGTGCTTTTTGGGCTAGGTGTCAGCCGGCTGGAGCACCGCTGCTGTCGGTGGGGCAGCCGCGCTCCCTCCCGGCCGCGGGGCTCCCAGCGCTCCGTGCAGTTATTGGCCGGGACTCTGTGTGCCGCTGTCGGCCAATGCTGGAGCGGGGGATCGGGCGGCCCGGCCCCGCTCGGAGCCGGGACGAGGCACAGAGAGACTGAGAGCGAGCCGGGGAGTGAGTCAGTGCCGTGCCGCCGAGCAATGCCCCTCTCGCCGCCGCACGCCGCGTCCCGGGGCGCCGGGCAGCGGCAGGAAGGGGCGAGCTGAGGATTTCTAGGGGGGGCCAGAAGGGGAGCGCTGCCGTCCTGTGCGATGAACGGCGTCGCCGCACGGAGCCGCGGGGTGACGACGGGGAAGGTACTGAGCCTCTGGCTTTTGCTCGGCGCTTCCTCCTGGGCTTCCGCCGCCATCCGCTATGCGATTCCCGAGGAGGCTCGGAGAGGCTCCGCCGTGGGGAACGTGGCGGCCGACCTGGCGCTGGACCCGGCGCGGCTCTCGGGGCGCCGGCCGCGGGTAGTGTCCGGCGGCAGCAGGAGGTTCTTCGCGGTGGATCCCGGGAGCGGCGCGCTGCTGGTGAGCGAGCGGATAGACCGCGAGGAGCTGTGCGGAGCGCTCTCCCCCTGCTCCCTGAGCTTTGAGATCGTGCTGGAGAAACCGCTGGAGCTGTACAGCGGCGCCGTGGAGATCCAGGACATCAACGACAACGACCCGGTTTTTCCCAGCGGCCAGGCGAGGCTGGAAATCAGCGAGTCGGTGGCGGCCGGGGCGCGCTTCCCGCTAGAGAGCGCGCAAGACCCCGATGTGGGGATTAACTCTTTGCAGACCTACCAGCTGAGTGCCAACCCGCACTTCGTGCTGGATGTGCAGACGAGGGTGGATGGCAGCAAGTACGCGGAACTGGTGCTAGAGAAGGAGCTGGACAGGGAGGAGCAGCGGGAGCTGCACTTGGTCTTGACTGCGCTGGATGGAGGCAGCCCGCCGCGCTCGGCCCACGTGCAGATCCACATTGACGTCGTGGACTCGAACGATAACGCCCCGGTCTTCAACCAGTCCACCTACAAGGCAAGCGTGAGGGAGAACACTCCCAGTGGCGCCCTGGTCGCCAAGATCAGTGCCTACGACCTGGACGACGGGCCCAACGGAGACATCGTCTACTCCTTCAGCAGTCACACGCCAGCCAAGGTACGAGAGCTCTTTGCTCTGGACTCAGCCACAGGGGAGCTGAGGGTCAAGGGGCAGCTGGACTATGAGGAAACAAAGCTGCACGAGGTTTACTTACAGGCTAAAGACAAGGGTGCTGTTCCTGGCGTAGCTCATTGCAAAGTGCTGGTGGAAGTCGTGGATGTGAATGATAATGCTCCAGAGGTGACAGTGACTTCTGTGTACAGCCCTGTGCCTGAGGACGCTGCCCCAGGGACGGTTGTAGCTCTTCTGAGTGTAACAGACTTGGACTCCCAAGACAACGGTCTGGTGAACTGCTTTATTTCCCCTGGGATCCCATTCACGCTCAGCTCCTCTCTCAAAAATTATTACACATTGAAAACCAAAGCAGCTCTGGACCGGGAAGAGGCATCTGAGTACAACATCACTGTCACAGCCAGGGACTCGGGCTCACCACCCTTGTCTGTGGTAAAACAGATTCTGGTGCGGGTGTCAGATGTCAATGACAACGCACCCAAGTCTTCCCAGGACTTCTATGATGTGTACGTGCTGGAGAACAACATGCCCGGCATCCCCATTCTTAATGTGAGCGCCACAGACCCTGACCTGGGGCGCAACGGCCATCTCACCTATTCCCTCCTGCAGGGTGACACCACTGTGGGTCACCTCTTCTCCATCAACCGGGAGAGTGGCACCCTCTATCTGCTGACCTCCCTGGACCATGAGGACCAGGTGGAGTTCAGCATGACTGTGCAGGTCCAGGATGGTGGCTCTCCACCTCTGGCCACCAACCTCTCAGTCAGCGTGTTTGTCACTGACCTCAACGACAATGCCCCCACTGTGCTGTACCCCCTCCCCAACTCCACCTCCCCCTATACCGATGTCGTGGCACCAGGTACTCCTGCGGGCCACATGGTCACCAAGGTGGTGGCAGTGGACGCAGATGCAGGGTACAATGCCTGGATCTCCTACACCCTGTTGCAGGCCACCGACCCAACCCTCTTCTCAGTTGGGCTCCACAGTGGGGAGATCTTCACAACCCGCCAGCTCCAGGAGGATGAGGCTCCTCAGCACACGTTGGTCATCCTGCTGAAGGACCACGGGGAGCCTGCGCTGTCTGCCAGTGCCACCGTCTCCATCTCCGTGGCTGAGAGGGTCAAGGAGGTGCTCACCGACCTCACTGACATGGTGCCTGCACACGACCCCAGGAGGCACGTGACTTTCTATCTCATCTTGGCTGTGATTTTGGTCTCAGCTGCTTTCTTCATCACCATAGTGTCGGTGGGCATCTTCAAGTGCTACAAGTGGAGGCAGTCAAAGGAGCTGTTCAACAGCTCCAGGAGCACCCTGTACAGGACACCAGGGCCCTTCCACCACGTTGATGCGGTGCGAGGTGGTTTCATGCCGCCCAACTTCTACCACCAGGTCTATCTCACCACAGACTCTCGCCAGAGCGATCTCCTGTGTAAAAAACCCTTCACTTCCAGCCCCCTGGGGAGCCGCCAGAACACCATGAGGAATGGTGAGCCAGGACCATACCACCAGATTGTGGGCACCACCAGCCGGCTCCCCACACCCACCGAGGTAATGTAGCCCCTTCCTGGACAAGTCCCAGTGCTGGGCTGGTCCATGCTATGTGCCCATGGCAGCAGACTGGGGCTTGGGGGGATATCCAGTTGCGCCATGTCTCTAAAGGGTGGTTGACTTCTTCAAAATCAAATGAGGCATCCTGTGCATCGATGACATTTGCACTGCGGTGAGCGAGGTCAAGTTAGTCTGTTCATTCCGGGTAGTGAGCATGTGTCTTGTGGATGCAGTTCTGGGTACACCTTGCATGGCTAGCCAGTGGAAGCCAAGGTCAGGTTGCAACCATTTACAGAAAGTCTGCTGCTTGTGAGGTTTCCTTCCCTGTTCAAAACGAGAACTGAGTCCTTGCAGGTCCAGGCATCAAGGGGGGCCCGCAGTCCCTCTGCGCTGTGCCCTGGTGTGGGACAGCAGAGGTGGGCTGTGAGCCACCAGCTGCTTGTGGGGCACCAGCACGTCGCATCCCACCATGTAGCACTCAAAGCTGAATGATGATGCTAGTCCCCGACTGTGGCTGTAGAGCTGTCCCTCCTGTCCATATCTCACTTTGACTCCTTATGGTTCCGGTTTTATTTCCATTTAAGCACTGTGAGGATGCTTGTCTTGGGGCGGTGGGGTGGGACTGCAGGCTTCCACAGCTGCTCTCAGGGCTCCTCTGAGCTGGATGCTGAGTGGTGAGCCCACCACCCAGGTCTTGCTTTAGCAGCCCTATTGTGGTTTGTAATAATGCTGTCTCAGGGTGATGTCGAATGTCCGGGCTGAATAAACTGCAGACAGGAAAATGTTTGCGCATGGCAGGCAGCTCCTGTGCTTCTTCCCTGGTGGGAATTGTGCAGCTTAATTTGAGAGCTTTCAATTACGGGAACGCAGCAATCCTCAGGGGTGAGGCCGGGTGGTGGATCCAGCAGAACTGGGGGGATCTGATGGGTTTCCAAGGTGGTTGGTGCCGGTCTTGTGTCCCCTCCTGGGAGGCTGTGAGTAGGATCGAGTGGTTCCTCAGGGCAGAAGGGAATGAGATGCAGCAGAAGCTGTGCACAGGCACAGGGCTGTGTGTGCTGCCTGCTTGCTGCAGCTGAATCACAGGCAGAAGCAGAAACCTCCCAGAGTTATTTTATGCCTTTTATTATTTTTTTTCCCCTCTTGCGTCGCTGCTCACACTCAGCATTTATCTGCAGCAGGCAGGAACAGCTGCAGCAGCTGCCAGAGCAAGGGTTCCTCTCCCTTTGTGCAGGTTGTGTTACAGCTGGGGACAAGGATGTCCCCCAAACCAAAGGCTCCTGGCAAGCAGCTAGGGGAGGGGAGGCAGGCAGTAAATGATTTGAGCTTGGGGATGGGGATCACCCAGGTGGTAACAGGCAGGGGGTAAGCTCCCCAGCCCCCCAGGGCTGCCAGAAACCAGCTGGGCCAGCATCGGGCCGTGGTTTTTCAGGCTTTGTGGTGAAAGATCCAAGCCACTGCTGTGGACTGTGTCATGCCCACCAAGGCTTTGCACCCCTGCAGGGCAGCAGCCAGCCCCCAAAAGTGATGCGGTGGGGATGGTGCAGCCCACCAGGCCCCAGCCTCAGTGCTGGCCCTGTCGGTGGCAGATGGTGTCTCGTGCCATGCAGGATCCTATCCTGCTCCCTTCAGCTGGCTGTGTTGGAGCCCTGGAAAGGGGGCACCTCCTCCTCCGTCCCTGACACCCCGTTCCCCTCCCGGCTTGTCATCGTCCCCATCGCGGGCCGCGGCAGATCCCCGCAGGTGAACTGCCTGCCACTTGCTCCATCCACCTGGGACCCTGTGAGCGGATCCCCCCCGGGCCGTGTGGGTTTCACCGGACCCCTTCCCGCGGCAGCAGCGCCCCGCGGTGCTGGTGGCAGTGTCTGCCCCCCCATTACCCTGCTGCACTGCTCGGGGGCCTGTCTGGGGTGGGGACAGGGCACACGGCAGGGCCACGGTCACGGCGAGTGGCACCGTCGGGAGCCCTTGGGGCACGAGTGCGGCCGAGCGAGCTGGCCGGCGGGGAAGCCGCTTGTGCGGCGTTTTGCTGGGCTGGCCCTTTAAGAGCTTCTCCCCCACCGCGAAGCGGGCAGCAGGCGGGACCTGGGCGGCGCTCTGCACCAATCACGAGCCAGGAATGAGAAGTCTCTCCCTGATTGGCAGCAGGCCGTCCCGCCCCGTGGCTCTGGGAACGGGCCGGGAGGGGCCGCGGGGGGGGGGGGGCGCTGGGACGGAGGCTGAGCCCAGGCTCCCTCGACGGCGGGGCCCTGGGCGCCGGGACCAGCCTCGGCCCCGTCCCCGAGGTCCCCTGGGGGCCCAGGCGGGGGGGGGTCCGGCACGGTCTGAGCTGCCCCCCCTCCTCCAGCACCGCAGGCCCTGGGTGCACCCAGGGGAGGTCAGGGGGTCCCGGGTGCTGCCCCCCGACAGGGACTGAGACCCCTGCGGAGCTTCGATGCCTGCTTGTGCTGGGTGCGAGGCCTGGGCCTCCTTCCTGGTCTAACGCCCTGGCCTAACGCTGTGATCTGGGGGTGACCTGGGGGGGCTTGTCAGCTGGCTCCGTGTGTTCACAGCGACTTGGGCACTGCGGAGATTTACCTTGTCTTGGGGCCAGGGCAGGGAAGGGGTGCCTGGGCAGGTGGGCATGGCCAGCACTTGTCTTCTGGCTCTGGCCTCCCCTCTGATCCCTGCCTCTGACAGCCGCAGGGGCTGGCAGGGGTGGGCATCCCCTGGTGCGACCCCTCCCAGCTGGTGGTGGCACTGGTGGCAGCCTTGCTTGCAGGGCTGATGCTGGGTGCGGGCACCAACCAAACTGGTGGCAAAGCATTTGCTGGGGGGTAGAAGGGGTGGGAGAAGAGCCCCTGGCACCTCGGGGCTCAAACAAGCACCTTTTCATAGGGCATGAAAAGTCCTTTGGCCCGCGTTCCCTACAGCTGCCCTTTGTCTGCGGGCGCGATGTGAAGCCACCATTGTGGGAGCGGGAGCGAACAGGGAGGGCTTGTACCTAGCGGGCTTCCAGGACGTGCAGTTTCCCAGAGAACGGGAAGCGAGCTGCTGGAGCAAGTGACTCAGGCTGGAGGCCGGGGGTGGCAGCCCCGCTGACGCGGGCTCAGGCCCCCGCTTCCCGCAGCTCCACGGAGCCCCCATTGGGTGAGCGGGGATGGAGCTCTCGGCCAATTGGGTGCTGATCTGAAGCAGGGGGATCTGCTTCCCCCCCCCCCCCCCCCCCTTCACGCTGGGGCTGTGATTCAGCTCCCCTCCCCCAGCCCACCCCCTCCGCTCGGATGCTGGCAGCCAGAGCTACAGCCTGCTACAGCCCCGGAGCTGCTTCCCGAGCCGTGGAAGAGAGACCTGGGGATTTTTAGCAGCTCCCTGGTGCTGGTTGTGTCCCGGGTCCGGCCTTGGGCCAGATGCGTGTGAACATGGAGAGCATCAGCCTCCAGCGACCCACCTGGAAATGGCAAGTACTGAGTTTGTTTTCGCTCTGCGGCTGGGGCTGGGTCTCCGGGCAGATCCGCTACTCGGTGGTTGAGGAGTCAGAGGTGGGGACCGTGGTGGGGAACGTGGCCCAGGACCTGGGCTTGAAGGTGGAGGAGCTGCCAGGCCGCAGGCTGCGCCTGGGATCAGAGGAGAACCTGCGCCACTTCGCCGTGCGCCTGGACACCGGTGCGCTGGTGGTGAGTGAGCCGTTGGACCGGGAGCGCCTGTGCGGAGCTGCTGCCAGCTGCGTGCTGTCAGTGCAGGTGGTGACAGAGAATCCCCTGCAGCTCTTCCGCCTCGAAGTGGAGATCCTGGACGTGAATGACAACTCCCCCAGCTTCCCCACCGCCCACCGCAGCCTGCGCATCGCCGAGTCCGCCGCAGTGGCTGCGCGCTTCCCCTTGGAGAGCGCGCAGGACCCCGATGTGGGCACCAACACCGTGGGCTCCTACCGGCTGAGCCCCAACTCCCACTTCTCCCTGGACGTCAAACAGCTGCAGGATGGCAAACTCTTCCCGGAGCTGGTGCTGGAGCGTGCCCTGGACCGGGAAGAGCAGCCAGAACTGCAGCTGGTGCTGACAGCCGTGGACGGGGGCAGCCCGTCCCGCTCGGGCACAGCGCAGATAACAGTCCAGGTCTTGGACATCAATGACAATGCGCCCACTTTTGACCACGCCGCATACAAGGTGCAAGTCCTGGAAAACACACCCGTGGGGGCCCTGCTCCTCCGGCTCAATGCATCGGACCCTGACGAGGGCCCGAATGGGGAGACACAGTACTCCTTCGGGGTGCACACCTCCGACACAGTCCGGAAGCTCTTTGCCCTGGACCCCCACAGCGGTGAGGTGCGGGTGAGTGGGGCGCTGGACTTTGAGGAATCACCCTTCTACGAGATCCACGTGCGAGCCCGCGATGGTGGTGTGCCGGAGATGGAGGGGCACTGTGTGCTGCGGGTAGAGGTGGAGGATGCCAATGACAACCCCCCGGAGGTGCTGCTCACCTCCCTGCTGAACCCAGTGCCAGAAGACACCCCACTGGAGACCGTTGTGGGGCTCTTCAACGTGCGGGACCGAGACTCAGGGGTCAACGGGGATGTGAGCCTGGAAATCTCCCCCAGCGTGCCATTTGCCATCAGGTCCCTGCAGAACCACTACTCCCTGGTCACCCGGGAGAACCTGGATCGAGAGTCCACCTTGCAGTACACAGTGGAGCTGACCGCCCAGGATGGAGGGTCTCCTGCCCTCACCACAAGGCTCACGCTACTCCTCAACATATCTGACGTGAATGACAACCCGCCACGCTTCTTGCAGCCCTCCTACGATGCCTTCCTCCCAGAGAACAGCCCACCAGGCTCCCTGCTCTGCACTGTCTCTGCTTCAGACCCCGATGATGGGGACAATTCCCGTCTTGTTTACTCCATAGAGGGTGGCCATGTGCAGGGTGCCCCTGCCTCTTCCTATGTCCACATCAACCCTGACAATGGCAACCTCTATGCTCAGCGCACCTTTGACTTCGAGCTGCTGCAGGTTCTGCCAGTCTTGGTGGCCGTGCGAGATTCGGGATCCCCCCCTCTCCGCGCCAACGTTACAGTCTACATCTTTGTGCTGGACCAGAACGACCACCCCCCCACCATCCTGCACCCAGCCAGTGATGGCGATGTCCCAGCACCCCAGAGGGTCCCACTGTCTGCCCCACCAGGTTACCTGGTGACCAAGGTGACAGCGGTGGATGCAGACGCTGGGTACAACGCCTGGCTCTCATACCGCCTGCTGCCACAGTCCACCGACCCCTCCTTGTTCCACGTGTCCCTGTACACCGGGGAGGTACGGACGGCACGCGCCCTGCGAGACACCGACGTGGCGGCGCAGCAGGTCCTTATCCTGGTGGCGGACAACGGCGAGCCACCGCTCTCCACCACCGTCACCATCAGCGTGGCCCTGGAGGAGGAGGCCTTGGAGGAGAGCTACAAGCCTCGGGATTTCCTGGCTGGTGCCAAGGAGAAACCGGACCTGACCCTCTACCTGATCATCGCACTGGCAGCCGTTAGCACCGTGGCACTTGCCACTGTCACCCTCCTCGCCGCCCGGTGCCTGCGGCGCAGGGGCCGTGCTGCCGCCTCACCCTGCTGCTGCTGGCTGAGCGAGTCACCGTCCCGGGACTTCTTCAAGCACTCCAGCCCGAAGCTGCAGCTCAGCTCCGACGGCACCCTCAAGTACATGGAGGTCACCCTGCGGCCCACCGACTCCCAGACCCAGTGCTACGGCACCTGCTTCTCGCCCGGCTCCGACCGGAGCGACTTCACCTTCCTGCGCCCCTGCCCGCCCCCCGGCACCCTCCCGAGGGAAACCGGGGCTTTCCTCTCCGCTACCGGCACCCTGCAGGACCCCGGCCAGGTGAGCGCCCCGGGGCCGGGGGAAGGCGGTGCCGGGCCGGGGCCGGACGGCGCCGACCCCCGGGGCCGCTCCCCCGGGGCTCGGCGGGGCGGGGGCCGCCTTTGTCCCCCCGCCCCGACGTGAGGGGCGCGGGGGGGGGCGGCGGCCGCCGTCGCTCGGGTTCGCGCCGCTCGGCAGCCGTTGCGCGCCGCGATTGGTGCCGGTGTTGCTGTCCTGGGGAAGGAGCGCGGCGATTGGCGGAGCGCCGAGGCACTCGGAGCCAATGGCGGGGCGGCTGCTCGGCGCCCCCCCCGTCGAGCCGCGGCCGCCCCAAACAATGAATGGGAGCGGTGAGCGCTGAGCACGGCCCCGCAGCGCGGGCGGCCTCCGCCGAGGGCATCGCTCCCCGGCCGCCGGCCAGGATGCTGGGGGCAGGGAAGGCGGGCCGGTGCCTGGGGCTGCCCCGCGTCTTCTCTTTCTGTTTGTTCTTGCACAGCTCCTCTGCCCAGATCCGCTACACCATCCCCGAGGAGCTCACCCGGGGCGCCTTCGTGGGCAATATCGCGAAGGACCTGGGCACCGATGTGGCGAAACTGGCGGCAGCTAATCTGCAGGTACTGTCCGATTCGGATTCTCAGTACTTCTCGGTCAATGTGAACACCGGGGTTATAATGGTCAGTGAGCGGATAGACCGGGAGCAGCTCTGCGGGCAGAACGCCCGCTGCTTCCTCCACCTGAAACTCGCCATTGAGAACCCAGTGGAGTTTTACCGCATCGAGGTGGAGATCCTGGATATTAACGACAACCCCCCGGAGTTCCCCAGCGATGACGTGTCCTTGCGCATCTACGAGCTGGCGTCCCTGGGTGCCCGCTTCCCCATCCAGCCTGCCCAGGACCCCGACGTGGGCACCAACACCTTGCAGACCTACCACCTGAGTGCCAACGAGAATTTCAACCTCAATGTGAAGGCGCGCACAGACGGTGGGAAGTTCCCCGAGCTAGTGCTGGAGAGAGCCCTGGACCGGGAACTCAGAGCTTTCCACCACCTTGTCCTGACCGCAGAGGATGGGGGCTCCCCTCCCAAGTCCAGTAAGATGCACATCACTATTCAGGTCCTGGATGCCAATGACAACCACCCGGTCTTTGACAGACCATCATATGGAGCCCGCTTGGTGGAGAACTCGCCGCTCGGCACCCTTGTGGTGAAGCTAAATGCCACCGATGTGGATGAAGGGCCCAATGGAGACATCCGCTACTCCCTCAGCAGCCACAACTCAGCTGCCTTACGCCAGATCTTTGCCATTGACGAGCAAACTGGGGAGATCCGAGTCCAGGGCAATCTAGACTTTGAGGAGGCAACGGTGTATGAGATCGAAGTGGAAGCCAAGGACATGGGGTCGCCTACAATGGAAGAGCACTGCAGCGTGGTGGTGGAAATCACTGATGTGAACGACAATGCCCCCGAGGTCATTCTTACCTCCTTCTCCAGCTCCCTGAGTGAGGATGCACCACCAGGCACAGTGGTGGCTGTCATACACGTCAGAGACAGGGACTCCGGTGAGCAGGGCAAGGTCCAATGTCATGTGTCTCCAGATCTTCCCTTCCAGCTGCGCAAGGACTACGAGCACCAGTACTCACTGCTAACCAGCAGCCGGTTGGACCGGGAGCACGTTGCCTACTACAAACGTCACTGTCTCAGCCTCGGATCTGGGCAGTCCCCCACTCTCCCGACACACCATCTTGCCCATTGCCCTGGCAGATGTCAATGACAACGCGCCCCAGTTTGAGCAAGCGTCCTATGAAGTGCTGGTGGCAGAAAACAACCCGGTGGGCAGCGTGCTGGTTACCATTTCTGCTGTTGACCCTGACTCGGAGCAGAACTCCCGCCTCTCCTACTCCATCCTGCGAGCTGGTGGGACAGATCCAGGCCTGGATTCAACTCGCTACCTCTCCATACACCCCACAAGTGGCCAGGTCTCCACTAAAGTCCCCTTTGACTATGAGCAAACCACCTATCTCCAGTTCCACGTAGAGGTCTCTGATGGTGGCTCCCCGGCCCTGAGGAACAGGACACTGGTTCACGTTTTTATTGCGGACCAGAATGACAACGCCCCGCGGGTGCATTTCCCCAGGGTCGGGGAGGACTCCACCACCCAGTTGCGAATCTCCCCCTCCACTGCCCCTCCTGCTCTCATCACCAAGGTGGTGGCCATAGATGCGGACTCGGGGCGCAATGCCTGGCTCTCCTACCACCTCGTGGAAGCCACTGAGCCGGGGCTCTTCAGCGTGGCCCTGCGTTCTGGGGAGATCCGGATCACCCGGGCCCTGCAGGAGACGGATGCTTCTGCACACGAACTGCTGGTGGTGGTCCGGGACGCCGGGGAGCCCCCACTCTCCACAGCTGTCACACTGGTGGTGGTGGTGGAGGAGCGGGGCCCCGAGGCCCTGCAGGGCTCCGAGGCTCAGGGCGCAGAGGGTGGGGGCTTGCCCACCATCACGCTTTATCTGATTGTTTCCCTGGTGCTCATCTCCACTGTCTCGCTGGTGGGACTGGCGGTGCTGGGCGTGCGGTGTCTGCGGCGGGGCCCTGCGCCCACTGCCCAGGGCTGCTACATGGAGAGCGTGGCCACGCTTCAGCCCCCTCCCAGCCACATTTTTGGGCACTTGCACTACGAGCCCAAGCAGGGGGACACGGTGATGGGCGTCCAGGTGACAGCCACGGCACCTCCAGCCCCGCGTTACCGCTCCTGCTTTTCGCCCGTCTCTGACATCAGCGAATTCGTGTTTGTGAAACCCTCCGTGGGTGCAGCCGGTGCGAACCCGCCGGAGCCCAGCGAGGTGAGCTCGGGAGCAGGCAGCGCCGTCCCCAGCCCCACGGCAGCCCCGGCACCTGCGGGGCTTGGATCTCCCCTCCCCCCCCCCAGCTCGGGACGCGGCCCCCCCGGCCGCCTGTGTGGGGGGGGCTTTGCCGGCCGGTGCCCGCTCTCAGCTGCCGGGAGTCCCCGGTTCCCTGTGCCGGGAATCCCCGGCGCCCTCCCGGCGCGGCGGGGGCGGAGTGGAGGCGACGGCGGGAGCGGGGGGGGGGGGGTGAGGCAGCTCCGTGCGTGTTTTGGGGAAGGCGGTGGAGGAGGGAGAGGAGGAGGGAGAGAGGGAGGAGGAGGAGGAGGGGGCTGTTGAAAGACGTAGAATTGTCACTCGGTCCATCCCCTCCGCTCGCCGACTTTGTGCGCCTTCTGTGTGCCGGGGAGCCGCTCAGCCGGCCGGGCTGCAGCCGCCCCCCCCCCGTCCCCTTCCTCCCCCCTTCCTCCCTTCCTCCCTCTCTCCCTCCCTTCCTCCCTTCCTCCCTCCCTGCCCCGCTCCCGTGGCTCCGGCGGCGGCTTCGCCCCGGCGCAGCGCGCTCGGATCCAGCCCGGGCGCGGGGGGCTCCGGCGGCGGCGGCGGCTCCCGGGACCGGCAGCGGGGGGAGGCTGCTCGGAGCCGCTTCCTGCCGGCTCGCACAGCCGGCTCGGCATGCCGAGGGGCCGGGCTCTGCCATGGCAGCTCCCGCTGCTGCTCGCAGCCTTCTGCAGCCTGCAGCCGCCCGGCAGCGCCCAGCTCCGGTACTCCGTGCCCGAGAACCGAGAGCCGGGCTCGCCGGTGGGCGACGTGGCCAAGGACCTGGGGGTGGAGGTGCGGAGTCTGGCAGCCCGCAACCTGCGCCTGGTGAGCGAGGGTGAGCGGCGGCACTTCCAGGTGGACCTGGCGGCGGGCGTGCTGATCCTCGACAGCCGGCTGGACCGCGAGGCGTTGTGCGGGCAGAACCCCGCGTGCTCGCTGCACCTCCAGATCGTCCTGGAGAACCCCCTCCAGCTCCACCGCGTCGAGGTGGACGTCCTCGATGTGAACGACAACGCGCCTCAGTTCCCCAAGCCGGTGGTGGCCTTGGAGATCACTGAGGTGGCCAACCCCGGGACTCGGCTGCCGCTGGAGGTGGCGGAAGACCCGGATATGGGCTCCAACTCCATCTCCACCTATGAGCTCAGCCCCAGCGAGCATTTTGCCCTGAGTATCAACGTGAGAGGGGATGGCGTTAAAATGCCCGAGATCGTACTCGAAAAAGCACTGGATAGAGAGAAAGTGGCTGTTCATCACCTAACACTGACAGCCCTGGATGGAGGGAATCCGGTGAAATCTGGCACTGCTAAGGTCACCATCCACGTCCTGGATGCAAATGACAATCCTCCTGTTTGTGACCCGCCCATATCCAAGGTATATCTGGAGGAGAACGTGCCGGTGGGCACTCTGGTCACCAAGCTGAATGTCACCGACCTGGATGAGGGTCCCAACGGGGACGTGGAGTATTCTTTCAAAATCAGCAATAACGCACCTGGTAAATTCACCAGGCTGTTCACCTTAGATGCCCGGACAGGGGAGATCAGAACCAAAGCCCTGCTGGATTACGAGGAATCCAGTGCTTACGAGATTGCGGTTCGAGCCCGGGACAAGGGGTCCCCGGCCATGGAAGGACATTGCCACCTGCGAGTGGAATTAATTGATATCAATGATAACAGCCCAGAGATTGTCCTGACCTCGCTCTCCAGCCCAGTGCAGGAGGACGCAACCCCAGGGACGGTGATTGCCCTCATTGGTGTCAAGGACAGTGATTCTGGTGACAACGGGCAGGTCCGTCTGCAGATAGCAAAAGAGCTCCCATTTAAACTGGTGTCGTCTTTCAAAGAGCATTTCTCACTGGTCACAAATGGTCCCCTTGATCGGGAGAAGGCCAGTGGATACAACATCACCGTGAGGGCTACAGATTCAGGGTCCCCACCCAGGGCCACACAAAAAACCTTCTATCTCCAAATTGCTGACATTAATGATAATGCACCAAACTTCTCCACCCCTTTTGATACAGCTCATGTTCAGGAAAACTCTCTTCCTGGAACATCTGTTTTTTCAGTGTCGGCATCTGATCCTGACGAGGGTAGTAATGCCAGGCTGTCTTACTCCATCCTGGACAGTGGCATGCAAGACATACCTATCTCGAGCTATTTTCGAATAGACCCAGACAACGGTACCATCTACACCGTGCGGGCTCTGGACTATGAGCAGGACAAGATGTTCCAGGTGCCCGTGGAGGTGAAAGATGCTGGGTCTCCTGCTCTGAGCAGCACTGCTGTGGTCCACGTGTTCATCCTGGATCAGAATGACAACGCCCCCACCATTGTCTACCCGTCTGTTCCCAAGGGCTCTGCCTTTCACCAAACCATCCCCTCTTTGGCAGAACCTGGCTATCTGGTTACCAAAATTGTAGCTGTGGACGCCGATAGTGGCCATAATGCCTGGCTGTCCTACCAGCTGCAGGAGGCCGCTGAAGCTGTGCCTTTCCTCGTGGAACGCCGCTCAGGAGAGATAAGGGTTGCAGAGGCTCTCAGGGAGACAGAAGTCCCCCACCGGCTGGTGGTCGAAGTGAGGGACAATGGGACACCGTCCCTCTCGGCCTCTGTGGTGATAGTTATTTCTCCAGAGGAAGATGGAGTGCAGGACTTTGCCAAGTCCTTGGACCTCCCCAAAACATCTCCTAAGGATACCAACCTAACACTTTACCTCATCATCTCCCTGGTGTCCATTTCCCTCGTGTCCTGTGTGATGTTCGCCGTGGCGGCTGCCCGGTGTCTGAAAGCGGGCTCTACCGGCTGGACCCTTGTGGGCTGCTGCCGAGGGTCTGCCCGCAAGCCCACCTCCCATTTCCATGGGCAGCTGAAGCCAGATGGCTTCATCAAGTACCTGGACGTGGGAGGAGCGGGCCTGACCTCCCAGGCACAGAATTACACCTCTTGTTTCTCCCCCATGTCTGAGCAGAGCGATTTCCTCTTTGTGAAACCTTTCAGCCATTCTAGCACTGCGGAGACCATGGCTGCCTACGAGCAGGTGGCCAGCACCTTAGCGAGTCCCTGTGATGGGGTAAGAGATGGGGGGTTCTCACTGTTCTTGCTACATGCAGCCATCGGCGCGATGCGAGCTGCCTGGCTGCTCTCTGGCTGTTCTCTATCCTGCTGCTGCAGGAGGTGGCTGCAGGGCACGAGTGTGACTGTCCCCTCCTGGGAGGTGGCAGGGGAAAGGTTTGGCTCTGCTGAAGGTGGGGAAAGGGGCTGGGTATCACCGTGAAATCAAAGCCTGAGAGCTTTGTCTTGGCCCCGTCCATGCTCTTTTCTTTTTAAAGTGATTCCTGGCACATTTGGGAAAGTGGGGTTGTGGGTGCTTAACTCCTTTATTCTGTTTAAGCCCTTTATTCTCTCCGCCGTATGGAAGCAGAACCAGCAGGAGGTGACCTGAAAGCAAAGTTGCTCGGTGTTTCTTTTGCTCTGTTTTAGAGGTGTTTTGTGGATGTTTCTCACTTCTTGACTCTCAAATGTTATTAATTACTGATGGTGCCCTGGCGAGGGATTACTTTCCAGCCTGGTAGTTTCAAGCGAGGGGTTGAATTCCCTGCTCGGCACTGAAATCAGTGTCATTTTTTGCAAAGATCCTGGTGACCTTACATGCCCTTGGACTTGCAGAGACCTGGGCAGCGGCGTGCTGTGAAAACTTTAGCCATATGTATTCGGGTGTCTAAATACAGATATAAGTGACTGCATTTAGCTGTAGCTTTTTTAACTTTGGGATATAAAAAGTAAAGTCACTTTGTGTCATAAATGCCTGCCCTAAATTTGAAAGTAGTAATTGTAGCAGGAATTCAAAAAATAGATTGGGAAGGGCTTATCTAGTGTGTGTGGGGGGTTGTGTGTCAGTGTGTGCAAAAACACGTGGATCTAAAATCTGGAGGGCAAGTGTTCAAACAGGGTGATTTGCATGCAGCACGGGTAGCAGTGGAGCCTTTATTCTAGGGGACTCAGTAATTTATTCTAATGTATTCTTTCATGAGAATCATCAAAGCTGTGGCGAAATTAGTAAAATCACATCTGCTGAAGAAAAATCTAGGTCAGCTGTACCCGTTTTCACTTTGCCTTAGTAATTGCATGTACAAGCAGAATAATCCTATAAAACTGATGTTCCACTTTATAGGCTGTGATCTGCTCCTTCCTAAGGTAACTGAGAGAAATGTTGTCCTTTCCAGGTAGTGTATTATCATTCTGGAGTTAATTAAGAAGATTACGATTTTCGGAAGTATGCGTCTTCCAGACAGCAAACAGTTCTGCTATTTAGTGCTCTTCACAAAGGCGTGATTCAAACAAGAATATGCAGGCCTGCTTCGTGTCCTTCCTTATTTACAAAATGCCCATTGTCTGATGCTAAAATAACAGGAGCAGCAAGTGATACGAGGCTTACTAATGAAGTTGCAAAGTATGCTGCTGTGTCTGAAGTTTATTGTGCCTCCTAAACAAATAATGTCATTTTTTTTTGCTGTCAGAAGTTCATTCTTTTCTCTGAGGACAGAAAAATATTGTAATGCTCTAAGACTACAGCATCTAGGAAAAGTCATTCAAATACAATGGGTGAAATCAAGATCTCAGGCAGGCCTTGTTAAGGACAGAAGAAGGACAGATTAGGAAGGTCTGTTATCATTTCACCTTCTGGCATTAAAAGCATCTTTCTAGATATCAATTAGCTCTGCCTCCCCCACTCCTCCAAGCTCATTACTTTGGTACGATTCCTCCTGCTGGATTGATGCCCATATCAGTTTATTTCATGCTTCATTTCTTTCACAGCCTGGTTTCCTGAGCTGCTCCAGAAGATTATTTGCTGAATAGTTTTTGTCATGCTTTTTTAGTATTCATGCTGGTTCAGAAATACTCAGAAGAAAAAAGGGGGGGGGGGGGAAAGCAGCTTTTTTTTTTCCTGTTGTTCTAATTGATTTGTTTTACTTCAAAAGAATACGCTGATATTCCAGGCTGAAATAATCCAGGATTGGTTCCCTTTCATTTTCAAAGGCAAGAATAGACGTATTAAAACTCTTTTCTATTTTCTCTGCAGCAAGCTCAGCCTAACACAGACTGGCGCTTTTCTCAGACCCAGAGACCTGGAACGAGTGGGTAAGTGCATCTTTCTCCATGTATGTGTCGGGCGAAGGTTTTGTTCCTTTCCATGTTGCTCTCAGTGCTGGGAAGTCCTCAGCGGGCAGCTCTGAGGATGGGGTTTCCCTGTTGCTGGTAGAATTGCCCAGCCAAAGGGCCAGAAATAAGGGATGTTTCTGTGTCAGCTCTGTTTGATGGTAGTGTGAAAGCTCTTTGCAAAGGTGTCTTGTGTTGGTGTTTACAAGAACAGTTAGGAATGGGGGGGAGATGGAGCTGTGAGAAGGTTAAAGGACTGGAAAACATGCTTCACATAGACAGGCTTGTTATCTGAAGTACATTTTTGAGCATTTGGTCTTGATTTCTGCAGAGTCCAGTATCATGATTTCTACCCCTGGTTGGAGGCCAGGGGAAATCACTGTGAGTCCTTTTACCAGCCGAGCTGCTGAAGTGCGTTGCTTGCTCTGGCTTGAGCATCTCATGTCCTACTGCTGCATGAGCCTCTATGGCAGCCAGAGATTGTGTGGATAGGCCCTAGGTCCCCAAAGGCCCTGCTAGAGAAATGTGCCCCTGCCCCATCTAACTGAGCTTCATTTTGTTTGGGTGTTTGGAACCTGTCCTGCATTCCTTGGGAAGCGCCATCACCAGCACAGGGTGGTTCCTTGCTTTGTCTGGGTGCAGAGCCATTTGCGCTCTTCCCCCTAGAGCTGGGCAATGGGGCAGAGTGACTAAGGAAGGCGAAATTAAATCTAAGGGGTCAGGAGACTAACAGGAAGGAGCCTGGAAGGAGACTCAGGCTCTGGTCTCACTCTCAAAACCGTGGCTGAGTTTTTGCTGATTTGTGCATAATGTCAAAAAGATAACAAGCCCTGGCAGTAGAGCAGAGACTGGCCTCCCAAATGAGCACCCGTCTCCTGATCTCTTTCTCTTGCCTCTGGCCCAGAAAAGTTTGCTGTTTGTGGTCCATGGGGAGAAAGCAATGATGGAAAATGTTGAGCAGGTGCCCTTCACCTCTCCTGTCTTCCCTCCTAGTGCTTAGGCATGGGCAGAGGTCCTCCTCAAGGAGGGAGCTTCCTGGAGGACTGTCAGGGTAAGAAAGGACTTACCTTGGGGGACCACCTTCCTCTGTAAATACCCCAGCCACAGATTATTGCGTATGAGGAGACTGGCTCCAGGATAACTCCTATGCTAAAAGATTACAGCAGCAGGAAGAAATTTGGGTGCTGTGCTGCCTTGGCTGGCTGGCTCAGGCCCCATGTGGCTGCAGAGGAGTCACCACATCCCCGTGCTCTGTGGTTCCTGGTGGCCTCCTGGGCAGCTCCCAGGGAGGATGTGACCATGCCATAGTGGCATCCGTCGGGTCCTGGATTTCGGTGTCGGAGCTTGCAGTTAAACACTGGCGGCAGCTGGTTGTATCTGAGCCTTTCCCTGGCTCGGCTTGATCTTTTAGCTTAGCAGAAAGAAAGCTAAGAAAGAGACTGCTGATAGTTGTAATGAGCATTGCAGCAATTAAACTTTGTCATTAGCCTCTCCTGGCCGACAAAGGTAAAATGGATTGAGTATTTGATGTAAAGCTAAATGTATTCCTACTAGAAGCTGAGCATGGGCTTTAAAACAAGGCTATTGCTAGTAAAGTTTTCTCAGAGCTCTGTTGAATCCCCAGCACTGAAAACTTTTTAATCAAGAAAAATCTTCCTAGCCATTTATGCTCTAGTTCAAATGACAATTAACTGGAAAACCCTGTTAACGCAGAAGCACCCAAGAGCCACTGTAATAGTTTTGCTGTGAGAAGAGGGCAAATGAGCCCTGTCAGAACAGCATTACTGCTCCCCTTTCCAGCATCATGCCAGAGCTCAAGGCACGGCACTGGTGCAGTGCAGACCTACCTGTGTCAGGGACCTTTTCTCAGGTCATGGGACAGTGGTCTTCACCCCCCAGATTTAAATCAGGAGAGGTGTTTTTAGTCTAAACCTGTGTTAAAACGTCAAACAGTAGGAGAAAAATTATCCTATGCTCAGTGCCCAGGCTGATCAAACAGGCACATCCTAGGGAGCAGGCTGCTCCCCCCATGCCGTTCCCATGCTCTGCTATGCATTTCCATGTCTGGTGTGTGAACCCGCAGCTACTGAGGAGGGTGCAAGGGCAGCTGCCCCAGCCCTGCCCACTGTTGCTGTCCCTGGTGTCAGCCTGTGTGCAGGCAGGTCACCTCCTGCTGACACATGTCCCTCTCTGACACCCATTTGCTTGGGGAGCTGGAAAAAAAAGCAAAAGAAAAAAAAAAGGGAAAAAAAAAGAGATGTGCTCTTAACTGCATTTGCCTGCTCCAAATTAAATAGCAATAAAGGCAAGGCGGCTTAGGCTGAAGTTTGAATTGGTCCCGACGGGAGCCCGGCACTGACCCTAAGCCGGAAAGCAGGCTAAAAACCCATGTTGTGATTTCTCCTGTGCTGTCTCCATGCAGTTGGAAGAGGGAACAATGCTGTCTTTTCTCAGCATAGCCCTGCCACCAAAACAAATCCCATGTGCCTCCGAGCACCTGGAATCAGCCGAAGCTCAGGGTGAGGTCAGTAAAGCAGGGACCATCTCCCGATCTCGTACGGCACTGCATTCAGAGCACACCGTTATGGGACAACAGAGAGGGATTGTTCCTTTGTGATCTGAAACACGGGCAAGCTCTGGTTGCACATGCTCAGAAAATAGAGGTCAGACAGCATCCTTTAAAAACGCGGTAGGGAGTCAGTCCTGTAGCTGAGTAGAGCGATTCTCAATTAATCTCATTTGGGAGAAAATGGAGGATAAATTGATTTGTATAATCATGTTTTTATTTTATTTTCTAAAAAAAAAAAAGAGAAAGAAATGCACCTATGCTGTCTCTGGGCAAACGTTAATGAATACAGAATAATACTGAGCAGCAAAAGCAATTCCCAGACAAATCAGACCAGTGGCTGTAGTGGGGATTACAGTGCTGAACGGTCCAAGCAGTGCAGGCGTGGAGCCTGGCAGCACTGCAGGGCATCCCCTGGGGCTGGCAGCGCGGGATGTCCCTGGGCTTGGAGTGTAGGGGACAGCACAAGGGCTGGGACTGGTACAGGGGTAAGAAAAATCAGCCCTGTGCATCCATGGTACTTTCCCAACAAGCATCTTTGTAGGCTGGATCTCTGTGCACCAGTGCGTTCAGCAAAGCACTGGCCTCTGGTCAGGGTCTGCCACCTGCAGCAGGGGAAGGCTCTGGGTTGCAAAAGAGGTGGGGAATCCTCCTGTCATGGGACTATGGGGACAAGCCCAGAGAGACCATGGGGGGGCCTCGCCAGGGGGTGGGGAGCAGTGTGAGAGCCCTGCGTGGTGCTGGGGAAGGGAGGAGCAAAGCTGCAAAGGAGAGTGGAGGGCTGTAACCCTGAATCTCCCCGTGCCACTGGTTTCCAGTGCTTCCCCTCCCAGGCTGGACATGAAATGTGGATGCTCGCTTCACTTGCCTGTTAAACAGCACCAGCAGCACCTCAGCTGCCCCGAGGGGGGTTTGCAGCTGGTTGTGGAGATGCTGCAGCAGTGCTGATGGCAGAGCTGCAAAGGATAGGAGGGGCTTTTTCTTTCTGTCTTTCTTTCTTTCTTTTTCTTTCTCTTTCTTTCTTTCTTTCTTTCTTTCTTTCTTTCTTTCTTTCTTTCTTTTTCTCTTTCTTTTTCTTTCTTTCTTTCTTTCTTTCTTTCTCTCTCTCTCTCTTTCTCTTTCTTTCTCTTTCTCTTTCTCTTTCTCTTTCTCTTTCTCTTTCTCTTTCTCTTTCTCTTTCTCTTTCTCTTTCTCTCTCTCTCTCTCTCTCTCTCTGTCTCTTCTCTGTCTCTCTCTCTCCCTCTCTCTCTTTCTCTCTCTCGTTCTCTCGTTCTCTCGTTCTTTCTTTTGACTAAAGGGAGCCTGCCTGGGAAAGGTGGGGGGACCACAATGGAAAAAAAGTATCCCAAGAATATTCCCTAAAGCTCACAGAAGCTCACTTTCCCCAGTGTCTGCAGAGCCTGCAGGTGCTGCCAAAGGCTGGCAACAGAAGGAGGGAGCTTCTGGTATGTGGTCAGGGTGTGCCTTCATCACCCCAGCATGGCAGGACAGGGAGGTGACACACACGTTGTCCCGCAAACAGCGGGACAGTGATAGGCAAGCTGGTGGGGTGGCACAGCCAGTAACCGAGTCCTTCCCCAGCAGAAGACAGCAGCGAGGGGCTTGCTTTGCTGATTTCCATGCAAGTGGCAGAAGTGTAGCATATCGGAAACTTCCACCTGGCCTTCGGATCTGGTTGAAACCACGCAGCAGGTTCCAGAAGCTGGGGTGGTGGAATGAGCGGATGGACAGCATGGGGGAAGGAAGCAAGCTGAAAAAGCAAGCAGGACATGGTGTTTGAGGCGGTATCATCCAGAGAACATGTGCCTAGTGGGCATGGGTGTCACAGCGGTTCCTGGGGGTGGCCTCTGGCACTTTTAGGAAGTTTTAGGAAACTGGGTCTGATCTGCGGGTATCTGTCCTGAAGGCTCCCAGGGGTTGAGGCCACCAGCTGTGACAGTGGTGTTCACTTCTGGGTAGGAGGTTTCACAGGTCCTGCAGGTGAATCAAAGATGTGTGGCAGCTTTGGGGCCAGATTTGCTGCTGCTTCTGGCTGTTTTTCATCCTTCTGCCTGTGCAGACACTGGAGCCTTGAGTGATTACTCAGCGCCTCCTGCAGCACGCAGACCATGGGGCTGCTCTTGGCGTCTTGGCTGCTAGGGCCTGCATGGGGCTGCGGAGCTCAGACACCAGCTTGTGCCACATCCTGGGCTGCCCAGGAGAGGAGCTGCATTTTGGTGACTGTTTGAGGTTGCTGTGCAGTCCTTGCCCCCCACCCCTGGCTGTCTTTTGCTCAGCAAACACCTGGGAGGGAGCCACGTAAGCCCAGCAGGGGCCGGGCAGTTGTGTTTGCAAAGTGAGGTGTTGCCCTGGTGGGTGTTGAAGCAGGAAAGGTTGAAGACCACGGAGCTGCTCCCAGCTTTAGGTGGGACTGTGGTTTCCTATTGATTGTCATGGTGACAACGCTGCTTTAATGCATTACAAGGCTGCTCAGAGCCTGTCTTGGCTCCAAGCGGGTGCTGCGGTCTGTGATGCTGCTGGGTGCTGGGATGGGGATAGGAGGGAGAGACCCCCGCAGGAGCTGGCCTGGTGCTGGGGGCAGGAGTGGTCCTGCCAGGTGGGACAGGAGGTGGGGAGCCCCGCATGGGGACAGGGACATATCACATTAATGGGACGTGTTCCTCTCTCTGGACAGTCCCCAGCGCATCAGGAGTTACGTCATCACAGCGTTATGTATAGAAATGTTATTTTAGGGAATTTAGCAGGTGTGACATGTATTAGTTTAATTTTTCTCTCTCCATCTGCTTCCTGTGCAGCTGAGCACATGCCACGCTTGGCTGCAGAGGCTCCGGGATCCGACAAACAGGCGCAAGAACATTTCCAAAGAATTTCTCTAAATAGCTTCCCCAGCATCTTTGTGGCATGGGGGGGGGGGGTGACAGGACAGGCGGTGATGGGCTGCGTAGCATGAGCACTGCGCTCGGAGGGGGGACTGGAAGAGCCGTCTTGGTGAGGGGCTCCCCCTGTCCCCCATTCTCCACTCGCAGAGACATCGTGGCCTTTGTTCTGCCCCCACCACGCAGAGCAGCATCTCAGCGCCTTGGCCAGCATCCCCCTCGCTCCGTCAGGCTGCGAGCCTCCCCCCCACCTTGCTGCTAAAATTTGGCGAGCCCCTTTGCAAAGTCAGGGTCTGAAATCTGCGCCTTGCCCAAGCCCTCCCCAGCGCCTGTAATTGCATTACGGAAGAGGCAGGGAATGTGCAGAGCATGGGGGAAGGGCGGGCGGCATCCTCTGCTAGAGGAGAAGGAAAAAAGGAATTGCAGCAAGTTTTGAGCCGGTGCTGTAATTTGGGAGGGCTCCGGCTTGGGCAGTGGGACCGCTGGAGGATGGGGCTGCAGGGAGGGGGATGCTGGCCCTGGGGCACAGCCGTGTCCCCAGCACACCTCCAGAGCTGGCTGTGACAGATCCTTTCCCTGCTGCTTGTCACTGTGCCAGCGTGAAAACGCTGGAGGCTGAGATTTTATTTCTGGTGCTGCCTCTGGCTGGGGCTGGGTGTGGGAAGCAGCTTAGGCGGGTGAGGGGCTGGAAGGGAGACAGACGGAGCGGGGAAAGCCAGCAGTGCAAGGGGAGGGGGACAGGCTGGGGTGCAGGCTGGGAGCATCAGGGCTGCTTGGGAATGGGGCTGGGGGAAGGGGCTTGGAGAAACTGCCCAGCTCTGGAGGCAGGGAGAGGGATGCTGCAGCTGGTCCTGCCCCTGCAGGGAGGTGATGGGAGGCTAGGGTAGCACCCAGAGACAGGGAGTGAAAGGGGAAGGGGCTGGGGGGTGAGGTGGACCCCAGTCATGTTCCCCCACCCCCCCAGCAGGGAAGCCTGGGGGTGGCTGGGGCTGTGGGGTGCGACCAGCACTGGCACGGGGGCTGCTGCTGGAAGAGCTGGAAAACCCCAAAGGTGAGAGGTGGCTGAGGGTGGCACCACCCTGCCAGGCACCCCTGGGGAGACAGAGCCTCATCCTTGGGATATGGGGCACCCAGCGGCCGCTTGAGCCTTGGCAGCACCCTTCTGGCACAAATCAACTTCTCCATTTTCCTGTGGCACTGCTACAGCCTGGCCTTCCAGCTGCAGAATGAGCAAAACAATTTTTTTTTTTCAGAATTTCACTGGGCAGTTGTGCAAATAAATGTTTGTGAGGCATTTGGATGCCATAGTAACAAGCTCCATAGAAACCCTGCAAGGAAATGAATAATTCTGTACTGGAAGTGAAAGTTATATAGGGACAACATGTTGGTCAGGGGAAGCAGAAAAGAGCCGGTCAGCAAAGCACCCGGGTCCACCCCATGCATGGCTTGGACAGATGCTTGTGGAAAGCCCCTGCCCTGCTGTGTAATTAGCCAGCTGTGTGATGTGGAGCCGTATCAAAGGCTGCAGGACAGACCTTTCATTTTGGCATTTCATAACGTCCACGCGTCTCGTTTGGCTGGGTTTGATAATGTCCGGATCGACCTGGCTGTGTATGCGCACCTGTGGGCGCCCACGTCCCCATGTGCTTCCCGTGCTCCGTGTGTCTACTACGCTCTGATCCCCCTCGGATGCAGCATCAATGGGTTCCTCTTTGTCTCAAATGCAGGCTTGCTTCCTTCCCTCCAGTCCTAGTGCTGGATGCCTTCCCAAAAACAAAGGCCAGCTATTTTCTGAGCTTTGAAGTGTGGAATAGAATTAAACAGGAAAAAAAAAAATCTGTCCTCTGTAGGATGGGTTTATATAAAAAGCCTATTGAGTCAACACCATTTGTATTAAAAACTGCAAGTCCTTGCAGTCATTTCCATAGGAACCAGGCTCCCGTTCCGGGCAGCGTCCCCGCAACAGCCGGGGGGAGCGGGATGCTCGCTGCTGAGCTGTGCACCAGCCATTCATGGCTCCGTCCTATAGCCCTGGCAGACGGCCAGCTGTGGTCATCAGCTGTGTGCCTGGCTGGTTGTTGTTTTTTTTTTTTTTTTAGTGCAAGAAGTTATTTTAGGGTGTTTTTAGATTACTGCATTTATTTTTCCTCTGCTTCTGAATTCTGAATGATTGCACTCGTAAGTAATTCAGCACTTGAATTTCCTGCTTACAGAGATGAGCTCAATACCATTTCTGCAACTCTGGCATTTCTAAAATAGCTTTTCTGCATGACACCACGGGGAGCAGGGACATGCTTTGGGCCTGTTTGTGCACTTAGGGAGTGCTGGGTGCAGCAGGCTTGGGGAAAAGGACCTCGGGACACCAGGTTGAACAGGAGAACAACTGGATACTGGTTTGTACTGGCAAGGCCGTGATGTCACATCAAAGAGGTGTCAAACCTCAGTCTCTGACTTCAAAACAGAGGTCAAAGCACCAGAATGCTACAATTTAAAAAAATTGTCACCTTCTTCTGCTTTTCCTTTCCTCTGTCCCCAGATCCGATTGTTGTTCAGGGGCTGCCCTGAGAGGCAGCACCAGGAGGGATGTGCGGGGCTGCCCGCACCCAGCATTTCGGGACGGGGTTCTTGCAGCACTGGTAAAGCTGGGACTGCCAGCCGGGGAGGGGGCAGGGAGCACTGGGGTTAAGCGGTGACTGCATGGGCTGTGGTTTGACACAGGGTTTAGGTTCCTAAGCCCTTTATAGGATCTAGCCTGGGGCTCTGTTCCCAGCCCAGACATGGAGCAGGTCAGCACCTGGTCCTCAGCTGTCCTCTCGCCTGCGGAGTCAGGGCATGGCCCTGGTACGAACACTGAGATCAGCCGGCAAGGCGGGCAGACCTCGCTGCTGGCCGTCTTGAAATCGTGCCACCGTACGCACAGCGGGGGATCGATATAAATAGGTTTTGGGATGCCCTGGGTTGCAACAGATGGCAGGTATTTCGGCAGCCTAGCAGGGCAGCCTCTGCTACTTCGGGGACTGCTCGCATCCCACGCAGACGAAGCCGGGCTGTGAGAGCGGTAACGTTTGTGCTGCTTTGTGCAGCAAGGAGCCACAGGAAGGGTGATTGTGTGGGGCTGCACAGGTCCTGCGTCTCTTCAGGCACTTTGCTTAAGGCCAGCTCTGCAGCTGGGTACCCAGGAGGGTCCATGTGTACACCTCTGTTACGCTCACCGCTCCTTGAGTTTCGGAGGGACTTTGCATGTATATACCTGTCACTGGGTCTGTACCAGCTGCGTGATAGAGCAGGGCTACCTGGGGTGCAATCAGAGCTCTCCAACACACTTAGCCAAGCATCTGCTTTTTTAAAATTCTTGTGTACAGGACACTTGTACACCAGGGAAAGCTGGTGTGCATTTGGGACTTCCCTCCTTGAAAAGCTTTGATGCAGCTGGGGCAGGGACCCAGGCACCAGACCCAGGTCCCCATGGTGGATCTGTGCCATGGTCACCTGGCTGGTGGGATTTTGAGGTCTCCATGCTGGAAGCAGGGCTCTGGGAAAACATCCCTGGCCTCTCCGGAGGGAAAGTGAGGCCGCGAGTGAAGGGTGGCTGAGCACAGCTGCCGGGCACCTGGCAGGCATCAATGCAGAGCTTGTTAGGCAGCGCACAGAGCGCTGATTGTAACCTCACTACAAAATCTCCTCCTGGACCAAAGCCTGGTGGCACCCCCAGAGCTTTCCCAGGCAGACCCGTGGTGCTCAGCCTCTATCAGCCTGCCCCAGGGAACCACGGTGGTCACCCACCTCGTCTCGTGGCTCTTGGTGGCTGCTCCTGGCCTCCCTTCAGAGCAGGAGCCGCAGAGACGGGCAGCTGCCTCCCTGCTGATCCCCAATCCCCTGGCTCCGTGGGATTTTCTCACCCTCAGTCCCATGAATGAAGCTGCAGAGTGGAGTCGTAGCTTGAAATAACTTGAAAGGACAGCCACCTCACGTGGCCTGCAAAAGGAACTTGGTCATACAGGGGCATATGCTGCTCTGTGGCTCTAGGACTGGCATTCTTTGTGGTCATTAACTGGTGGGAAGGCATCTATGGGGTTTTCAAGGTCTTTAGGTGCTGGCTGTCTCAACCAGCAGGAGTTAGGAAGGCATTCCTGGAAGTGCCACTCAGCCCCAAGTACTTTTGGTATTGGTGGTTATTCTTCAAAAGCCTTGGAGAGGCATGGAGACCTCTGAAAGTGTTTATAGACTCTGGAGGGTTATTTAATAGAGGGATTTAAAGCCCACAGCCTCCTCTCTGCCAGCACTGCCCTCAGAGCTGCCCAATGCATCCACAGCCTTGGCTTCTGAAGCCCACTCCTCCTCGTCCAGCTGGGTAACTTGCTGCTTCCTTTCTTTTCCCGTAGCTCCCAGAATGGAGAGGAAGGTGGAGCCTGGCCGAACAACCAATTTGACACGGAGATGCTGCAAGCCATGATCCTGGCATCGGCAAACGGTCAGTGTCCTTTGCATGTGGGGAAACCACGGCACTTGCCCTCATAGGGGCTTCTCAGATGCATGCCATGAGGTCAGATGCTTGTGGGATTGACGTGAGCGGGTTAGCTGGAGTGGCTTTGGATGGATGAGCTGAACAGAGGAGAGGACATCTGCGTTACCCTGTGGGGGGGCGGGCAGGGGAGGTGCCATCAGCAGAGTGCAGACAGGGCACCCAAACTGTGCTGCCTGTGCACTGGACAGTGTCATCTGCCCCACGATGGAATTGTGGTGAACGAATGAACTGGTCTTGGGATGTATTACGAGCTGTTCCAGAAGGCTGCAGTAGACAAAATACCTGCTGTGTTCCATTGGCTGCCGGTGGCCAGAAGCAGGCATTCAGGCAAAGCTTGGGAGCAGGAGGCTGCTGTAGAGAAGCAGCTCTCTTACATCCCCACGGTGAGGGGGAGCTCACTGCAGCAGGGATGCTCCGAGGGTAGACCTGGAGGTCGTCAGAGCGGGACCCCCAGCACAGCTTGTGTCCAGCACCCCACTGGGGCTCACCGGGGTCAGCCTGGGGCTGCGGCTGGGCCTCCGGGCTGCAGTCGCTGGGCTTCCTTTGGGGTAATTCCTGTGTTTCCTTGGGTTGTCCTGCTTTACGGCTGCATTGTGTGAAAGCAGCAGACGGGGAGGAGTGGTCTGTGCACCCGCGATTTCCCTGGCTTTGTGTAAGTGCAATTACCACTCTACGCAACGCTCCGGATAAAGAGCACAGTTTTCATAAAGCCTTTATTTATAAATACCTCCAGGCTTTTTCCCCCCCTCGGTTTAAAAATAGAAACAACAGCACAGCCATAAAACCCTGGGTAAAATGCTTCGGATGTTTTCTCTGAGCTCTTGGGAGAGAAGGAATCTGGGGGAGGAGGGATGTGCTTGATGCTGCTTTCTTGGAAAGCCGCTGCAGCCCTCTGCAGCCACCAGGCAGCCCTGAGCCACAGCTGCCGGGGAAGGGGACGAAGGAATTGGGCAATGGTGTTGTTTACGCTCAGGGGAAAAAAGAAACGATGTGAAAATGTGGCTCTGCTCTGAACAACAGCCCTGGAAAAAACAGCCTGCGGGGGCCCATGTGGTTATCATTCCTGATGCCTCCTGATCCGGTTTCCTTGCTCACAAATAACCTGGTTTTCTGGCTGCCTCAGGACCTGAGAGCTGTGCAGGTCCCTTCCAGGTCAGGCTCTGGCTCCTGCGTAGCCCCAGGCCCTATTCAGGCAAATCTCCCCCAGTCCACATGTCTCCGAGGGCCCTAACCTCTCCCCAGGGGGCTGAATTACAGCAGAGCCCCCCAGGAGAGGAGGACGAGTGGCTTTCCCTGCTGTAGCGCAGGGAGAGGCATCTTGGAGGTGTCTCCTTCCCTTGAGACACAGCCCCAGCCCCATCTCTCCACCTTCAGTGCAGCATAAGCCCTCAAAAGTGTTCCCTCCCGCCCCCCACCCCCCACTGGAGCTGTATTTTCATCAGTCTCCTCTGCTCCCTACTTTGCTGCTTTCGCTCAGTAAGTTAATAGTGCTGATTGGAGCAGGCTTTGATGAGGGGCAGGGCTAATTGCCCATTAAGCTTTGTGTTGCTCATCCTCTGGTAATGTTTCCTGGTTGTTTAATGGTTCTCATCTCTTAATGTCCCCTGCTGGGCTCTGGTTGAGCTCCGGAGGGGAGGAAGCTCCTATGAGCCTGAGCTGCTCCATGCTGGAGACCTCCAGGGGCAGAAGTTCCTCTGATGCTGCTCTGCTCCACCAGCTTCTGGAAAGGGCTGGTGCTGTCCTACCTGCGTCCTTACCCTGTGCTATCTTTGTCCTTCATTTCAAATCCTCTGGCTCCTCTGCCCTCAGAGCTGGGAGCCTGGGAAGTTTGAAAATCCAGTGTTTTTTAGCAGTCTGCAGGGGCAGAGGCAGCTGCTGGGACAGACCAAGGAGCAGGGATGCTCCAGGAAACCAGATACTGAAGGGCAGGCGTATGAGGCACACTGTCCTTAAAATACTTCATCTTTTGTCAAGAATTTATAGGGGTGCTGTGAGACAGCGAGGGAGCCCGCAGACAGCGAGGCGGCCCGGGCAGCCTCGCTATATTGGGTCTCCAAAAGCCCCAGCAGCAGCTGCAGCAGCAAGTGCTCCAGAGCTGCCTCCCCCGGCCTCCTGTCCCCTCTGCTTATGGGGGAAGTGGAGCCAGAAGGTGGTTATTTTTGCCAAAGCCTTGTTTTCCTCCTCGCCATGTGGCTGCAGGGGCCTCAGGGCTTTTTTTGGATAATGGCTGGCCACTGGTGAAGGCTGAGCATAACCTTTCCAGCAAGAAGAAGCGAAGTGCCCTGCTTGGCACAAGCAGCTTGGTGCTGAGTTATAAACCTCTATTGTCCCTGTTCCCTCTTCTTTTCAGCCCTAATGGCAATGTTACCTAGAAACAGCCCTTTGCTCTTGTGCTGGACCAACTGGCGGGCTGGGAACCTCACAGGAGGCATTTTCTCCTGGAAAGCTGTGCTGTGACTGCAAACGAGTTCGTGGGGACCAGTTGTGCTGGGTGCTGCCGGGAGCCCCCAGACCCCTCCTGCACAAAGCATCTGGGACACTTCTTGGGCATGGGACACTGTTCCCAACACCCCAGGCCCCCACCCAGGCTGTCACAGGCTAAATTGCAGCAATGGACAAGACCACAAAAAAGATCTGCCCGGCTGCAGCCTGGCCTGGGCACAGCTCCAGGCGTCCCAGCACAGCTCAGAACCCCCCAGCAGGTGTGGGGCTGGGCTGGATTTAATGGAATGAGATTCTGCTGGGACCAGCAGTCACAAACCTCTGATAGCCATTTTAAAATGAGAAGGTAGCGAGCAGTAAAACCCTGAAATGGAGAGTGAGCACTGAACGTTTGCAGTAAATGTAATCGCCTGGCCCTGCACCTCTTCCCCAGCCCATCTGCCTGTGCTCCTCCAGCCCCAGGTCCCCAGAGCCCCCAGATTCTGGGACCCTTCCAGGAAGAGCTGTCCCCAGCCTGTTACCGAGCTCGTGCTGTGTTTTCCTCCCTCTGCTCCAGCGGAGCAGCTGTAATTTTTCAAGCTGCGATTGCTTAATGCTCCTGACCTCTCCGAGGGGGCACGCACACAGGAATATTTCGGGGCACTGGGGGGCTCGGTGCCCTGACAGAAGGATGGATCAGCTGCCTCTGCCCGCTGGGGGCAAAGCCAAGGCAACGTGGAGGCGTGTGTGGGTCTGATCCGGAGAGAGGCGATGCGCGAGGGGACCAGCCCCTGCCTTCTGCTGGTGGTTTGCCTCTACTCCTGCAGGCTGGGGGAGGAGGGACGAGCAGTCTTGGGCTCTGCCTTGGGCCCCTCAGGCGCCCAGGGTTTCCCACAGGGAAATGTACGGGGATGCTGGCTGGGGCCACGTGTGTTGGAGCTGAGGGTGCGGGGCTGCTGGAGGAGTGCTGCTCATGCTCTGCCCTCCCTCCCCGCTCGTTTCTCCCCCCTCCCGTGGTCTCCCCCCGTTTCCGTCTGGTCTCTGCCTCCAGCATCCTAGGGGGGCCCTGCTCTCTGCAGCAGGCCAGCAGTGAATTCCCTTCCCTTCCCTTCCCTTCCCTTCCCTTCCCTTCCCTTCCCTTCCCTTCCCTTCCCTTCCCTTCCCTTCCCTTCCCTTCCCTTCCCTTCCCTTCCCTTCCCTTCCCTTCCCTTCCCTTCCCTTCCCTTCCCTTCCCTTCCCTTCCCTTCCCCCACTCCCAGATCTGCACTAGCACAGGGATCGCTTTGTGCTCGGCTTCCTGGAGCCATTTTGCAGTACTGCAAGGGAGGGATTTTCTTTATTGATTTGTCTGCTCCCAGAATAAACCTGGCTGGGAAAAAGCTGGAGTCAGGGGTTTAGATGCAGGGGCAGGGAAAAAACAAACAAACAAACAAACAACTGTAGAGCTCGGTATTGGATTTGCCGTAATGCACTGCTAATGGTTGGGGCTGCTCGGTGTATACATTGGGCTGCTGGCGGGGGGGGGGGACATTGGTCTCTGGGGATCGGGGCAGAGCAGGAGAGGTTGTGTCCTGCCCTGGCATCCCCCATCCCCAAACCCCAAGGGCTCAGCCTGGCCTTCCTCCTGGGAGACGCCAGGAGGGAGGAGGAGGATGCTCGGCGGCATCTCCCCCGTGCGATAACGGTGAAGGCAGGTTTGGGGAGCAGGCTGACCACCCGCGCTAACGTCCTGCCCTTTTCTCTGCCCCCGCAGAGGCTGCTGACGGCAACTCGACGCTCGGGGGGGCACGGGCACCATGGGCCTGAGCGCCCGCTACGGCCCCCAGTTCACCCTGCAGCACGTCCCCGATTACCGGCAGAACGTCTACATCCCGGGCAGCACCGCCACCCTCACCAACGCCGCCGGCAAGCGCGATGCCAAGGGCGCCGGGTCCTCAGGCGGCAACAAGAAGAAATCCGGGAAGAAGGAGAAGGAGAAGAAGTAGAGAGGAGACCTCAGAGCGTCAGGGCAGCGCGCTCCAGCACTCCCCCAAAACACAGGAGGACGAATGTGGATTTTATTTTATTTTTTAACGATTTTTTTTTTGGTGATGCAAAAGTTAGGAAGCGCTGCGAATGTATCATCATCATCAGAGCTAGGAGCAGGGTGTCTCTGCTGTTAGATCTCATGATGAAAACCAATCCGGAAAATGAAAGCTAACGCAAACAAGTGCCCTGTTAATACTAGCCAACGTTTTATACGACCCCTCGGGTATTAGAATATGCAAGGTGGAAGGGCTTCTGCCATGTCTTCGGACTTGATTTGTTCCCAGATTGTCCGAGAAAGGCACAAGGCTTGTGCTCGGCTTTGTCCAGTGTAAATAATTTTAACAGCGATCTTTTAATTTATAGACCTTTGATCATTTTTGGAAAGAAAAAGCAACTTCCTAGCCTAGAACCCATGCTCCAGATTTTTTGCTCTTTAACTTTCCTGTAGCGAAATTCACCCTGAGCTAGTCATAGCAGTGGATTTGTTGGTAAGGAGTGCTTCGGTTCCTGTTTACCTGTTACCCCCCCCCCCAAAAAAAAAGAAAAAAAACAAGTGTTTATATTGCATGAATCAAAGGGAACAATGCAGAGCTGCATCCTAAACATTTATTTTTTTTTAAGTGCAACCGGCGATGGCCTGAAAAATGAGATAAAAACTCCTGGTGTCTGAGCAGGAGGGAATTCAGCGCGGGGCTCCTGAGGTGCGCACAGCTGCCCCGGCGGTTCTGGGGGTCTCTGAAGAGCAGACACATCTCATCCCTCTTTTGCAGTAAATATTTATATGTACAGTAAATGTCCTTTTGGAATTAAAGCTAAGGGAGTCACAGCCCCCCCGCGGCAGGCTCCTTCCACCCATGAGGGGGGGCCGGGGGCCTGCCCACGTCTCCCCCCGTCGCTCCTGCATGCCCGTCACTGGCGTCACGCCTGCAGCAGCACACTGTGCTCCACAGACCCCGGGGTGTCCTCGCATGCCCACGCAGCTCGGGGTAAAGGCACCGGTGGAGGCGCCGTGTCTGTCTGGGGCTGGGGGGGTCACCGTTTTGTACTGGGGCGGGGGTGTTGGGTACTGAGTAAGTGACAGTTGGCGCAGTGGCACCTGGGGACACAACCCAGGCCAGGGACCAGCAAGCTGGGGGTGAGTGCGTGGTGTCCCTGCAAAGGGGGGTGCAGCTGGCACCAGGAGGGTGGAGGTGGCGCTGGCTTTGGGATTGCCGCCCCGCAGAGGGAGCAGGAGGATGAGGAATAGGATTTCTCCACACTGCGCACCTTTCAAGCAAACCCAGCCCGGAGAAGGGTCCCGGTGGCCTCAGCAGCACTGCCCGTGCCACCCACTGCTCGGGGCACCCCAAGCTTCCCGTTTCAGAGCAGTCATGGGCGCCCGTGTGGGCAGAGAGGGGCTTTTGGTACCCAGAGGTGGGGAGGCTGTAGCCACCTCGGGATCTGCTCAGTTTCCTGCGGGTTCCTTTTTCTCTTTTTAATCACTAACACATAACTCACCCGAGCAGGTCCAGCCCCGCACAGGATGCTCACGGCGCCCCGTCCACCTCCACGGCTGCAGGGAGCAGCCCCCACCCCTAGTGCCGCTTCCACAGGCCCACGTAGCTGCCACGTCCGCTCTAGAAACGCTGTAGCTGAATCGTAGTCTTTATATTTCTTTTTAATCTGCAAGCTGAAGGTAGTGTAGTGAGTGTCGTGTATTTAGTGACGTGTTATTTTTATCTCGGTAACTAACTTGTGGACACCAGTATTTTCGATTTCTCTGTATCTTCTTTCCATGTGGTCTGTGCTCCGAGTGTACGTGAGATGAAACACGTTTGCCCCCTCAATGTGTCTAATATTGAATTATACTTATATATTATATATATGCTTATATCCTTCTTATACCCATATAGACCAACGTCAATGTGTTACACGCAAGTTTTATACTCTAATATTTATATTGCTTTTTTTCTTTGGGAAAAAAAAATAATAAAATGGTTTCTTCTGGATGGTGGTCATTACTGTGGGAAGGGACAGGGGGGACAGGACCAGGTGCCGGGGCTGCTGGCCGGAGGTGGCCAAGCGTGGTCCGGGGATGCTCTCGGGTCCCCCCAGTCCTCGGCTCCCCTCCACCTCTGGTGGCATGGAATGCTCCCCATGGAGCAGCCCCCGGGGTCCACTGCTGCAGCCCCTTCCCCAGCACCGGGGGGGGGGGGGTCACTCCCCGGCCCGGGCTCCCCGCCTGCGATGGGGGGAGGCGGAATGGGGGGGGGGGGGGTGTCAGGGGCTGGGTCCTGCGGGGGGGCAGCACCCCGTGGCTCGGGGTGTCGCAACCGCTGAGGGACAAATAGGCGGCTGCTGCCAGATCGGGGGTGGGGGGGACAGAACAGCCCCGGCAGGCATCTACCCCCCCCCACCCCCTTCCTGCGTCCGCGGGGGCTGTGACCGCCCCCCCCCCCCATTCTTTAGCAGCACGCGGGAGGCTCCAGGCACAGCCCCCCCCTCTCGTCCCCCCCCCCTCCATCCCCGCCGTGCCGCGGGCGCCCCCGCAGGAGCGCGGCCGCACAGCACGGGAAGGGGGAGAGGAAGGTTTTTTTTTGGGGGGAGCCGTGGGCAGCCCCGCTGCACCACCACCGGACTCTGCCCTCGCACACAGCCGCCCCCCCCTGCCCCCCCCAGCACCTCCCTGCAGCACACAAGACCCCAAGTCCCCCGGCGCCCCACAGCGATCCCCCCCCCGAAATCCTGGTACCCCACACCGAGACCACCCAAATCCGCCTGCACCCCCCCCCCCCAGAGCCCCCCCGGCGTGAGGACGCTCCTTTAGTTCCCATTTATTTCTCTTTTCTGCTGCACGGAAATTTCCTACGGGCGACGGGAGGACGGGAAGGACAAAAGCGCTGAGACGCAAGTTGGACCCGACTGGCCCCGGCTAATTAGCGCTGATGAAGGAAAGGCGCTCAGGGTTAATTGCCGGGGGGGGTGGGAATGGGCCAGCGGGGCTCACTGCTGGAGGAGGGGAGGGGAGGGGAGAAAAGGGCGGACGAGGAGTCCCACCGGGCAGCGCCCGCAGCCGGGACCTCGCCCTCCAAAAGATACAGAATAAAAGCTGAGGGGAGGAAAAAAAAAAAGGAAAAAAAAGCGGTTTCGGGCATTGGCCTCTGGCCGGCTGCAGCCCCTTCCCACGGGCTCCAGCACGCCCCAGCAGTTTATTTCCCATCCCCCGAATAACGGAGCCGGCTCCTTTTACAGCCTCGCATACCCGGGGGTTCGAGAGGCATTTACTGATCCTCCGCATCTCTTCCTGCTCCATAAATCCGCTTCCTGACGCTTTATTTATTTTAATTTTTTTTTAGAGCTTAAGCCCAGTGTTGGGAGGCAGAACGGATTCGCCTTCTCATTGCCTAAACGCTGTGAGCGCCGTGCGGGGGGTGCCAGGGCTTGGGGCACGCAGGGGGTCCCTGTCCCCTCCCTGGGGACACGAGCTGGCTTAGCTTGGGCTTTGCAATGTACACAAAATGCATCGCAGTACAAGTACATAAATAAAAAATATACGGGGGGGGTGGGGGGGGATCAAAATGTTTTAACTAGAAGGGAAGTGAGATCAAAAAGGTTTGGAGGCGGCTGCTCTAGCCAATGCTGCGGGCTGCCCTGTGTTGTTGGAGGATGGAAAGAGGGGAAATGGAATGGAAGTTGGAGGATGGAAAGTGGAGGATGGGCCCAGCAGCCCCCCAGGACGTGCTGCCCCCCCCACCAGTACCCCGTTTTGGGGCATCACGCTCCCCAAATAGCAACTTGTCCTTGCCTAGCTAATCAAAAAAAGAAACCACCTAGGGAGAGTTGAGTCAAACTGGGGCAGTGACGAGGTCTCTGCCCTCATTTTAAAAATTATCCTGGCTGTCCCCTGTGTCTGTGCCTGTGGGGAGCAGCGCCCTGGCTCGTCCCTCCCGCTGCAGCAGCGGGGACACCTTGAGCAGGAAGGGGGCTGGGGACGAGGCAGGGGCAGCTGGTGGCTGCGTGCCCCCAAGCAGGGAACAGGGGAGGTGAGGAGGACAGCGTTGGGGAGATGCTGGTGGCAGTGTGCTGCAGCAGGAAAGGCTGGAGCATCCTCAGGAAGCACCAAGGACCCCCTTGGTGATGGCCCCCCAGCACATTCTCACCCCCTGCCATCTCTGTTCTGCTTCAGGAGATTGTTTCATCACTTTGCACCCAGAGAGGAGCCCGGAGCTGTCATGCTCAAGCTGCTCAAGGCTCCTCCAACAACCCCCTGTATATGTCCCCACCTGGGACACAGAGGTGGCTTTGGGATCCCTTCATCCCAGCTCATTTGGCCCCCGATGCCCTGACCTCCCTGTGGCTTCTCCTCCTCCTCCATCCACCAGTGGATGCCATTAGGACATCAGCAGCTGCTGAAAGATGCGCTTGGCCCCGCCATGGGTGGCCACACGTGATGGAGCCCTGCACCATTGTCCCCTTGCCCCACGTACAGAACTGCTCCCAAGGACAAACAGCTCCCGTGACAAGAAGCCAGGGACACCAGCACGTGGCAAAGCATTTGCCCAACTATAGCGGCCATCTGGCCACGACAGTCGTGCAGCCAGCAGGGAGCTGCAGCTTGCCCGATTTCTGGCAGCCTCTAGGCTCACCCAAATCCTGCCCAGACAGAGCCATGCTGGTACACAGACACCTTTGGGGACAAGAAAGGCTCGAGCTGCGTGGCCAGGGCCATGCCTACCAGTTTATCCCCAGGGGATGGGTGGATGTCAAGGAATTCTTTGGCGCAGGGAACGGGAGGGTGGCAGCACCCAGCCCGCCGCCGGCAGCAGTGCCCAGCAGCCCACCTGCAGGGACAGCTCCAGCCTGGGTGAGGCCCCGTGACTCAGTGCCACGAGGCTCCAGGCTGGTCTCTACATGAAAGTTACGATATGGAGGCAAAGACACTCAAGATCACATTTATTTTGTACCAAAAGTAATGTTTATTTCTCCATATGCTGCACTTGCAAGCCCTGATAGTATCACGATGCTGCCACAGCGTCGCTTGTCCACAGCTGCAAAGCCACAAAAAAATGACTTTATATAGAGGGAACCATTACAATTAAATGAAAGCCTTTGGGCAAGACTCCAGCTCACATATCCTGATTTATCTCTCATTCTGCAACTTCCTGGAGCTGCCGAATGCAGCCACTGGCATTTAGCTGTACAAGGGCAACTCCTCCCTGCCCACGCAGTCACCAGCCCGGCAGCGCCCGCTGCCGCCCTGACCCTAGGGTGACACATCTGGCAGCCCTGCAATGCCCCAAACACCGAGAAAACAGAGCACAATGCCTGAGCTGCCCTACCCGCAGTCTTTGACCCCCTCATCCCTCCCCAGGGGCAGTGGCTGGCAAGGGAAGGGTCCAAGCCTTGCTTCTAGCAGGCTCGCGGAGCACCCAGCCCTGAGCGTGGCGGTGCCACAACCTCTGGTCAGCACCCTGCTGCCCCTCCACTGCTGGGGGGTGAGCAGGAGCCCTTCCTCCCCCCTCTGCAATCAGCATGTCCCTCTGCAATCAGCATGTGAAAACCTCTTGCGTGCAGGCATGTCTCTCTCTTCCCAAGGGCCCATCCGCAGCGCACCAGCTCCCCAGCTGTTATTGTCGCTGGTTCACGCACCGCTGGGTTTGTGCGCCAGAGCCAGGACCTGGACAGGGACAGAGCTAATGGACACGAAGTGAAGCAGCGAGCAGACGTCAGGCCCTGCACAAAGTGCCTGACTAAGCGCACATGCTGCTGCACAGGCTGACCTGGCTCAGGGATATGTGCTTGCCCGTGCTGTCCCGAATCTTTATTAGCATTTGCAGCCCATAATGGGCTAATAAGCCCCAGGAAGACCCAGAACAACCCAAAAACAGAGTTTTCCTTTACTAAGTGTACTAAAATTAGAGTCAAATGAAAAAACTGTGAGGCTCGGTGTGACCTGAGCCAGAAGCACCGTGAGGGGACAAGCTTTGCGGACCCACAGCCTGGTGTGGAAAGTGCCCCGTGGGCAGCCTGAGTCACCGCGCGGCGCTTGCCCAGTGCCTGACCCCACGCCGCACATGCCTGCCAAGCCCCGTCCACGCAGGATGGAATATTTCTGCTCTTGGGTGTGACAGCAGCCAGGCTGTTATGGATGGCTCCATTACCTCACCGCTACAAATATGCTGAGTTAAAGCAACAACAAAACGCAGCGCCTGGGAGCTGCGGAGCTGCACCGGGTGTGCAGTGCACAGCAGGTGCTGATGAGGGGGATATAAGCAGAGCAGAGCCCGGCCACTGTGCTGGGATGGAGAGCCCCTGCAGGGTGGCTTCTCCAGTCGTGGGGTTGAGGGTCTGGACAGGCAGCCCCCTGCTGCCCACGCAGCTGAGCACAGCACGGTGCTCCAGCCCCAGCTTCCTTCCCTGCACAAGGGGAATGAGGTACACCAGAAGGTGCCGGTGCAGCAAAGCTCCAGCATTTGGAGGAGAGCAAGCCTAGATTAACTGACCCGTGGGTTTCTCCCCACAGGGAGGCAAGGACGGAAGAGGGCAGGGGCCACCAGCACTGCTGGAGGAGCCACCTGCAGCAGCAGAGCTGGGGCTGGCCCAGCTCAGCAGCAGATCCAGAAGTACCCGAACAGGTCAGGGTTGAGGCAGCTTCCAGCACCCCTGCTCTGCACCCCAAAAAGAGCTGGGGGTGCTGGGCTGAGTCTCTACCCGCTGCCCTATTTGCTCACTCCAAGAACAGGAGGGCTGCAGACAATGTCCCTGCCCTTGGATACAGCTTTTGGCCCTTCAGTCCTTTTCAGGGGCACACTGAAGGTTGGCCATGGGAGCTGGAACACAAAAAGTTGCCCCAAGAGCAAGTAGAACAATAAATTACACTTCCTAGCCAAGCACAGATCCCAGAGTGAAGCTCTGTTTTACTTACTCTGGCAGTCCAACTGGCTTCTGCCTTTTCCCAGGCATAATGTCCTGCTTGAGCAGCTGCCGATCTCCGTGGTCTCCTCAAGGATGCCTTCGTCTCTTGTTTTTTCACTGCCCTTGCAGACCTCTCTTGGTTCTGAAAACAAGGCCACATCTTTCAGCTGCTCAGAAGCCAGCAAAAGTCTTCATTTTGCTGCAAGAAGAGAAATAGTTAGAAAAAGTGGAGAGAACCCCCTGCAGGCCAGCTCTGGTGGAGCCCACCTTCCCCTGGGCCAGCTGGATGGGGTCGGTGCTCGGCCTCAGGACACTGGGGAACAAGAAATTCCCTCCACAGGGCCAGGGCTGCAAAAGGCAGCAAATGTCCGGGAAGATCTGTCAAAGTCCTGCTTGGGGCTGCCAGGGCTGATAGGGTGGGATTGAGGAAAGGAAAAAGCAAAATGGACGTCTGGGAATGTCTCCCCACGTATGGGTTATGGTGTGTGGAGCAGTTCCCTGGAGGAGCATGTGGACGAGGTAGGCTAGAGCTTAGAACAAACACCAAGGTCACAGCAGGCCTGAATTAGAGGAGATGCTGTGCCCCTCGGAGCACCCATGGGCACACACCATGCAAGGAAGAGGTAGCCCTGCATTTGGGAGGGGATGGCATAAGGGACGGGGGCTGAGGATTATAAAGCAGCAGCTGAATTGCTGCACAGAAATGAGGAATTAACTCTTTCAGGGCTGAAAGTCTTTTGTGAGCAATTTGTCACGCAGCTTTCTGGAGCAGACTTCTGAAATACCGAGGGGAGCAATGAAAAACCATGCGGGGGGGGGGGGGGGGGGGGCAGGCAATAGGCTTCTGTACAGGATTTAGAGGCCTTTCAGAGACTGCCAATTAGCTATTGCGAGCCCAGCACCTCCTGCTGCATGCCCTGGAGCTCCCCTCGCTGCAGGGGACACAGAGATGGGGCAGCAGCTCTGGGGCTGGCACAGCCTCCTCCATGCCAGAGGGACAGGAGCCAGACCAGCAGAGGCTCACCAGGCAGACCGACAGCCTCTGAGCCCTGACATTTGCCACCTCCCTTCCACATCTGCCAGCAAGACATCCTCTGCACAGCGTGGGCACCTTTGTGTACTGGATGTGGGTGCCAGCTGTAGCCCACCCTGTGCAGATGCTGTCCTAGAGGGGTGCTGCTGCTGCTGGGCTGCCCGGGCGCTGCCCTTCCATCTTGAGTGGGGACCAAGCGCGTGGTCTGGGCAGACAACACAGGGAGCATTCACAGCTGCTGGGCTTTGTGTGCCGATCCCCTCGGGGCTATGGCAGAGGACTGTAGGGTGAGAGATGTCCCAGCAGCTGCCGGCTGGACCACAGCACAGCATGAGATCAGAAAGAAGGCAGGAGCCTGTATTCAATGGGCCTCTTGTCTCCATCTTCCCTCTGCTTCCTTCGCACAGCTTCCCCTCCCCGACAGTCTCCCCTCCCCAGCCCAACGCCTGCGAGCCCTCCCACATCCTGTCCTAGCAGGTCCCAAATCCTCCCTCGCCCCCTCCGACACTCTCATCCTTCTCCACCAGTGAGTTTTCTCACATCCTCCCACCCTTTTCTTCCATAAATGTACTCTGTTGCTTTTTTAAGCCACATAACCCATAAGCACCCCCAAGCATCCTGTAAGGAGGAGTGCTGTGAAATTACAGCTTTGCATTTAAGCCTGCTCCTCCCAGCTTCATTCACGCCTCAAAGGGTCTGTGGCAGACACACAAACACCTCCAGTGAATGATTTCATGCAGGTCCTTCATGTCCCTCTGCTGGGTGAAGCAGCCCCAGGTCTCCCCAGCCATTCTTGTTGCATCTCTCTGCATCGTTTCAAGCTCATTACGTCCCCCCTCAGGCAGGGGAAGCAGCACTGCAGGCAGCATCCAAGATGCAGTCACACGACACATTTAAAACCAAAAAAAGCCACTGCTGTGCCATGCTCTGATTGTTTTTCCTTTCTCTCCTTCCTTTCCCAGGGATTTCTAGATCTCAGATGGAGCTTTTGAGGTTTAGCCAGCACAGGTCACTCAGCTGACATTGTCACCCCATAAAGGCTCCAAGTGGCAATGGTCAGCTCGGAGCATCACCGTCCATCAAAGGGTGAAAAGGCAGCAAGACGACCCCTTTGATACTGTATAAGCCACGGAGCATCTGTGTGAAGTCCTTTTTTTCCTACTCAAACACTAGAAATATTCTTACTATTCACTGTCTTCCCAAAGAATTTAATTCCCTGCCTTTTAGCCTGATAAATAGCGGGCTAACAGCTATGAATGACCTCTCCCCTCATCCCATGGGAGCTTCTTTAGGAGACCGGTGAGAGATCCCTTTGGAAATCCAGGTGGTATTCATCAGCTGGCTCCTCAAGCCTCTTCATCAGTATGACAAGAGGAAAACTGAATATTAATGCTGCTTGAGTATTTATGGCTGGGCTGAAGGATCGGGAGGCTGGAAAGCCAAGCTCAAAGCTGCATTTTTGGGCCTTCTCTGCTGACCTGATTCAAGATTACAGTGTCTCTGCAGGGGACTGGCAAAACATCTCAGGAGGACTTGGAAAGGGCTGCCCTGACCGCAGGGCACACAACACTTTGCTGTGGCTCAACCGCACCTCCAGGGGAAGGCAGCACCCTGCCTGCCCCCGGCTCAGTGCGGGGCAAACGGCACTGATCAGGCAACGTGGGGCACCTGTCTGCTTCATGCACCGCTGCTTCATCCCCTCTGAGGAAGAAGAGGCCCCTGCATGCAGCCCAGCCAAGCCCTTGCTCTCCTTCCTGCTGGGCCACAGCTCGGGGCGGGCGGGATGGATCCGCCATTGATTTGCTGTGTTCACTTTGCTGCGCCATGGGGAGCAGATGGCCCGTGCGTGATGTCGAGGTGACAGGAAAGGAGCCGGGTTGAGTCACTGCAACCAAAAACCAGCCCCGAATCACCGGGCTGAAATCCTGACTGCGGGACAATCGCAGCGCTGGACCGGAGGACACTGAGCTATTGTGTGCACACCCGCCGTGGTCTGCAGGCGATGAGCTGGCTCCAGTGAGCGCCTTTTGCTGACCTCTCTACCCCACAATGAGCCCTTTAAGCCACTGAGCAGAGGCCCGCCAGCGTTTCCCATTCCTTTACGGGCTTACATGAAGCTGCTGGTGGCTGAGCAGACGCAGCTGCCTGGGCGGGCAGGAGTCAGATCGGCGCTGACAAGTCTCGCGCCTTGCAGCCACCACCAGGCAGGTGAACGTGGTGGGGAGGAGAACTGCTGGTGCTTGGCAGTGCAGAGATGGAGAGATGGTCACCTCAGCACGATGTGACCCGCTGGGAGAGCTCCTGGGAACCACAGGGCATCTGACAGTGGGTTGTGGGGAAAGGGCTGCGAAGGGCAGCGCCTGCCCACTGCCCAGTCCACAGGAGAGCGTGGAGTCCAGCAGCAGCCTCCCAAAACGCACGCTCTCCGTTGTACCCCGTGGCAATGCCAAAGCTGGCTTGGGACCATGTGGGTACTGCAGCCTGGAGCACTTGCCCTTAAAGCACCTTAAAAAGAACCAAAAAGGGGAAAAACCCCACCGGGCTGAAGGACAGCCCTTGGTAAAACAGAGTGCCTGGGACTTATCCGACCTCTACCCCATGGGCAAGGTGCAAAGGGAGCTCTGCTGCCCCGGCAGCCTGGTTAGTGCAGCAGAGGAGCCTGGTGTCACAGCTCTGCGGGAGCCTGGAGGCTTCTCTTACAGCTGCAGGTCCCACCAATGCCCCTGCCCCTTCCATCCTTGTCCTGCCCAGGAGCACAACGACTGCCTGAGCCATGAGCTGCCCTGTGTCTGTGGCTTCTCCAGCAGTACGGTGCCTGGCACATGGGAGGCAGTGAGCAACAGCCCCTTGTTTGTGCGGGTGTGCAAAGGGACCCCCACCCCCAGAGGGGAAACATCAGTCCCTGTCCTTCTTGCCACCTTGCAGCGCACCCTGTAACTGTAAATCCTTGCCCCTTGTTGCAAGTAAAAGAAGAGCAAGCATCCCGCTGCTACTGTGGGCTGCTGAAACAGAATTGCAGGTTTCTCTCAATGCTCCTCCTGGATGTGAGACAGGAGAGTTGTAGCTTTCTCTCCTACATCTCTATTCGGGTTTTCATTTTCCAAAGGCTTGGCTTAGAGATCTCCCTCCCCCACTCTTCTGTCTGGCCACCAGCTTGCAGCTGCTGCCGTGGCACAGATCCGGCACCACGTGTGTGTCCTCATTTCTGCTTTCCTGGGTCCTGTTCCTCTCTACTTTCTTTCCCACTGAGTGCACCACATGCCCTGTACCCAGAATCTCCCATACTTTCGGTAGTGCATAAGCCGTGCTGACCATAACCACCTCTTTCACACTGTTCTCCTCGAGCCCTGCCATTTCTGAACCTGCTTCCAAGCTCTCTCCCTTTTCCCAGCCCCCTTGATCTCTTTCCCTTCTGCCCTTAGCATGGCACCAGCTCCTTCTTGCTATCTTCTCCCTTAGCTTCTGGCACCTGGGTGTACCTCCACACATCTCGACACAACCTCAACTCTTTCCACCTCTTTGAGAGTATTTCTGGCAGAAATGCGATAGTGGCTTGGCTACACTTTCACACATAAAAGGCCCAACTCTACCTGCTCAGCCTGCAGGAACAACTCTGGTGTCCAGACGGTCCATGATGCTGGGCAGGACAGATGCCAGCACACAGTACGGAGTGCTGCGTAAGCCAGCACTAACAGAGTAGTGGAGAAGCTATTTTGGAAATGGATTAAAAGGATGTAATGCCTCAGCAGCTGCAGCAATACCAGCTGGGTATCTGAACCGTGCCATGGTTTCCTTGACAGCTGGTAGGAACAAACACCAGGCAATAATGGGAGGCGCTGGTTCTCCTTCCTGGACCAGCCCCGAGATGCCCCGTGCCAGGTAACCCCTGCCCCGTCCTGCTCCCCAGCTGTGACAGCTCCCAGGGACACGGCCATGCCGGTGTCATCGCCATCTGCAGAGAAAACACAGGACCCCATTAAATCCATTTGGCAGAAACAGGGAACAGGCCCCAGCATCTGGATTCCCTGACAGACTTTCTGAACAAGAGCCTCACGCCCGGTTTTGGGGCAGAAAATAGCGCCTTTTGCCCTTGTGTCAGGGAAAAGAGAGAGCGAATACTTCACCTCCTGCTCCTCCACGTCTGGCAGGTGTGGGGCAGACCCCAGCCGCTTTGCTCTCCCCCCCCCCCATGCTCTTTGACTGTTGCCTTCATGCTCGTGGTGCAGCGGGGGCGAGAAGGACGGGTGGGGATGGATTAGGACCCAGACTGCCTGGCAACACCTTCCTCCCCAAGGAGAAGGGGGGCACGGCTCAGCCAGGATTTTTGGCGTGTTTTCTAAAGCATTTCTCTCCCTCGGAGATCCCAGCTGTTGGGTTATTTGCTGCCGACTGAGCCCCCTCAGGCTCCCCTGCTGATCTCCCTGGGCACTCTCCCTCCACGCCTGGCTCCGTTGCCTCCTTGGTCCTCGCCGATTGGAGTCCCCGGCTGCTAATGAGTCCCCTGCCCTCTAATCTCCCTTTCTCTCCCCTTACAGTGCTCAGGCCACTAAGGAGATTAGCTGGGCCTCAGCTGCTCTCCTTCCCCAGCAACAGGGATGTCACCCCGCGGGGACACACGTGCGGTGGTGGCACATGTGTTGCCACCACCCTGGTGGAAGCAAAGCTCCAGTGCTCTCTCCAGTCCGGGCAGATGGGTCCAGAGCAGGACGGGAGCTGCCAGCTTAGGGCCATCAGGCAGGAGAGGTGCTGGGACAAGTGTGGGCATAGCACCTGCACCCTGCTGGGACCCATCAGACCCACACTGGTCCAGGGCTCCTGGGCAGGTGACGGAGCCCCCTGCATCCCACCGAGGCTCAGCCTTCTGCTCATCCAGCACCAGAGCAGATTTTAAAAGGCCACAAACCCCAGTCCTGCGCATCGTCCCTGGCCGCCAGCGAGGCATCGAAGCAGTTAATGCCGAATGCATGAGCGCTCTGCGGATTCCTGTTTCCAGGACAACAGCTCCCGATGAAACCCAGAGCTATAAAATCCCATTAAACATCTGCGAGCGCCTGCCTGGCTGCCTGCGGTGGGTGCCACCTGCCGGCGCAGCACCCGCCCAGCCGGGGCAGAGGCACGCAGCACCCCAAAACCACGGTGCTGGGGGACCAGGAGCCGCTGTGCTGCGGGGTAAAGCTGGGGTGTGAAAACTATGTGCCAGCCCTGGCCTTGGGGCGCTGGAGGGGAGACTGCCGCGCTGCCCCGGGGCGCAGGCTCGCACCCCACAAGTCTCCAGGGCCAGGGGGTCTCCTGGGACAGACAGCACTGATGGCTGTGGCTTTGCCACGTAAAGCTGGCGGAGCTGCTCCTCCCAGAGCAAAGCAGCCTGAATTCACCCGTGGGTGCTCTCATAAGGGGGGAGTGCTGAGAGAGAGCAGTCCATTGGCATCTGGTACAGTCGGGGCTTTCTGGCTCCCTAGGCTTATGCCGAGCCCGAGCAGAGGGTCTAGGCTGCTGCAGAGGGTCTCTGAGGACAGGACAGGACAGGACAGGACAGGGGGGACTTCAGGCTGAACTCAGCCCAAGCCAGACACAGAACGAAGGAAGGATGCTGGGATGCTGCTCGTTGGGGTCCCTGCCTCAGCTTGGGGTTTCACTTTCTCCTCTCCTCCTTCAGAGCATCAATGTACTTCTAAGCATCCCCCATACTGATTTCAGAAGTTAAATCCTCTCCTCCCCTCTGTGCTTCCACCACTGCTTGCAGTAAGAAAAGGCATCAGGAAAAAGTTGCTGGGAGTTAGTGAGGTGCTATGTAAAATCACTCACGGTGATGTTCCTGACGGCAGAGCTCACCAGATGCCTTCCTGCTGTGGGTAAGGAAAGCAGTGCTGAGTTTAATCCAGGAACACACAACAGGCTCTCCAGATACCAGGCAAAGAGGGCCCTAACAATCAGAAGATGCTAAAGAGCTTCTGCTTTTGGGAGAAGTGGCATGGGCAAGAGCAGACACTGACCCTCAAGGGGAAACTCAGACCACAGCTCCAGGAGTAACCCATTCCCATGCGTCTGTTGCCAGGCCTTAGCATCCTTAGACGTGAGACCTGGATCCACAATAAATGTGTGGGCTCCTGCATCTGGAGCTGAGTGCAGCCACAGATATTTATTGACTTCCCCGCATAAAAACCTGAGCAGTACCATAAGCTGGTCCCCTGTGCTCTTGCACGCAGAGGCGCAGAAGCTGCAGCTTTTTGTTCTGTTTGCAAATGCTGCTGAGTCACTCGGACCCTGGGAGAAAGCCTCCCCGCTGCCTGGGGACGGACGGGGCAGGAGGAAAGCAGGGAGCAAGCAATGCCTTCTTAACTGCTCCCCCCCACCCCCCCCCCCCCCGTCCTTCATCTAAATCCACCGCCGGGCATGGGAGGGAAAACATTCACTGGGACCAGCAGCAGCAGGAGTCCTGGAAACCCTGGCATTTGCAGGAGTCAGGGGAATCCAAAGGGGCCACGGATGAAAGCTGACACAGGATGAAAATACTCTTTGAGCTACAAATGTGATTGCTGGCACAGCTGCCGGCCAGACCCCCTTCTGAAAGCTGAAACACACCAGCGAGGGGATGGAAATCATTAACTTGCGCCTTTGCGTGTTTTAACCATTTCCATCTCCCTGCGCTCTTAAACAAGCTCCAATTTCAGATTTCAAGCACCCCAGGGCGGCAGCGCCTGGGCTCCCCAGGGCAGCACCACGGCAGACGTGCTGCTCTCCCCTTCTCCTCTAACGCTCCCAAGGGCAGAAGCCAGGGCCACGCAGCTTTTCTGGTGCAGGAGCAGAGGGCCAGGAACGAAGCCCACCAGCACCCAGGAGAAACCCGGAGCCGTGTGACACTCCATACGAAACACAGAGGCTACGAAAGGCCCTGGCCTCAGGGTGGAGCAGGAAGCCCCAGCCTCGCATGCAAAGAAAGCAGTGGGCGGAAAACCCACAGGGATCCGGGCACGCTGCTGGGGCAGGGGTCACCCAGCGCGCCGGCTGCTCTGCCCGTGGCAAGCCAAGCCCCGCGCTCAGCTCCAAGGCCAGCACAGGCGTGCAGCCTTCTCTCTTCAGGGCCTGGATCGGGCCCTCCTGGCTGCAGGAGGCAGGGAGGGACAGGAGAGCTTGTGGAGCGCGAGTGCAAACGGCCAGGAGGAGGGGATGCGCCTCAGGAAACCCGGAGACACAGGAAATCAACGGAGAGGGACTAATTGAGTCCAGATGTTGCAAGCAAAGAATGCCTCTGGTAGCAGGCAGCAGAGTGAGGAAGGCCACGCTTTGGGGACAGCACGGGGCACGTACAGCCAGGTTCACTTTCTGGAGCAAGCCGTGGCCTTTGAATTCAGACAAGTCACAACTGCTGATGAAATTTGGATGGGGCATTTGGCACCTGTGTGCCTCCAGGCTGGGCTTGCAGCTCCTTACCTCTAGTGCTGGTCAGTGGGCTTCCAGCCTCCAATTTAACAGGTAAATTGGCAAAAGGTGAAGGGAATGGTGGATGCATTACAAAGTGTCAGGGTTAGATCTACACCCACAGGAGTGAGGAGTCCAAGGCTGTGGCCACTCAATCTGGCCAGCACGATCACCGCACTGCTACCCCAGAGGGCTGCATCTGGTTCGGGGACCCCCCGCTTCATGCAGCAGCTTTGGGAAAGCTCGTACGACTGCCTGTGACCTCTCCCCCCCTCTTTTCCTTTAAAATGCATTCGCAGGGAAATCTGAAACTCATGTGGCTGGAAAAGGGCAGTCTGATGCCAGACGCCTGCATTAACAGAGTCGAGCACAGCGTGACTGTTTGCAAAGCAGGGAGGGAAGCGCTCCTAGCGCCAATACCCACCAGGCCTCCCAGAAAAACAGGGGAGGAGGAGATGGAGCGCGGGGCTACAGCACGGAATGGCAGTACCGTTTGTCACATGGCTTTTAGCCTGTCATGTGAAGTGCTGCACTTTATTTAGATGATTTATTATTTGTTTAGATTAAGAAGGCCTTCAGGTTGGGCCAAGGCTCTGTCTCTTAATAGGCTCTGCACATTGCAGGAGATGGGTTTGCTGTGGCTCACCCAGCACCTGTGGTCAAAGCTCTGCAGGCGAAGCCTCAAGTTGCTGCTGTCAGGACTTACCTCCCACTGAAGGGAGCGATTCCACTGGTGATATCCCCAGCCCTCCAGCCCTGGGACTCCTCATTGTAGCTCCCCACACACCTTATTAGCAGGGCTTTGCATCCAGGCTAAAACTTCCACTGTCCCAAACCCCCAGCTGCATCTGATGCCTGCATTTACCTCTACCTGCTGCTCTTTTGTCTTCTGTTCTCGCCCTCTACCAAACTGTGCTGAGCCTTTTAAATCCCTTCTGCCACAGCTCACATACACTTTGAAACACCTTTACTCTTAAAAGCAAAATGATATTGTTGTTTTTTTCCACATATTTGTTGTTCTCTATGTCAGCTGGAAAACTCTGAATGCTATATTCCACATTCAAAATCCATCCCTTTGTCATGTTTACACTTTTGTTCGAGTTCTCAGAAATAAAAAAGACAAAAATAGAGAACCGCATTCCTAAAATACTTGCCTCAACCAGGAGCATGGTTTCTGCCCTACAGTTGTCATCAGGACTCCAGATGTACCCCTGAAAACACCACTGCCAGCCGTGGGGCTCACCCCCAGCTCAGAGTCAGGCAAATCACCCTCACCTTGCTCAATTACACCCTGTCCAGACCAAGGCTCCATCCTTTTTTGTTTTGTTTTGTTTTATTCCTCAGTATTTTAGCAGCTCTCCACATTTCAACCTCTAAAAATGCAATAAAAGGTGGGTTCTTTGGAAAAGTTTGCTCCAAGCTGTTTAAGGACTGCTGGCTGTGGGATGCCCACGCAGGTGCCAGCCGGTTGCTCGGCTGCCCTGGGTCAGGGAGGGAATGGAGCTGTGCTGGCCGTGTGCTAGAAGGAGGTCTGGCAGCAGGAGCACAGACCAGAAGCAGGGAACACCAGCAGGTAAGACAAAGAGTGCAGTGTTCAGCAGCAGGCGCTGAGCAGGGTACTCATCCTGCCCGACGGAAGGCTGCATCCGCAGGCTGCATCCTGCTGCTGGCTCCTACTTTCCTTCCTCTCTGGACACTGACTCAGCATAACCGGCTTTTCATCACAGGAAAAAACACGAGGTATCCTTCCTTCCAGGCACCAGAATTGGTTGTTTCATTGATCCTTCTTTCCTTCGCTGCCCCACGCAGCTGGAGCAATCCGAGGAACAAAAAGAAGGCATTGGACTTGGCAGCCATCCTCCACCAGCACCCCTGGCCTTGCCATTGCCCGGAGCAGCCACAATCCCAATCCCAACCCCAGCCACCAGCATGGGCATGGGAATGGACAGATCCCTGCAAACCCATAGGGGAAAGGGGAGGCAGAAATTGGAATAAAAGGGGCCAGTCAGTGCCTGTCTGGCTGAACCCTGTGCCTGCTCAATGCAGTCTGCCCCATTTTCTTAATAAATCCTCTCTCAGCTCCTTCTGTATGCATTCACAGCCCATCCCATCTGTGTGTGTTGCAGGGGCTCACTGCCAGCTCCTGGCCGCACACAAGGGGGGACTGGTGCCAGTCCCCAGGGGCAGCAGGGGCTCAGCACCAGTTACAGGGGCTGGAGCTTTAACTTCCAGCAGCGGGGTGGGAATGGTGTGTGCCCCCCAAACCAGCTACTGGGGGACCAGTAGGGCTGCGTGCTGGAGGCAGGGGCACTGGGGGGCAAAGGGGCTGTGCTGGTGCTCAGGGGACCACGAGTGTGTGTGCTGTGAACCTGGAGAGTGCTGTGTGTGTCCCTGTGCCCATGGCCTCTTGTCCCTGACAGCCCCAGAGGAGGGGACGTAGCTGTCACTGCTCGAGGAACTCATGGCCTCAGCTGGGCAGGGGCAGCCTGGCCACGGCTGCACTCGGTACCTCGCTGAGTGGTGCTGAGCTCTCTGCCAAGCACAAAATCAAGCCTCAGTGAGAGGGGAAGCAGGAGGGGGCATGCACTAGGACAGGCAGCCTGAAATCTTTGTGCACAAGGCAGCCAGCTCCTCCCGACAGATCAGATGCAGGAAGTGTTAAAGTGATGCCTCCACTCCCGCAGACCTCAGACACACCGAGCTCCTGCTGGCCCCAGCTGAGTCCAACACGGCCACCAGCACAGAGAGCAGCAGGAGAAAAACGCAGGGGGTGGTGGTTAAACAGAGAGGAAGGGATGCTGCCCGAGACGGGTGCTGCCTGACCCAGTCTCAGGGGAGCATCCCCAGGCTCGGCCACGCCACAGGGCCTTAGGGCAGTGCAGGCAGGGCGCTGACGCAGCTCGCAAGGCAAAGCCCTCTGATTTTTGGACTCGTAGCTCCCACATGACTGAAAAATAACTGCTTGTTCTTTGTGCTGCTTCCCAACTTGTGACAGCAACCAGAAAGATTTTCTGAGCAGCTGGGTGATGTCTCCAGAGCAATTTTGCATTCAGACATCATCCCCGGGCAAGCTCGCTGGAAAGGAAACAACCTCAGGGGAACGCACACTATCACAGCCAGGAGTGGGTTTATGAGGTCAGCCACGAGCGTGGGGAGGAGGAGGGAGACCATGTCCAGACGGCGGGTATGGGGTTACGTACAGCTGGGCACAGCGAGGAGATGCTGGGCAGAGAGCATCGGCAAGGGCTGAGCCACGGCAGAATTACTGTCGTGGAGAGAGTCACGAGTGCTGCTGAACGGTCAGAATGCTATTTCTGACAAAAAAACAAAAACAAAAGAAAAACAGCAGCAAAAGAACACAAACAAAATAGACAAGAAATAAGCAGTTCTGAGGTATTTAATCCTTTCTGTACTTTTCAAACTTTATAAAGGTTCTGGCATTGCTAACAAGGTCAGATTTATTTTCCACTCTGCTGTTTCAGAGAAGCTGCAGCACTCTCAGTTCAGGTCCCACTCTTAGCTCCTGGAGAGCCCATCCTCCTCGGCACGGCACTCGCACTGAGCTCTTGTCTGCGAGCCAGCAGCAAGCAGGGGTACCTGGACTGGGGAAAATTAGTGGCTTTGATAAAGGAGGCTTTGGGATCTGACAACATGAAGACTTCATGCACTGAAGAAAGGAAAAAAAAAAATCCTGATCCACTTTAACTACTGGCATTGCACAACCAAAGTTTTGGAATTAAATGCGTCAGGAAAGCATGACTTATCCTGCTGGAATTTTACAGGACACCAGATTCTTTTGCATTTCAAACATCGGATTTTTCCTATGTGGACAGCCCAAAGCTCTGCCTCAAAAAAAGGACGCCTGAGATCCTCTCAAATAGGACGCCTGAGATCCTCTCAAGATGTTTGGGGAAGGCAAACGTAGAGCTCCTAATTCTTCATTTTCCTCTTGCCTTAGAAAAAAAAAATCCTGACGGGGTGAACCTAGGTACACACACACTTTATAAAAGCTTGTACTCTAGCAACAAGAGTAGGGAGAGCAGTGTTGGTTTTTTTTTTTCTCCCTAAAACTGATATAAGGACCTTTGATACAGCTTGGATCTTAAAAATGCATCAAGACCCAATTTGGCTCATCTAGACTCTCCCCACACCCAGGTGAGGTGATAGCTCCCCCTCTGCAGGCAGAGTCAGCCTGCTTGGGAACTAAGGTATTAAATTTGGTACTGATTAAGTAGACCAAAGAGAATTACTTCTAAGCAGGCTAAAAATGTTAGTAGACAACAAATTAAGCATAGCGTTTAAATTCATCACTGGCTGCTAAAAGGCAAGTCACGAAGCAAGATGAAGAAAAGGAGACCACAGAAACAAAGTCCCTATCTGAAAGACGGGGTGTGTAGCATAAAGACCAGGAGGGGAAGAGACCTTCCAGGATCTTTTATTTACCTTGAGACCACGTAAGGGCTCCCAAACCCACATCGAGACCCGTCCTGAACCCACACCGCCCCTCTGTAGTGCAAAGCTCCTCACATTCGCACCCCTGCAGCCTCCCCCTGAAGCACAATACAAAGCTTTATGGGCAATTAGCGCTGCAAACATCAGCCCCTGATCAAAGCACGCTCCAATCAACACTATTAGCCTAATGAGAGACAATGGGGAGGCTGAGAAAGACCCGAAAAGGCCAAAAGTTGACGCAGGGAAAGTGTCTGGGGGACTCCCTGCTGCATGGCAGAGACCCGAGCAGTTTCTCTTCCCAGGTGGCCGCTGGGCAGGTGTTCCCTTTTCTCTATTTCTTTTTATTGTCCCTCTGTCCAAAAGAACTTCTACTGCCGTTAGCAACAGATGCTCAGAATAAATCTGCGTGCAGGTCAGCCGGCCTTGCCAGCTTCGTGCACCACCAGGCAGAGATGCTGCAAGGAGGCTGAACCGGGAGGTGCAGTGGGACATCACACGGGGAACAAGACAGTGAAAAACGCAAGTTTCCTGTTAGGGGAAGATGCTGATGTGATCAATTTGTCTGACTATAAGAAAAGTCACTTACCATACCCCCAGGCTGCTCCCCCTGATCGGTGCACGCAGCCTGCGTTGTTGCAGGCTTCACCAGCACGCGTGGCTGCGGCAGCAGCTCATTGGGGTCGCACAACCAGTGGGACAGAGCTGCCTGGACCAGCACCCAGCACACACAACCCAGGGAGAGGTCCAGGTGACACCGGGAGCTCCCCTGCCTCCTCTGTGCAAGAAAGGGAGGGCCCGGAAACTTAGGAAAGCTCTGCAGTAAACGAGGTCACCCACGGTGCAAATTGCAAGGCAGCAGAAGTCAGGAAATGATTGCCCCCCATCTCCTGCCCAGTGTGTGCTCACCTGCACCGCGTTGTTGTTCAGCTCAGCCTCATCCAGCCCAGGGCTGCAGCCTCGATCTTTTCCTAGGAGATGAGGAGAGACCCAGAACACGACTGCCAGGACCCAGAGGGGAGCACAAGTCAATTTTGGGGCACGACTGCCTGCTGACTGCCAGAGCGAAGCAGTTTCTGACCCGGTCACACTCGCATGGCATCTGCCCGAAGTCAAGACGTGCAGCTCCTTGCCTTTTTTACTCTGAGGTTCCTTCCACCCTCCTGGTCTTTCTTTTCTGCCTCAGATAAGTTGTGGGGTGCTGCATGGGAACACCCCTCGGTAACACCCCAGCCTCTCCTTTTGCCGTGGTTGAGCGGAACCACGTAACAACGCTCTGGCTGCGCCATGCCACAAACGGCCTTAAAAAGGGGTAGGGAAAGGCCAGAGCCTCTCCCTGGTGCTCAGACAGGCACACAGCCTTGACGGTTCCACACAGAGCACAGTAACCTGAAGACATTAAATTAAAGTGGAGACTTCAGGTCGAAGTGACAACATCCACCCGCACATCAGAGCTCAGTGTGAGACACCATGGCAAAGGATTTGTGCAGCCACGTCCCAGGTAGCCGTGGGAGCATTTCAGGGGACAGGTTTGCAGGCTTGGTGCTGGAATGACTGAGGGATGCCCAAAATCGCCAGGTCCCTGGACCTTGCTGCTGCTTGTTCCCCACTCCTTACATGTCAGGCTCCGACTGCCTCAGGAGCACCAGCAGCCCAAACACCACCCTCATGCATGGAGGAACAGAGCAGGCTCAGACCTCATCCTGCACCCTAACCCTGCTGCTGGGGTGCCCCAAAACACCAGGCACAGCCCAGGGTGGCTGCAGGAGCCAGGGTGCCAGGGCTGGGGGGATGAGCACCCCTCCTCAGACACACAGACACAGATTTCTAGGTTGGAAGAGACCTCAAGATCATCGAGTCCAACCTCCGACCTAACACTAAGTACTCCACTAAACCATATCACTAAGCTCTACATCTAAACGTCTTTTAAAGACCTCCAGGGATGGTGACTCCACCACCTCCCTGGGCAGCCCGTTCCAATGCTTAATAACCCTTTCGGTAAAGAAGTACTTCCTAACATCCAACCTAAGATGCCTCAGAGCCAGCCTATGGCTGTGCTCCTGCTCCTGCCTCCTCCCGTGGAGGCACCCCCGGCACAGAGCTGCTGACCTATTTTCAGCTGTGTGGGCACGCACAAGATCACAAGCAAAGGGCGCTTTGGCTTAGGATATTTAAAGGAAAAGACACTGATGCAACTGTCTCCAGAAACCACAGTGGCTCTTAGGATGTTTATTATCTTCCTGAGAAGCATCTTTGTGCATGGCTGTGGGAAGGAAAAAAAAAAGAAAAAGCACAAAGAGCAGTTGGGTAAAAGCAGAACAAAAAGCTCCATTAAGCTGCAAAATCACTTTTCAAGCAAAGCAACAAAAGGGTAATCACTGAGGATGCAAGAACTTGCAGATAAACTGGGCCTAGGACTAAGAGCACCTAGGACTCACCGCTGAGGAATGAACACATTTATAGGGAAGGAAACGAGGTGTGACGGCGCAGTGCTGCGGACATCCCCAGCCTTTGTCACTGATGGAGCAGCTGCCTGTGCAGACGCATCCCAGCTGTGTTCAAACAAGGCACCTTCCCAGGGATTCCTGTCCAAGATTCCAGATGGACTTGGACCAAGCTGTGAGGTGTTTAATCCACACCGCAGGCAGGTTTTGGAGCTGGCAGCATCAGCTAGTTTGAAGTTAGCTATTTAAACCAGGTACAATCTCTGCGCACAGATTGCTGAGGGTGAGGACCTTACTCCCTGGGTCTCAGGTACAGGAATAACAGATACCACAAAGGGAACCAAACCCTTCAACTGGGAAAAAACAACCAACCAACCAACCAAAAAGACCCCAGAAGCTGTACTGATGTTCACTAAACTTTCCTGCCAGCCACGGAAGGGGAAGATGTGCTGTGCTTGCTGCCCAGTGAGAGCCTGCAAACTGGCAGCTCCCGGCACGCAGAGCAGACCCTGGGCTGCAGGGCGTGCGAGTCCGCCCCTGAGCCTGCAGCATCCTTGCTCGGTTGCTCCAGCGAAGGTCACTGTTGGAGAGGGCTCCAGCAGCTCGGTTTGCTGGCTTCATATCACGGATTGGGAAATGCCTGCTCACCCCCCCCAAGCACTCCACTGCACAGCACGAAGGATGCAGCGATGAGTAAGATAAGAACCATTACTACAAACAGAGACATCCACAACAATTACTCAAATATCACATGCTGGCAGCTCTCCTGGGGCTCTCCACACAGCTGGGAAAGGTGACGCTGCCGGGATTTGTTGGTAACAAACCTGGGGCAACATCCCACCCCAACGTGCACTGGCAGGAAGGGAAAAAATAGAGCTCAGCATCCTGAACAACGAAAACAGGAAAGGGCCACTTGCCGGGAAACCTGGACAAGGCTCTGCAGAGAAGCCTCAGATGCTGCCCCCAGCTCCCACACAGCTGGTGGGGACCTGCCCAACCCAAACCAGAGATGTGGGGGGGAAAAAGGCACCCTGCCACAGCAGGAGAAGGGCTTGGTGCTGGCAGGGGGAAGGGGACACGCTGTGCAGCAGCTCAGCTCTCCAGACCCCAAGGTGGGGGCTCTCCCATTGGGGACCCCCTCACCATGCCCCCAGATGCAGCCCCACAGAGAGCCAACCCCCCCCCACCGAGCTCTGCCCTGGCAGGCCTCACTCCCCCCCCCCCCCCCCCAAACCTGTTTTTTATTTTCTGCGTCAGAAACATAAAATGGAGACTGCAGGAAAGAAAAACACTTTGTCTAAAATGGCTGAGGGAGAGGATGGAGTTGCACAGCAGTGCATGAGCACCCTCTGCTGCTGGATGGTCTGGGGGGGGGAATGATGCTGCAGCCCTGCTCCAGCCAGAAAACAGACCCCAACCAGCCTTCAGTGGGTCACATCACCTCTCATCACAGCCAAAATATTTACCCCAAACACCTCATTAGCAGCCTGGGCTCCTCCTGAGCTTTCCTGGTTGTCTCTCCCCTGCACCCCTTTCACATTCTGTTTTTCCTCACTGTGTTACATTCACAATCCTTAGGGAAAGGCTTAAAAACCAGGCACTTTTCACATAAACAAATCCCAACAGCTAAAGAGGTCACCCTCCAAATTTATGTATTTTTTCCAGGTTTGAGAAAAGCACTAAGTTTCACCTGTGTTAAATACTGCAGCAGGAAAGCTTCAGTGCAGGGTCTGTCCCGTGTGTTACCCCTCGTGGGAACGCACCCAGGCCCAGGGGTGGCAGAAAGGGACGAAGATGACACTGAAGTGAGGTGACCGGGTGCTGCCCCTCAGCAAGGTCTAGGAGCCAAAGGGAACATGCAAAACCAGCCCAAGGACACCTTGCAAGCTGTTCCTTGATCCTCCAGCTTTCAAGCCAGGAATAAGTCAGCCTAGGGACAAATCTAGCTGAATCTGAAGATTAAATTCTCACGTGAACCTTATAGAAAGTTTTCCAGGGTCTGTTCAGAAAAGGCCAGAAGGTATCATTCAGCTAGGAGAGGAAAATCACAAAAAGATTCAGCATCCTATGTCCTTTGTGGCAATTGGAGCAAACACCAAGGAGAATGAGAAAGCAAAGCAAGGATTTAAAAACATCAGAGAGAAAAAGACAGGTAAAGCACTTATATAGATAATTGCAGGAAAAATTATAACACCAAAACATATTTGCCCAGGAGCAGGGGGCCCAGAACATATTTTGGCACCATAACCACACACATCCAGACTGGCCAGCACTGGTTCTGGGAGCACCGGCGCTCTCACACTGTAAGGCTGCACGCAGAAAGTCACTCTGGCTATGTGACAAACTCAAAGAGCCACTGAGGGCCTTTTTTGGGAAGGGACAGTCCCTTTTGGGGGATCATGGCCAGGCTGAGCTGCAGCCAGAGCTCTGCAGCGATGCTCCTGCCGCAGGAGCATGCCTGGGTGCAGGACACCCAGACGGGACACCCAGACCTGACCTTACAGCCATGCTGCAGACGTTACAGGCACATCCCCAGCACACAGGGGGACAAGTGAACCTGGCTCTGGCACAGCACACAGCTCCACAGGTCAGAGCTGGTCAAAAAGGGCAGGAGGGGCAGCAGCATCGGTGCACAGCACAGGTATTTCTGCCCAGGAAGGGGCATTGAAAGATGAAGTGCCAGAACATCTCACCCAGTGAGCAATGGGGGTATGAATAACTGCAAAACATAGTTTTGTGGCTACTAACCACCGGGGCATTCCCAGCACACCCAGGGTGACTCAGTATGGGAGTAGGCAACGTGTCAGGGTGGACCCCAGCCTGGTGGGACGGTGCCACAGGGCAGGAGTGATGCTGGGAACTGAGGACTGGGGTACGCTGGCTCCTGGACCCATACCAGCAGCTGGGGAGGGCACGGAGGGGCAGCTGGAAAAGGGGAGCACCCCAACAGCACAGCAGCCATGGGCTCAGAGCACTGGGCTGGAGCGGGGCATACTGGAAGGCACTGGGAGCCCTGCAATGGAGAGCAAGGGGATTGAGAGAAGGGCTTACATAACGCTCCCCAGGGATGTGTTTTATTTAACAGCACAAAAGACTGCAGGTCCCTGCTCCTGCTCTGGAGATGCTGCCTTTCTGTGCCAGGGCAGGAGGTTCCCTGCGACCCCCCTGTGCCCCCCCAGCAGTAGATGGGGACCCCCCTCCCCTCCCAATCACAGCCTTGTCACAGGCAGAAAGGAGACAGAAATCTCCTGAGCCAGGCTGTCTGGCAGGACAAAGGCTCCTTGCAAGAGGCCGGGCGCAGGGAGGGTGCAGCGGGGGATGCTGCGTGCGCAGCCGGCTTTTCCCCTTTGTCTGGAAAAAGAGGTCACGGGGGGGTGCCGGGGGGATGCAGGGGAGGATGCTGGGGATGATGCTGAACAGCATCAGAGCCCCGTCAGCAACCAGCTGATTCCATCTCCCAATCCCCATCCCCTGACCTCATTTCCAGGCTCCGAGCCAATGTGGCTCAACTGCGCACATCTGGCGCATGAAAGTGGTACTGCAAGGAGCTTGAAAACTTCAACTCAGAGCAAGGGGACCACAGGTATTCCCAGAGAAAACCCCCCAATTTTCCAGGCCAGAGGAGCCCCCGGACCCCTGTGAAGCCACAAAACCCTAGAGCACCCCTGGCACTCAGCTGGGGCTCATCTGCCTGCCTCTCACGCACCAAACCATGGCTCGGTGCCGGCATCCCTGTGCGATGAGCACTATGGACACAGTGTGGGCCCCAGTGCCCCCCAATAAGCACCCCACACCTGCACACAGCCCACCAGTATCCCCCAGGTGCTTCCCATGGTGGCAGCAGTTCCCCAGAGCTGCTCTGCAGAACCCAGTGCTGCCAGCCAGTTCCTGCAAGCAAACATCCCCTGTGGTGCCAGCACTAGCAAGGAAAGCAGACACACCTTATCCTGAGGATGAAGCCCCCCGGCACAGCCCTATCTCACTCCCACTCACTTTTCTACATGTCCTCTGCCAGAAATGCCACGTCACCTGGCAAAGCAAGGCACAGACAAAGCATGGCAGCAGGCAAAGCACAGCACCAGGACATCTGCTGCTGCTGGACCAGCACCTGGAGGGCAGCGGGTGCCCCGTGGGTGCTGCTGTAATGGGACAGGGAGCGTAAGGAAAGGTCAGTCCCAGGTGTACAGACCACACCAATGCCTGGTACAAGACAAAAACATCAGCAGCTAAAATACAAGGCTGTGTTACAGAAAGCTTCTGAGCTGGGACACGCAGGTGGGAAGCGGTGGTATCGTACACTTACCTCCCAGCCCAGCCGGCACTTTGTGCACCTGTGCTTCTCGGTAGTGTACTTGCAATGAGAAGTGACTCCAGCTTCTGGGAACTGCAGTTTCAGTGTACAGGCCCCAAACCCTTTCCTATGACATCACACAAGGATCAAGAACCTCACGTATCCCGTGGAGATGAAACACTGACAGGACCCTAAGAAGAAAGCCCTCCAAACAGGTTCTGCCTCCCTTGAGAAACAAAATTTCAGTCTTCCTACAGTACTGTTCCCCAAACCCTGTCACAGTACAGTGATGGTGTTAGCATGTTTTATTGGGCTCATGTAGCAAGGTTTTGGTAGCGGGGGAACTGCAGGGGTGACTCTGTGAGCAGAGCCCAGCAGCTGCCCCATGTTAGATGAGAGCCAGATCCAAAAGGAGCTGCTGCTGGGCAGAGCCGAGACGGGAGCAGTGCTGGTTGGGCCTTGGGGAAAGCAGAACGGAAAAAGGGAAGAAAGCTGAAAACAGCAGCTGGGAGAGAGGGGTGAGAAAGGAGAGAGAACCAGCCCTGCTGACACCAAGGTCAGTGCAGGAGGTGCTCCAGGCACACAGCAGCAGTTCCCCTGCGGCCTGTGGAGAGGCCCCTGGTGGAGCAGGCTGTCCCCCTGCAGCCCATGGGTCCCACATGGAGCAGATCTCCACGCCGCAGCCTGTGGAGCAGCCCCCGGGTGAGCAGGTGGATGTGGCCTGGAGGAGGCTGTGGCCCATGGAGAGCCCCCGCAGGAGCAGGCCCTGGGCCGGAGCTGCAGCCCGTGGAGAGGAGCCCACGCAGGAGCAGGGGGTCTGGGGGGAGCTGCCGCCCGTGGGGGACCCGTGCTGGAGCAGTTTGCTCCTGGGGGATGGACCCCGTGGGACAGAGCCGTGTGGGAGCAGTTCTTGAAGAGCTGCTGCCTGTGGGCAGCCCTCGCAGGCTCAGTTCGGAAGGACGGCATCCCGTGGGAGGGACCCGGCGTGGAGCAGGGGCAGAGAGTGACCGTGAGGGAATGGTGGAGATGAAGCGCCAGGGACTGACTGCAGCCCCCAGTCCCCGTTCCCTGCACCATTTGGGGGAAAGGAGGGAGTGGAGGGTGAATGGAGGGAGGGTCTTTTTAGTTTCTCACTGCTCTGGCTTGTTAGCAATAGGTAATAAATTACATTAACCTCCCTATGCTGAGTCTGCTTTGCATGGTAACTGGTGAGGAATGTCCCTGTCCTTATCCCAACCTTATTCTTGCTCCCCCCCCCCCCCATCCTGTTTTCTTCCCCTATTCGTTTGAGGAGGGAGATTGAGAGAGTGGAGTGACGGAGCTCAGCTAGCTCTCAGTGTGAAACCACGCCGCGTGTTATCCAGCATCATGCCAGGAGAAAATAAGAAGCAAGAGCAGGGAGATTTTTTAAGAGAGAATAACCACCAGTTTCAACAAGGGAAATCCTGACAATATAGGCTGAATTATTTTCACAAGGATGGTTAAACACCAGGGAAGGAAGCCCAGGTAAGTCCAGAGTGAATCTGCATTACTCTGCGATGCTGTAAGGATGCCTGGTGAGTTTCCCCCACTCGCTCTCCTCAGCAGACAGTTTTGACCCAGAACTTACTAACTCACAGGCCTGAGGAGAGGGATTTCCATTTTGTCCAAGAATTTTTTTAAGCAAGAGAAGAGAAAAATTTCTGTTCTTGTTCAGTGCCACTTTTCAGCCAACAGCAGCACAAAATGCACATCTGCTAGAAGACAGAAGCAACAGCTTCAGGATCTTGAAGGCCTCTGCTTCACTAGATACAGAGGTCTGGGCTGAAAAGTGAGAAGGAAGGGAGGTTTTGATTAGGGCAGACATCATGCCAGGGCTACCTGCAGTAACGCACTTGTGAGCAGGGGAAGCAAAGCCTCCCAATGTCCTGCAAATCTGAGGATGTATGAAGAGTGTGTGGGGAAGCTTTACTGCATCTGTGAGCACCTGGACAGACGACCAGCTAGCCCCTGCTTAAAAAAACATTTTGCTTGAAAGTGCTGGGCAGCATTTTCAGAGAGAAGCAGTTTCATTCTCAGAACAAACTTGGGTTTGGTATATGCACCAGGTATTCAGGGCCTCGCCCCCTTGCTGGGTGTTTAAAGTTCCTCCAGTTGTAATGGGACATTACATTTCCATGTATTAGGAGCTGAATACCTTTGTGGATCTGGCCTTGGAGCTAATGAGCCTCTGATTTCCAGCAAAGCTCCGGATCTTTCAGTATCACTGCCTCCTGCCTCTCTACATTACTCCTAGCAGAAAATAAAACAGATAAATACAGAAGGAACTTTCCCCACAAGCTTTTTTAGTTCAGAAAACAGCCTAATACAGAAAGCGACTGCGTGTGCTTGAATGCATTATTTGGAGCAGTGTACCTGAGACTGAAGCCCCCGGCCCGCGCTGTGTTACCAGTGCAGCCCGGACAAGCACAGCTCCCCATGGCTGGAGGACGTAAAAAAAATTACAAAGTAAGAAAAAGTGCCAATGTGGAAGGAACCTCTGGGTAACAGGGCTGCTCTGCCACACCTGAGGCAGAGCACCACACTCCGGTGGCCGAGCTGGCTGCAGACATGTGCCAGGGTGTGAGGGGCTAGCACACAAGTGACCCAGGAGGGGCACCTGTGTGCTTGGGTGAGCAAACTCTGCTCCTGTGTGGCCTGGTGACAGCAGAGCAAGAAACCTGCCTCTGACAGGCTGTGTAGGTGCCTCAGGGTGCTACAGCACCACCAGACCTCTCATATGGAGCACAGCCAGGGCTCTGCTCCCCCTAAAAATCCGCATCCAGGACTGGAAATTTGCCCTAAGTCTCTGAATTATGTTTGTAAACAACATGCTGCAGCAGGCGGACAAAGCCTCCATTGAAAGCAAGAGATCCATGTGCCACCTGGTGTCCAAAAGCAGATCTGCACTGTGACCTGAACTGCTAACAGATTTTTAACGTTTAAAACTTAAATAACATCACCACCAGGACAAGCACGCCCCTGCTCAGCTGCAGTAACACAGGGTGCCACCCTACCTGTCCTAAATACATGTACATCAGAGTACAGACCGTCAGAAAACACCTGTGTTGTCCTTCCAGGTCACTTCTGACCCAGTAGGCAACTGTTTGCCAGGCTTCCGAGTCCTATAGAATCAAACTGTGAAACTTAAACAAACAAAAATAAAGGAAAAAAAATAGGACATTCAGAAAAGCAGCCCTCAGCTTATAAACCAAAAGAAGAGGGGAAACACGACGTGGATGCTTCCAGTACAAGCAGCTGCTGTGACTGAAGTCTGGGGACACTGCAGAGCAACAGAACAAGTTGCTGCTGATGAAGAGGCAGCGTCAAGTGGCCTTACAGCAAAGTCTTGCTCTCCCTACAGCTGGTGGCATCACACAGGCAGGTGCTGGGCCATCAGCAGCCAGAGCAGCTAGGGTTGGCCCTGGGGCAAAGCACCAAACTGCTTCTGGAACTAGAGAGCAGACACAGCACACACGTGTCATTGTGCCTCCAGAATCGGGCAGGCCAGCCCCATTCCTGTGGCAGTTTTGCAGCAGAGGATCACCAGAACTCACCACTGCTCCCTGAAACTGTTCCAGGACATCTGCAGGGGATGCTTGGCTCTACTGGTCCCTACTCTTCTCCTGAGAAAACTTCCAAGGAAACCATCTGCTCCCATTACATCCCTGTCACACCCAGCATGAGGGGAGATGACTGCTGAACACTTTTCTGCTCCCCATACTCTCAGCCCTACAAGATCAGGGATGGGGAGAAGATGACACCACTGTGGCTAGCCTGCAAACGTGCCAGTCTTCTGGGCACTAACACAGCCCGGGCATGGCAGGTGATCCTGCTGGTCCCACCTCCTGCCAAGGGGTGGAGAAGGTGGGAAAGAAGCTTTAGGGGGTAAAGGCCAGGTGTAGTTGGGCAGCACGCACCAAAACCAGCTCCTGGCAGCACCAGGGAGTGCTGACTACAGCTTCCCCTGCTCAGACAGGCTGGGTGCAGCCAGGCAGGGAGGGCATCCACAGCCATCCCAATAACTGGGCTGGAAACTTATCAGTGACAGCATTGCCAGGTCTGTTTCTGAAAGCATGACAGCATATTTAAGCCAGAATGCTCTAATGTCCTCTGAAAAATTAGATACAAGCTCCTGGCAGCAGCAAGATGCGGGGTGACCCCAGCCACTGCTCTGCCCTGACCATGCAGGGTCCCAAATGCTGCTCCTGCAGACGGGAGCTCCCTCAGTTTTGGAGGGCATCTCATCCCTACGCTTCATCTGTGGTCCCCTTCACAGGGCTTTCTCTCTATTCCCTTTTTGGCTAGGCTAGCTAGTTGTGCTTGCTCTGGGTAATTAGGAGGAAGGAAAACTAAGGCAGAGCAGAGATGCAAATGACCCATCCCAGCACAGCTGAAGAAAGGGCAAGGGTCCAAGTGAGGCAGCCCCATTAATTACCAGAATAAATGACAGGGTACAGACCTAAAACAATACGGATTTTCCCTTCAGGAGGATGCACAGACCTTCTCCCAGCTTGTACCACAGCTCTGGCTTAAGAGCCCAAGGGCTGTGAGCAACAGCAAGGTTGACAAACCCTGGTGTGCTGTGTTTTGGGGCCTGGCACAGCCCCCAGTGTGGGGGACACAAGCCACCTCATTAATTTCCCATGCCACCCCCAGCTCCCAGTTGCTCAGCAGAGCAGAAGTGGTGCAGGGCCTGGGGCTAACTCTGGGCCCAATTAATTTAAGCTGTGCTCAGAAGCTAACAGGGTCCTAAACAGGCACCCAGAGCAATGGGAGCTCATGGATGCTGTTAAGTTTTGTGCTTCTTCAGCCTGTGGGAGCCGAGCAGACTCTGAGATCAGCATTCCAGAGATGCCGACGCTGCACAGGCAGTTAACCCCATCACAGCCTGCCCTGCAGGATTCAATAACTGCTTAGAGACCCGGCTACAGCCAGGCTGGATAAGGGATGAGGCACTGGACAGCAGAGGAAAGATGAGAAAGCACAGATGCTTCCAGAAACACAGGCAGATGTCATTTCTGCCTGGGAATTTCCAGGTCCTTCCCTATCACTGTGAACTCCAGAATACCAAAGTTACCTGGAAGGGAAGCATTCACTTGCATCGATGCCAAAAGGCAAAATGTGGATAGGATGTGTAATGCCTTTTGTGTTACCGTGCAGACACAGAGTGGAAAACCGTCCCCAGGTGATGCTGCAGCCATTTAAGAGACTAAACACGAGCCTACACACAGCCCCAGCACGGCACAGGTGGCACAACGAGCTGCCTGCTGCTCCCAGAAGCTTCCCCGGCCCTTCCCTCACCCTACTCCTGCCTGTGCACACGGAACAAAACAGTTGAGATGATGTGCCACAGCCTTGCAGCACGTTTGTGTGCTCCGGATCTGATATTACAAGTTCCTGGAGATCAGAGCAAACATCACCTGCCCACAGAGGCTGAGATGTGCTGGGGAAGCCAGGAAATCATGGAAGGAAGCATTAGGAAAAGGGCTGCATCCAGACTGCAAGCACCACCTGGCGGCCACTGCAAGGCAGCCTGTTCTCTGCTGAGGCCTGGCCTGTGGATGTCAGGATGTGTGTCTGGAGAAGAACAGGTCTCTGAGGAATATGCAGCTCCCTTCCCTTGACCAAGGTCATTTTAAGGCAGAAGGAAAGCTCAAAGGCAGGAGCCTCTTCCCCACTTCCACCTTGTGAGGAATGTAAGGGAGATGTCTATGCTCACCACCTTCCAGCCCTCATATTTATGCATCCCCTCTGTCGCAGGGGCTCAGGGCCTGCCCAAAGCATCAGAACATAACACAGCTACAAACCCCGTCTTGAGGACAGGGACAAGCTCCCTCTAAAGGACAGGGCTGGAGCTCCAGGAGGAGCAGAGGGCAGATGCACCGCAGGCTCCCTCTGCCCAGGCAGTGTGCTTGTGCAGCTGCCTGGGTCCTGCTGTTCTTCCCCATGCACAAAGGCAGGGAAACAGCAAAAGCCCAGGGGAGGCTTGTGGCGGACAGGGGACATTACTCAGTCACCTCTAGCTCAAAGCAGCACAAGGACCTCACTTCTTTCACCCATTTTCTGGCCAGTAAGCCCAGCTAGTGCAGCCTGGACCATCTCCAGCTACTGCACACACACCTGAGGAAGGCTGACTGCTGTCTTCTCCTGCCATTGGTCCTGCCATGGAGTTCATCACTGCACAGCCTGCCCTCTGCCACCACCACGAACACTGCCTACAGCTGACTCCTGCTCCGCTTCACAAGCTGCTTGCGAATCACACCAAGATGTGGGCACAGAGCCAAGAGACCCCTCGTGGCTGGAGAGGACCTAGCTGTCCTGAAGGGCTTCCAAAACCTTCTCCAGATCTTACTAGGTACTGACAGCTTATTAAGCCAACTCTCACACAGGTGACACAACTCAGGTCAGCAATGAAGACCTTTGAGCCCACCAGAGCCTTCAAAGGTGGCAGAGGAAAGCACAAACCAGCAGGCTGCAAACCGGAGGGCCTGGAGATGGGAGGTGGGCACCTGGCTGCAGGTACAGACCTAGCCCAGCCTCCCTCCAGGCATGGGCTCCAAATCCTGACAAGGAGCTGGCGGAGTCCTAGCAAGAGACAGCCCAGAACCACACAACCAAATGCTGGGCTCTCTTTACCAGTACCCATGTCATGTACTTTTATCGAGCAGTGTGGTTACCTGCTGCTTCCATATTCACACAGCTGGGATTATTGAATGGGGTGTTAACACAAAGCCACCTCAGAACACTTTCTGCAGGAGAGAGGGCTGAAAGCCTTCAGTTAACACCAGAAACATAAACTTCATTAAATACCAGAGAGTGCATTCATTGGTGGCTACAGGCTAAGGAACAGTCTGCACCTCTCCTCTTGACACGTGGAAAGAGGCACGTCATGCTGCAAAGGGCATCTGGCCCACCAGCAACCCCCAGAGCCTCCAAGGATTTCTGCTCCCTGTGCTGCTCTGCCTCACCCTCTCTGCACACAGAAGTTGCAATGAAATCACCTCCCGTACAGAAAACAGACTTTTCTATAGACTATAGGAAGCAGTGCCATGAAAAGCCTTAAAAAGGGTGATGTGAGACACGAGGAAGGAGGAGTTTGCTTGAGTGAAAGGTGCGAGGCAGCCTTTACAGGCAGGTCTTACCTTGGTCCAATTCGGTCTCTGCAGCTGTACTGCTGGCTCACAAACCCGCTGTGGGGACAATCCCCACGGACGCACCCGAGGTGCGGAGGCTGCCCTGAATCTGAAGCCAGCTGAAGGGGGGAGAACAGCCACTCCTGGTGGAGGCAGACGGGTGCTGGAGCTCCCTGGCAGTGGAGGTGCTGGTGGTGGCTGGATGATCCCTGCAGTGCCTGGAAACACAGCAGCAGGAGCCATTTCTCTCTTGGTGTCCTCAAGTTCTTTTTTTCAGCCCATTGACCTGAAGCAGAAACATGCAGAACACGGTGAAGAGCTCAGCGTCACAGAGCAAATGGCACCAAACATGAGGCCAGATCACTTGGGAGATGCAATCTCAAATTCCTTTTCTTTCTGTCACAAGATGCCACCACATTCCCTTCTCAATGACACATGAGAGCAGAAGGCAGCACTGTAGGTGACCTGCATGACCACTTAGGGGCTGGGAGTCCTCTTCCCAGGAGCTGGTGCAGGGAAAGATGCATCCCTGCAGCAGGGTGACCTCCGAAGAGGTCTGGCTGGCAGGCCACAGCAGGAAGCTAATAGTGCCCCCAGAAATCAGTGGTTGAAACAGGTCTCTCTCTATATATATATGTAACAGGTAATATAGAAACAGGTCTCTCTCTCTCTCTCTCTATATATATATGTAAATAAAAAACCCTAGCAACCCATGCCTATGAATGTCAAACAGCAGCCTGCTAGAGACATGCTCTGTAACACACAGTGCAAACAGAATGGGGATTTCTCCCTATCTGCTGATCCTAATGTCAGTGAATATAAAAAGGGAAGAAATTCTACGCAGGTGTGAACAAAAAGGCTCCTGTAGAGACTCAGTAACTGCACTGAGGCTCTGAGTTATGAGCTGAAGCAGAAATAACAGTGATTAATAGCCCAGCACTTGTACTGACTTTGTGTACAGATGAGAAAAAATATCCAGGAAAAAAAAAGTCTTAGAGAGGAAATAACTCAAGGGGCATTTCTTTCCAAAGTCCCTGCTTTTCCCCAAAGCACCTGTCTTTGGATTGGGACAGGGGATCCACAGGACAGCCAGAGTCTGTGCTCTTGTGCTCATGTCCACACCACTGCCAGCCTGTGGTCCTTGCTGTCTGACCTACCCGAGACCCTGCCAGGCCGCCTCCTGGACTGCTGGACCCCTTTCCACCATCTCCCCTCCTGATCTCCCTTAGCTTTTGACCTGACCTAGGCATCAGCCAGCACAAGCCTGATGAAGCCTCTGTCCTGCAGTCCCCAGCCTCATCCAGGGCTGCCACAGCCCACCGCCAGTCCGAAGCAGCCCAAGCTGCAGCAAGCTGAACGCTGCCTTCACTCGGATCCGTTCTCTCATCTTCTCCAAGGTAAACAGCCAGAGTGAGGAAACTCAATAACAGAGATGTTTTTCTTCCTCTCCTCCAGCAGAACAGTCGCTTACAAAAGTGCATTGTCACCAAGAAAGGGATTTCAATAAAGTTTCCATTTCAAGACTGCTTGCTTTAGATAAACAACTGCCAAGGGCTTTATCTTGCTCCCTGTTTCTCTTGCGAGTAAAGTCGATACATGTTCCAAAGAACAGCACGCATTTTGTATTTTATCAGACAAGGGATTTAGGAGGCAGAAGTGTCTGCATTGAAAGCAGAGACCAAACCCAAGTCCGCACAGCCTGCCAGTGCTCCAGGCAAAGCGCAGTGTTCAGTGCAGCCACAGGAGCTGAGGACACACTGAAACGTGGCACCTTGCCAGACACCCACCGCATTTCTGCTTTTTCCTCCTCACACAGAGGAGGAAGGAGAGCATGGCAGTCTTAGGAGCAAGCCTCCCACGGTTTTTCTTTGATAATAGGGAGAGGAAAAAAAAGCACAACCCTTAGAACATGCTTAGCAACTTCTGGAGGAGGCTGGGTGTCTGTGGAAAAGCCAAGACACGAGGGCCAGTCCCACAGAAGCCAGGTCACTGCAGCACAGAGCTGCAAGATGCTGAGCTGGAATAAGCGTGTGAGGGAAATGCCCGACAAAATGCAAGATTCAAGACAGACAACGTTATTCATGTTAAATGTATGATTCAAACCTTTTTAGCACACATCAAAACTCCAGAGCTGACTGTGGAGCAGAAAAGCAGGGCAACACTCAACTCAGAGAATGCCTACCCAAAGACAACGTCTGGACAAGGGAGAAGTGAAAAAGTAGTCATCTGTGGACTGATCCTTTTTGCCTCGGGTCTATGGCTACTGTTAAGAGAAAAGGGAAACAGCAAGCAGCTAGAAGCAGCCCAGCACCATTCAGCCTCTTCATCTTTCCCCTAAATCCACCTGCTAAAGCAGAGGTGGGTCATGTCATCTTGAGAGCACTCCATCAATATCACTGACCAGTGGACTCATCATTATTTCTCCTCCTTCCATTGCCACCTCCCCCGAGAGAGGACCAGAGCTCGGTCTCGCTGTAACCCACTCCCAACTTACCAGCCCATGCCACGGCCCATGGCGTACCTCCTCACTCAAACAGGAGAATTTCCTTTCCAGCTCCTGCTTCTCTGCAGCCACTTGCTGTTTCTCCACATCTGGGATCTCCTCACCATGCACATCAAGTACTTTCTCCTTGAAGTCCCTTTTCATCCTCTTCATTTTGATTTGCAGCTCTTGCTGTGCAGGCAGTCAGTTCTGTGTCCAGCTGCAGAGGCAATGAACAGATGGGCTGAGCAGGGATGTACAAGGAATATGTAGGGACAGGGAGGGGGGCATCCTATTTTGCCCCTCCAAAACCTCTAAAACTTCAACCACCTGGCCATCACACAGCACTCCAGTCACGCAGCCAGAGATGACAATTCATGGCTCTGTCTAATCCAAGAGGCCAAAAAACCTCATAGCTTATCTCCACTGCAGTAGGAATGGACCCCAGGTTTCCCATATCACATACACTGGGACAGGTGCAGTGACACCTTTCTTGATGGGAAGAAGTCAGATTTGGCACAGCCTGGAGACTGCTGCTCACCTGGCAGTGACAGGAACTGTATTTTTCAATTACATCCCATCACAGCTTCAATTTCCTGTCAGACAAATTGCAGGTGACTGTCTGACTGGCTGTGAGCTCAGGAGGCAGGGAAGCCCCATGCCCACAGCTCAGATGTTGTTTTCCCCTCACTGTGACAGATGCAACATTTTTGTTAATTAAGATGCAAACACATGCTCTTCCTCTGTCAGAGGTCAAGCATAATGTGTACAGCAGTAATTAATTAGGCAGAAGTGACTGGCAGCACTTGTAGTCCAGCATCAGGTACAATAGGCTTTATTTTGATTCCTGCTGTCCTAGCTGTTACCTGACCTCACCATCAGCCAAAACCCTTTCTCTCCAGTTTCACCACCCTGGCTTCATCTGGTTTATCAATCCAGTTATCTAAAAAGGAAAGGAAGGGAAAGACAATTAAAGAAAAAACACTGTTGTAGACACATTCCCCTTTTCTTTCTGAAGTACTGCCACAAGCCCCACGATGCCCCACACCACTCCCTGCAGGGCCGTGCTCTGCCCCTGCCAGCAAACCCCATCTGCCCACTGTCGTACTGCTACTGCAGCACCTCTGCCTGCAGACTGACTTGCCCTTCCCCGTGGGAGGACACTGCGAGATATTGGCTTCTTTTGGAAGCTGCTGTCAATAAAAACACTGAACCCTGGCAGCGCTCCCAGCCCAGACACAGCAGCATTCTGGATCTGATACAAGTGGCATCGCTGTGCCCCAAACCATGGGAGACATGCCCCAAAGAGGGTAGTGAACAGCAGCCTGGAGCCCTGTCCTACATGCAGGGTAGGGGTGGGAGCAGAAAACTGAGCATCGCTCAGTATTCCAGCCCTGTGTTTTTGAAACTTACCTTCCCCTACTACGGATGTGATTTCGCAGAGCTGGGTTTTGGCTCAAAGAGGTGAGTTTGTTGTTTTCTTGATTCCAAAAACATGAACAGGAGGGAAACCTGCCTTCCAGCCCACGCTGGGCAGTGGAGAGCAGAAACAGGAAAATCCTACCCACGGTGGGGGCGTGGATCACATCAAAGGCTGCCGAGTGAGACGAACAAGAAACAAGAAGGCATCATTAGTTTCTGTGCACCACTAGGAAAACTTGCTCTATAATTATTAAACATCGTCCAATGCAACATTTCCAGGAACTGGAAAATGAGATTTTATGAGCACAAAGCTCTTTTAATCAAGGGGAAAACAGCTCTTAAATTGCCTGATCAGAGCCTGAAGCTCCCCAGTTTTCTCACTAATGACCCGGAGGCTAAAGGTAGAGATCAGCCAGTGACTTGCCTTCCCCTCCTCAGAGAACATGAAAATTTCTGTCAGTACCACCCAGACATTCAGTTGCTTCCGAGCGAGCTCAGCAGCTCCCAGAGCTGAACGCCACAGGATGGCTGGACAAGGCAGGGAGCAGGAACCAGCCACCAACCTGTCATCATCATCCTCACAGAGCCAGGCCGGGGCTCTGCCTCCCCTCTCGGCATCAGAGGCGAGCTCTGGAGAAGCTTCCGAGGCTGGACTTGGGGCTTCCATTGATGGAAACCTGAAACAAAATGATAGCAAACAGCGTGGGTGCGACAGTGCTCATGTATTTTGGTACTAGACAGGATCCTGAAGGCAAGGTAAAGAATAAAAATAGACCAGCTTAACTAAGTGTTCTGAAGAAAATTAGTTTAATTCTATTAATTATAATTGATGATTTTAATAATTATTTTTGATTGTTATTTCTAACATCATGTGGGCATTTCTTCCACACTAAGGGAAATGCAAATGTTACAAATGCACAGCAGAGCTCAGCTTTTTGCACTGCCCGTTGTTTCTTTACGAGGCAGCCTCAGGAGCTGAATTTGGGATAGAAAAAACGAACAGGAGAGCCCAGGTGCTGCGATGGAGAGGCTGGGCCATAACAGGAGCAGGAAAGGCTCACCTGAAAGCCTGAGTGCACAGCAGCAAACAGGCGTCTAATGAAGAGGGGACAACGTGCAAGCTTGCAGCCATTTAGTGCGTGCTTGCAAACAACGGCAATTGATTACATTGCATTTACAGTAATCATCAGCCACAATCAGACTGAGCAAAAATCAAATTGCGCAGAAGTGTTCGAGAGGAGTGGAAATGTAGCAACATGCAGCTGCCGAGGCTAAAGCAGGATTCATGAGCAGACCTCACCTGAGCTGGAAGTCCCACGCTGGGCCATGGTGCGCCTCTCACTGGAGCTGGCCTTTGCGATCAGCCCAAGCTGCAGCACGAAGCTGGCTGCTGCAGCTGGAGCCTCGGGAGTGGCAGGAGGGCGGCCAGGCTGCTTGCAGCCTCTGGGGAGTCCTGGTCTCCAGCACCACCGGCCTCTGAGGGCCTGGCCTGGGGGAGGCCAAAGCCCTCTGGCCCTCCAGATGGTGTGCGTGGGGCTGCTTACCTACTGCATGCCTGTGGCCACGGGATGAGCCTTTTGCAGGTCGCAGCATCGGTGTACCACCACCTGGCCCCACCCAGACATGAAAATTCATGAGCCCACCACCTTCCACCACCCGCCAGCACAATGGGGATAATGGAGCGATGGGGACATGGCTGCAGGACCAGAAAGAGAGGAACAGCTGCTGACATAGGCTGTGGAAATACCACGAGGCAAAGAGCAGCTCTCAGAGCGTGCAACTCAAAGAATCTGCTTTTAAAGGTGTGTGTTTTTAAAAAAAACAACAACAACAACAACAAAAACTTGCGCTCTGCAGGCACCTGCTTTCTCTGTAACCAGGGGCACAAGCAGGAGTGGTGATGAGCCCTCTGGACTGGTCTTTTTACAGGAACCCAGGGCTCTCCTTGCTGCACAGTGGTGCTGAGTACACGCTGGTGTACACCTTGAGGAGCTCCTCCGTTCATTTAGACAGGTCAGACAGTGCAGGACACCACGTTGCCAGGGACAATGCACATGTCCTCAGTCATCGGAGCACGGGAGCCAAAAGGCGCGAGCATTAAACAGACAAACGACAGGTCAGGTAAGAAAAATACTGCCTCTTCATTTAATGTTTAAAGACATCAGTAAACAAACAACAGTATACACAGTAAGAGGCTAAACTCCTCCTCTCTCCCCAAACAGCACCCTCCAAACCACAACAGGACCAGGTGACAACACGGGAGAAGGAGCAGCAGCAGTCTGGGATTTGGGAAACCTCTGCTGTGTGAAGGCAAGACGACAGGACCTGCAGTAGGCAACTTCCCTCACCCACGAGCAGAGTGACATCTCCTGGGCACAGTCACAAGGGAGTGGCTTTGGCTCCAAATCTCTTGCAAACACACAGAAGGGCCACATGTGAACTTGGAAAACAGCTGGAAGCTGCGTTAGAGGTGCAAGACGCACTGTGTACTGACCTTGGCAACCAAACTGCTGTTCCACAGTGATGTTAGCCTCTCACAGAATGAGGAATGGGGGAGTTAGGTCCAGCTTGGCAAAGTGTTGCAGTACTCATTTGTGAATGCAAAACTGAGTATGGGGGGAAACAAACAAGACTACGCTCTGCATACATTCTTCCACCTTGCTCCAGCAAGCTGCTCCCTGCTCCAGTCACGCTCCTGACCCCTACCCCAGAACTGGCCTTGTCTTCTTGAACGGTTTTCCTTGAGCTGTGGAGCATCAGATGGTCAGAAGGGGTATCGGGAAGCAAGCCTCAGAGCAGGCTTCAGAGGACAACTGACTGGGTACCTGAGCAGAGGGCTGGGGGGACCGGGATGCGGCAGGTGTGTTGCTGATGAGAGGCAGAGGTTGAGGCACAAGCGCTCCAGCTCCCACCTTCTGGCAGAAGCCCGCACGGAGTTACAGGAGCTGACTGAGCCAGTGCGGGTCAGGCTCGGAAGGCAACTGCGTGGCTGCCTGCCGGCACACGGCACAGATCTGAGCGCTACTTGAGTTTCCATTTCCCCGAACGGCGACAGTTGGAACCGTGACGTGTGGTGGAAAGTAAGGAACACATTTCACTGCTCTCTGCCTTGCAGATAGCAGAAGTCTGCAGTGGTGCTGTTTCTGCTGCCACCGCTTGCAACCAAATACAAAGGGAGGGCTCGCTGGCACCCGTGCAGCCCAGTTAACTGCACCAAGCATCAACGTGGGACCCCCCCACAGTCCAGAGTCCCACACCAGAGCCCTCAGATCTCGACATCACTCTCTTTGTCGTTATCGTGGTCACCGTCATAAAACTCGTTGGCAGCTTCAGGCCTGGGGGAAGAGACAACCATCATCAGTGAAGAGCCCTGGCACCCCTGGGGCAAAGAAGAATGCCCACAGGTCTCACTGCATGTCAGAAGATGCCTTGCACCCAAACACCTCAAGAACTGTTTCGTGAGGAGACCACACATTTACAGAGACAGGATCTCTGGATAAAAAGCAGACTTAGAAGTGAGTTTGTATCTGTTCCAGGAAATGGTCTCCAGTACGTACTCTACCCATCCCAGCAGGGACTGAAAGGGAAGCCCATTTCTCCAGAACAACAGAGCTGATACCTGCTGTAGTTTTCCTCAGAACCTCTTTCCTCTGGATCAGGCTCATCTGTGCGATCGTAGCTGAGCAAGTCAGAAGGGACATCGTGGATCTGCACGCTGGGAGCATGGTTCAACATTTTCAGATTCTCAAATATCGTCTGCCTGATCTGATCCAAGTACTACTTAGAAAAAACAGAGAAGGATCATCACTGTCAGATCTGGTACTTTGCACAGAGCTACAACTGTTACCACTACAACCTGCCTGCACCATCTATGTGGTGGCCATGAGAAATGCATTAAAAAAACAAAACAAACTATCAGAGCAGAGGAGGCAAGAGAGTTAATTCAATCACTAAGGCTCCTGCACTTAGAAAACAGTAAGACAATCCAGCAATGTTCTTAAATACTATCGGCCCTTTGAGACTTTCTGACATCCAAGAGGAAAGGCTGTGCTTGCTCTTTGTCAGCTTTCTGCTCCCACAATAATCCTTTGCCTGGGTCCCAAGTGGTTTCACAAGAGCATCAACCACAGGGTTTTTGGGGTTACACAGCTGGACACTGCAGCAAGGCTGCAAGCACTCACCTGCCTGGAGTTCTGATTTTCAATCCTCGTACTGACGTCAGGGTGAAGGGTGAAGTCTGGAGCGAAGTATTCAAAGTACTCTGCAATGGCATGAGCACAATGGTTAAAGCACAGAGGAAAGGGAGCCAGTGACTGGCTGCAGAGCAGCCGAGCTCACTCTCCCACCATGCCAGAGGTGACCAGACCCTAAAAACCAGTGACGTACAGCTCTGCAGCTGTTGTTTCATACCATTCCTTGCAGAGTCAGCAAGACTAACACTCAGATCACTGGACAGGAAGTGAACCACATTAAATAACACATCACACGGTCAGGGTGTGCCTGCCCAGCAAAGCCTACAAGCAGGAGGTAGAAGGGAACCAGGGCTATCTCTCGAGATCAGGAAGCGTTGTCACTTTGGCCCTGGTCTTATCTGTGGTCAATGCAGAATAGAAGTGCTATTTTTTCATCCGACACAACATACTTTAGCTCAGCTAGTGGAGAAAATATGTGAACTCCAACTTACCACTGTATGGGAGCTCTTCACTAATTGCTTCATCTACAAGCAACGACGTTTCATAAGTCCTAAAAACACAGAATAACATGGGCTCAGCCCACGGAAAGCTACACAGTTCAGGCAGGGACAAAGACCACAGCAACTGCTTAACCTGTGACCTTCAACTAGGATGGAAAAGACTCACCAGCACCGTGCCACGTTGCGGACTGTGTAACCGCCTCCTCCCAGTACCAGTAAGGGGATGTTGAAGCTCTTCACATACTCCACGCATTCCCTAGAAATCCCAAACAAACATGTCTGAGCTGCTAACTGCAGCACGTGCTCACATCAGAAGTGTCACCGTGTGCTCAAACACCACCACGGCTCGTGTGACACACCTGGGACTCAGCGCTCCTACCCTGGGAGACTGAGCCAGGTGCTACTCTGTGAACTGCTGCTCTTGTATAGAGTCCCATTCTGAGAGCCCCTCCCATCACACAAGGGTTTTAAAAAAAAAAAACACAAAAAAACAAAAGAACCCACACAAAGCAAAAAACCCCAAAAACCGTTGGTGTGGCTGAAGGCCAAAGTCAAGGTCTCACAGCAGAGGACCCTCTGCAGCCCTTCAGACTAAAGGACAGTCTTTCAACTAACTGCTGTGCCCCAGCCCCACTGTACTTACCCATGCCCTCTTATACTGAGGTTAAAACAACCCAAACGGTCACAACCCAGAGAATCAGCACCACACTGGGGAAGAAAAAAAGAAAAGCTGAGTTTTGGCTACAAAGGCACTGCTTTTTACATCACCATCCTACCCCTCTGCCACCTGCATTCACCAGAGGTACAGACAGCAGCTCAGCTAGGACACACTGACCTCGACCCCTGGGAACAGAGGGTAACCCAATCAAGAAATGCCCCGCCAACCTGCAGCCTCTGAACAGGGAGGTACATGTGCACAGAGGCTCAGTTTCTTACCTGCAGCACTATGCAGGTGGGCTGATAGTAATCTACCACCTGGTTAATGACTGGCTGGAAGAGGTGTTTATAACCTTTGGAGAGAAAGACAGGTTTGTCACGGCTCTGGAGAGAAGGTCCAGCACACATCTGGGCAAGGGGGAAAAGGCAGGGGACACCTACATACTTTGGTCATCGATGCCATCTCGTAGCGGCACGTTGAGACAGTAGTAACGGCCGCTCTCTGCACCAACTTCATACATGTCCCCTGGCCAAGGAAAGATAGGAGAGTCACAACAGCTCTAAGACTCCAGAGGTGCTGGAACACCAGATCTGGTCTGGGCTGAGATCTCTGATACCCTAGCTAGGATCCCCCTTTCTTAGAGGCAGCTTTAGCTCTGTTCCTCTCCCCTTGCTCCTCCGCGCCTTTTCTTCCTCCTTTTCTCCCTGCAGTTGCCATTTTGTGATTTTATACCTCCAGACTCCAGCAGCACTTCTGAAGGACCCTGAAACAAGGCCAGGTTCACATTATAAAGGAAACTGCATACCTGTGCCAGGGAAGAAGTAGTTCCCATATTTATGGAACGACACTGTCATGACACGGTCCGTCAAGTAGAAAGCCTCCTGCACACCATCTCCGTGATGGATATCAATATCAATATACAGAACACGCGGGTGGTATCTACAAACAGGAGGAAAAGCAGCATTATTGTCTGCTCTGCACCCAACCACGCTCCTGCCCACATGGCTCAGTATCGCCTAGTGCTCCGAAAATCACTGCTGAAGTTTACCTGCAAGCCCACTTCCTAGAACTCATCTGACCCACCCCAGGCATATCAAACAGCTTTACATGTTACATTTGTACAGCCTCCACTTAAACGCTCACCCACTAAAACATTTTCTTCTGATGTGCTTCAAAAAAGATAGTAGAACAGAAGGTTTTCAGATAGAGCCACAAATGTCTTGGAAACCACATAAAATCTATTTAAAACATACAGGGTTAGAAAGCTTTTTTTTTTTTTTGTGTGTGTGTCCCCTCCCTGCAAACAATCTTCCAGCGAGTTAATCTTTAAGAGCTCCAAAAATATTTACCCATATCTGGAACTGCATGTTAAGCTAGCCAAGGAGTGCTTAGTGCCTCGCTTGGCCTGGCAGCGCCGTGGCCCAGCTGGCCAGCATCGACGCCACCGGGCTGGACTGCAGAGGCTGCCTTGCTCCGAACAACGAGCAGGAGTCTGGGGCACAGCTCCTACTGGCTGTGGAAGTCCAGGCAGAGCATTGTCACTCTCAAAGGGTAGGGATCAGCCCTGGGGGGCAACACTGTGAGGATGGTGAGAGGTTGATCAACAACTACAGGGGTGAAGAAAGCACTGAGCGAGTCAGAACAGATGTTCAGATAGAAGGGAAAAGAAGGGTGACTGGACTCAGTCAGGCTCCTTTGGCTCAGCCATCCAAACAGGTATTGCAGGCATGACATTTACTGGAGGAGAAGCCGGCTGGGTCACAGAGAATGAAGAAAGGGAGATCACCACAAGTAATAGTGTTGGTGGTAATGGTCAAAGGTGATGTGCAGGTGACAGCACTGGAGACAGGGCCCTAAAGCCATGCCCTGCCCACCAACTCTAGAGCTGCCTGCTCAGCTGCAGGGAACTTCTGCAACATTTCCTTAGGAAACGCTGCATCTGGTCAGTCCCCAAAGAGCAGGGGATTTGACATCCATGCCAAAACCCCACAGGGAGAGATCCAAGAGAACAAGACAACACTGAAACAGAGAGGAGGAGCATGTGGCTCATGCCATCTGTCCACTGGAAGCATGGCATTCAGTGTATCTGCAGTGACCTAATCATGCAGGCTGATGGCACTGAGCCACACTGATTAGCAAATCAGTACCTCATTACAGCCTCCCAGAGACACAAACCATATAAATTGTCCAGATTTATCCCTAGAGACAAATGATGGCAAAGAGAAAAAGAGGCTGCAAACACCCAGCCTTCACACCCTGGTAAACGGAGGAAGGGACCTCCTAAGAGCAGAGGGACCACAGGGCAGCAAACTCAAGCATGCAGCCACCTCCTGCGGAAATGGTTCACCAGAACAGGAAACAAGAGAATAGATATATTATAACCTCCCATGGGGGTAACTGGGCTGTATGTGATGCCTCTAATAAACAGGACTCATGTGAGACTAGAAAATAGGTCTGCAGATATACAGTAAAGACCCAAGGTTCCAAAAAAAAAAAAGTAAAAATAGGGAAGACTGGCAGAGAGGAAGGAGGTACAAGAAATGCCAGTACATTCCATAAATCTGACTTTGCAAACAAGTAAGCTTGCCACTGGTCACATACCTATTCTCCAGTCAACCCCACAACTTTTTCTTTTTAAATTCCATAGCATCTTGTCTTATATTCAGCAATAAGCAGGGCATTTCAGAGTACAAAAAAACTTCACAGACTAAGCCACAAAATGGAAAGTATTTTGGTAACTTTTCCTCTCATTCAAATTTTTGATTTCTAAAAATAAAGTTTTCCACAGAAAGCAAGCGTCCTCTGATCAACCGTGTGTTGCCCAAGTCCTGGTTCTTAACTCAGTCAAGCAAATCAAGACAAATGCAGACCATTTTACTCTGTCTCCAGTGAGCCACACTTTGCATTTATCTACAAAAGGCTCACTGTGGCAAAAACCCTGAGTCGGGAGACCCTGGAATGGATTATTTCACAGATGGTTAAAGAGTAACAAAGTTTAACTTTTCCCATATCACTTGAGCAGCATACAGCAAAACTGGAGTCAGATATTCCAATTCTCAAGACCCCTTCTTGTGCCTAAAGAGGAGGTCAGGCCAAGAGATCAAGCTGTTGGCATCCTTGTACTCTAGAAAGACACAGCCACCACCCAGACACGGAGAGAGATTCAGCAGAGAAGAGCAGGAAAGCACCATCCCCAGCAGTACTGCACATGCCCCATGTCCTTACTTGAGCAGCTCCAGGATGCCAATAACTATGTCATTGACGTAACAAAACCCAGAAGCCTGCAATACAAAGAAAACCAATTCACATTAGAACAGGATCAGCCCAGAACACAGGCTCAAAAAGGCAGAGCAGGCTGCCGATTCTCCTCATTACCTCAAACTTTTTGGCATGATGCAGGCCCCCTGCCCAGTTTATTGCAATATCACAGATCTAAGGAAGGAAAAATAAGTTAGTTTAAGATGACAGCATGATTAACAACCACCTTGCATCCACTTCCCCGGTCAACAGGGACAACCAGCACAGCACTGTGCCCCACATACACCTTTTGACCCCTTCCTCTACCTATGGAGGCTTTTCCAAAGCTTCATCTTGCTCATTAGCCCGGTGTTTGTTACAACACGTCCACGTCAAATTAGTTGGGTGCTCTGCACTCCCCTTCAGACCAGAAGAGACCACCTCCAACCACCACTGCTCCCCTCCAGCCAGCACTATGCAGAGCACCTGGCACATGTAGCTTGTTCCTGCACTTTGCTTCTGGGAAAGGTCTACTGAGCATAAAAGAGTTCTCCTAAAAATCCTCACACTTCTGAAGCTTTGTTTGATATCCTCCCCAGTGACCCTCTCCTTCACACCTTCTGGGTGGTCTCATTTAGTGCATTCCCACAGCAGAGGCCTAGCAGCACTCTGAGGTCTCCCAGCAGCTGGGTTCACTGAAGGTTTGTTGTTCTACGTTGTTGAGAGTACTTTGTGACTATACTCCTGCAGTATTAACGACCTGTGGCTCCCTCAGGATTAAACATCTACTAAATGGCTGCTTCTGACAGTACAGGAATGGTCTCAAACTTCACAGTCCTGCAGTGCTAAGAATTTACACTGCAACACAGCAGTGCTTGCTATGTTGTTACACAAAACACATCCATGGGGTTATCCTTAAGCTGATAACCAGTTAGCTTATACCTGTGTTTCAAAGGCAAGTCCATCAGCTCAGTTACCTTGTTGTTCAGCTGCGTTGCTCCCTGCAGGGAGGCTCCAGTATAGCGAGAGCAAAATTCAAAGAGACCTGGAAACACTGGGCTGGAAAAAAAAAACCACAAAAATTATGATTCAAACACAGAACACTACATTCCTCCCAGTTTTTCCAGAGCAAAGCCAGGAATAAAATTGTCTAGGGACATTACTTGACCAATAGCAAAACTCACTCTCTGACGAGGTTAATTTGGGATCACTCTGACCCTGCTTATAACACGGAGTACCAGCAGGTAGCAAGCTGACTGCAAACACAATGGCAAACTTAGTGAATCTGATAATGATTACCAAAGCTTCCAAGCCAGTGCAGAAAAGGCTTCCCCGGCCCACAACACACGCCAGGGTCCCTGGACATGTGCCTGGAGCTAGGACACGACGTGGGAGGAAGGAGGATCACTCCCACGCCACATCCCCACAGGGCCCCTCAGCCTCCCAGCGCATCGCGCAGCAGGCACGACGACGCTGCAGAGCCGAACGCTGCTCTTAGGGCAGAGCTGAGGCACGACCCACCTGAGCAGGCGGAGCCAGCCCAGGCACCAGGATCTCTGGGGGAGTACCGGAACACAGGACATGGGGACCCTGCGTCAGACTCACAGGCAGCGCATTACAAATGCCATTCACAGAATGGCCTGGGTTGGAAAGGACCTCAAAGGTCACCCGGTGCCAACCCCCTGCCATAGGCAGGGATGCCACTCCCCAGATCAGGTTGCCCAGGGCCTCATCTAACCTGGCCTTGAACACCTCTAGGGATGGGGCATCCACAGCTTCTCTGGGCAACCTGTTCCAGTGCCTCACCACCCTCTGAGTGAAAAGTTTCCTTCTAACCGCTAATCTAAATCTCCCCTCTTTTAATTTAAAACTAAAACTAAACTAAAACCATTGGTTTTAAACCACTCATGGACAAACGATGGCTTAAGAACTGTGGTGTTGTTTTTTTCCTCCTCTATTCTGGTAAGATGATTTCTGATCATCAGAGCAGTGACATTACAGAACAGTCTTCAGATTCCAGCCTAAATATTAAAACCCAGGCTATACTGATACCTTTTTGGGACAACACTGTTCTCTATGTAACATAACTCCTCTTGTGCTTGTACTTTGAGCTTTGCCTTCCAAAGAATACAAAGAACAATCCTATTCTCGGACAGACATTATTTTCCTCAACCAGACATGGTATATATACTGTTTCCTCAGTTACCCAGAGAGCCCGTCCACACTTTTCTTTCAAGTTTCATCTCTCATGAACATGAAAGGCTGGAACTGAATATTCTCAACAAGATCTCATGTGGTTTTGTACAGAAGCACGAAACTCTCCTCTGTCTTACCTGAAAATCAGGCTCTCAAAGCTGCCTTGAATTTAACATGCACATATAAAGGTAAATGAAAAGACAGGCAATTATTTTAAAAAATAGCATGCTCAAGGAGAACCGGAGGTTCTGCAAGAACAAGTAGAGATACGGTCTCTAACTCAACAAGCTTAGTGTAAATATAGATCTAAAAAGATGGACAGCAAGATCTAAAGAGAAGGGAAATGAATTAAGGAGGTTCTGATAATCTGATATACTCAGGAGGGGCATGCACCTTGTTCTGTTTAAATAAAATAAAAACCAGCACATGCTACAGGAGCTCTGCAGACATAAGCACCGCAGGATCACTTCAGCCTTTCCGATCCCGGTTCGCAGGAGGCACAGAGCACTCACCAGTCATCGCCCACGTTGAAGGCGTTGAGGCTCTTGGTGAATCCCTGCATGTTGTTGGGACTCACTCTCTGCAGGAAGTCTATGTAGTCCTCGGAGTGGAATCGGCACATGTCATGCTGGGATGCCTGGTACGGCTTGAAAACCTTCAAGACAGAAAGACAACACTTATTTCCCTTTCAAAGCTGTGCTTGCTTTGGCCACAAGAAGTCCCAGGCTGACAAATGACTTGCACGAGGTCTATCTAGAAGTGTGCCAGTACACCGGCTTCCTGACATTCATGTTTATTTAAATGCAGCAAGCTGCTCCACAAAGCCTGTTTTCCTACTGATGTCTATCTTCTGGCCATAAGCACGCCTCCTGCCTCTCATAACAACTGCAGCTTTTCCAATATACTCTCCGATCCCTTCTTTCCACCAACACACCCCCAGCCCATGGCTTGCCAGCTAGCAAAAGAAAACAGCTGACTCTAAACTTGAGATTTTTCTTCACTGGGGAGCACTAGACCCTGGTCAGTCACCAGCTGTCATAAAACCCAAACCACCGTGATGTAAGAGGGGTTTCGGTCCCTCCATCGGATCAGCCTGCAGCAGGCTGGTAAGTTCAGAAGTTGTTTGGAGCAGCCTCACAGATAGATGGAACATACGCATAAGCTTTGTTTCCTTTGGAAAGTCAGCAAGAAACAACCACGGAGCTGGGTGGATTCAAATTAAAGTTCTCATGACAACACACGCTTGCCAGTTTGGCACTTACCACACATACCTCAATATCCAGGAAGTTAAAAGTCAACACCACGTACCCCGTAAGAGGAAATTAAAGCTACGCTGAAATCAATAAGAGATCTTCGGTGTTTCACAACTTGTCTTAATTAAACTGTGCACTTAATGAAACAGTGGGAAGATGAAAAAACATGAAATGAGCTTGTCTCCAGAGGGAAAATGTGTCAGGGCAACTCCCACAGCGCGCCTGTTCCCTGTGCTATGCAGGACCCCGCAGAGACCTGCTGATTTTCAGAGGGAAAATAGAGCCTAAGCCACGTAACATCTCCTGTAGCGCACGACTGTACTGACCTGCCCAGCGCGGCATTTTCCAAACGAATGTGCAGGGTTTGGTGTTTCTCAGAGGCTGCTGCTTGCGACAAGGAGGACAGGATGACACAGGCAGGAGCCCCCACCGCAGCTGCTGAAGGTGCAGGCCAGACCCCCCCGAGAGACCAGCTCCAGCAGGACCAAAAGCAACACGAAGGAATCGCCATGGAAAAGAAGCAACCCTCACGGGGTATCAAGAGGCTCTCTTGGACAACGAAAAGCAGGGACTTGGAATTCAAAGCAGAAAGGGGGGGGGGGGGGGGGGGGGGGCGCGGAAATAAAAACAAGATGGAAAGCTTCAAGCCTGACTCAGCTGCTGGCAGAAGGAGAAAGCTGACTCCTTCCCCTCCGTGCCCTTCGCCCACACGATCCCACCCAGTTTCTGGAGCAGGCCCTGGCGCTCAGCACCTCACTCTGCCAGCTCAGCACCAGGCTCCCCTGCTTCTGCCCAGAGACCAGGTCACAGTGGCTCTTGCCAGGACCCAGATGTGGCACAAGAACGGCAGCGGGAACACGCAGCAGAGGAGCAGGGAAGATACGCAGCTGGACAGACACACTCTCTCCTTCAGCAACGCTGAGCCCTAAGGATCTGTTCACCACAGCCATAAATGAGCTGGGAAGAGGCAAACCCGACTTCAGCTACCTCGACAAAATAGCAGCCTCTTGCTCGGAGAAGGCCGGGAAGGCAGGTAATGATGCAACCATAACACGAAGTCAACAGGGCCTTTTATAGGCACAGTCGGCCAATAACCCCCTGCTTTTATTTGCTTGTCACTCTGCCAGTTGCTGACTGCTCAGGATGAAGTTTCCTCTGCGGTTTTCAGCTTCGTGATGACATTTTGTGGAGAATATAACCAAAAAAACCTTTCCAGGCTGAAAACGCAGTGGAGTGCACAGCCCTGCCTACTGCCTCATGCAGACAGGCACCTAACACAGCAGTGTCACATCAGAATGTGCTTTCTGCTGTTTCTGCAGGAAAAAAACAAAAACAAACAACTTTAGAGAAGCTACTGATACAAGTTCATACATTTGTAGTAAACATTTGAAAGCCAAATTCTGCCAAGATGTCGTGTGCTCCGAGCACACTCCAGCCAGATCTCCCCCGGGAGCACAGCAGGAACGGGGTGATTTTCTGTTGTTTCTGTGGTCTCAAGTGTTGGTACCCAGGCAAGACAGGAGAAAGCATTTTGATTAAAAGGCAGAGATGCATCTGAGAAGAAAAGAAAGAGGGAAGGGGGAGCAGACAGAGAAGTATCCGTGGTTGGAAAGAGAAAGAAGACCAGCCCCTGCCAGGGCAGGAGACAGAGACAAGAAAATCAAAGGGAAAGGCAAGTTGGGTGACAAGGGCCAGGAGCTGGGAAGAGAGAGCAGACAGGAGAGGGGACACGAAGGATCAGAAACCAAGACAGGGAAAGCTAAATACAGAAGGTGCTGCATCCCGCCAGCGCATGAAGCAGGGACTGGCTTCCCAGTGCTCTACTTCAGCCAGCAGGCACCGAGAAATCATCTCGCACCAGGCTGGACCCTACAGAGGGCACAACACTCAGCAGCCACAGGTTACTACACCTGCAAAAGCTCCTATGAGGACAGCCGAAAAATCCAAAGGATGTGATGTTACCAGATATCAAGCTACTGGAATTACATAAATTACAACAGGGACCTTTTTTTAAAAAAAGTTTAAGCATACCAAATTAATTTCACATATCACATCAAGGAACACTTTCACTGGTCCATTTTAACACCTCCTTTTAAAAACTGATATTGTGTGTTAATTTGGGGACAGCTCATTTTCTGTTTCCTGCCACTCAATCCACAGGTCTCTCATCACAGAGTGGAGGAGCTTGAACTTGAGCCCATGCTTTGCCAGGCCCTGGTACTGGTTCGGCTGCTCACACTTTGCCCCCCCAAAAAAAAACCACAGGAAAACTGCATTGCTATCACACCTGCAAGAATTTTGCACCGTACCCTGCCTCATATCCTGCAGAAGACACTGCAAACACGCCGGAGTACAGCATGCCAGAATCTCCTCTGCTCTCTTGTGCTCACAATAACACAGCTTCAATCCAACATCGCCCGATTCTCAAGAGCTTGGCCAGCGTCCCTTAAGGACAGCCCTTCTCTGCAATCACAACTAAATATTTAGTCAGGTCCCTGAAAGCACACCAGGAGCTGCTTAGTTTTGCTTAGCTTCTGATGCTGGGGACGAGGGAACCTGGGAGCTGCCTGGCCTAGCTGGAGACTGCTGTTTGCACAGAGCTGTCGCAAAGAAACGCGCAGCCACGGTGTTTTTACAGCAGCTCACGAGCGGTCCCTAAAGCAGGCTGCAAACCTGAAAACACGTCCCAGAGCTTGACCAGGCTTTCTTCTTCACAACTTCATGGTTAAGTCCTGCTTATTTTTGTTTTATCAGCTACTTGCAATCGCCTACAATCCTTCTGAGAACGCCTGCATCAGCGTAACCCCCTGGTCACCCAGCTCAGACACGAGCGATGGGGGAAGGTGGAGTGTCCCAGGGATCAGAGCCCAACTGCGCGAGGGCGAGGAACGCCACCGGGGTGCAGGAACAGAGGGGAAGGAGCAACACCCCCTGGTTTTACACCCCATGTGCTAACCATGCGTGATGATGCCAGTGACAGAAGTGCTCTTCGCTCCTTTTAATGAGGTAACTCCCCTGAGAGGACACCGTACACACACACACGAACACGTACACACAGATACAGACAGACAGGGGCCTGGAGCTGCAGCGCAGTGCTGGGGCACGGTCCTGCCCCAGGGCACATGAGGCAGAGATTACAGGCTCTGGGGACAACAGGCAGCACTCAGACACCTTGACCTGGGACCTGAAACTATGCCAGCTGCTGCAGGAATCCTGTCCCAAAGCCGTCCGGAAGCTATCCTTCAGTACTGAAGCTGAGAATAAGCCGCCCGAGGACTAAGCCAGCTGCCCCAAAGCACACAGCAGCTGCAGATGGCATATTCTGCAGGTCACAGCGTGCAGCAGCCATCTCAGAAGCAACGAGCAGGCATGTGCCTCTCACCAGCCCTGCCTTGGTACTGTGAGGCGTTACATTGCATGCCCCGTGCTGGAAGAGCGGGCAGCAAAGGGAACAGGGCTTTGGAAGGGAAGGGGCTCAGTTCAGCTCCTCTTGCACTAAGCGGAATAAAGTATTTCACAGTAGGGGTACTGCATATTGGTGTGATATTCTATTATTCCCAAACTAATCCTGTTCTTCAAACATGTGAAGATTTAAGTTTTTTTTCTGATCATCACTAAACACTAATCGCGTTTTATCAGGTCAGAGTTCAGGAGAAGAACATCTTTCTACCAGTGACACCAGGAACGCACTGGGTGGTCAGTAAGGACTTTGAAGACCGTTTATCAGGTATGGGACAGGATTAGTGAACCCCATTTGGGCACCAAGATGAACTAGCTAGCTTCCTGAGGAGCTTTTTTAGCTTTACCAGTTTATGATCACGCACAGCGCTGGCCACCAAATCCTGCCTGGAAGCAGCTGCAGCCACGGGTGCTCCAGGTCCGGCATCACTGCTCCAGCCCCAGGCAGGGCACTGCGAGCAGAGGCTGCGCAGGAGGCTGACATCCCGCGGTGACACAGAAACACAGAACATTCGGGACTGGAAGGGACCTTGAAAGATCACCCGGTGCAATCCAATCCCCGCGCCGGAGCAGGAACACCTGGATCAGGTCACACAGGAACGCGTCCAGGCGGGTTTCGGATGTCTCCAGAGCAGGAGGCTCCACAGCCCCCCGGGCAGCCCGTCCCAGCGCTCCGCCACCCTCACCGTGGAAGTCACGGTGGAAGAGTTCCGCCTCGCATTGAAGCGGAGCCTCCCGCGTTGCAGCTTGCGCCCACTGCTCCTTCCCCAGTCACTGGGCCGCCCCCGAGAGGAGCCCGGCTCCGCCCTCCCGACCCTCACCCTCTGCGTATTTACACTGCACCAACGAGGCCGCCCCTCGGCCCCTCGCCCCCCCCGCCCCGCCCCGCTCACGATCATCTTCTTGTAGAGGCCGTAGTGCAGCACCAGGCTGTGGGTGAGCGCCAGGCGGTGCGGCTTCATGGGGTGCCCGGCTCCTGCAAGCACAGCGACGGGGGGGGGGGGGGGGGTCAGGGGGGTGTCTCACCGCCCCTCACCGCCCCTCACCGGGCCCGGCCCACCCCCCCCCCCGCCCGCACCGTAGTGGAAGTTGCCGACGTCGGGGTCGTAGAAGTAGGCCACGGTCTTCGCCATGGCCGACGGGCCGCCGCCGCCGCCGCCGCGCGCACCGCTACGTCATCGCGCCGCGCCGGCGCCCGCCGTGCGTCACCGCTCGCGAGCGGGGCGGGGCGGCCTGCTGCCGGCCCCCAGTTGGCGCCACTAACGTCCCAGTTAGCATCGGTTACGTCCCAGTTAGCGCCAGTTACGTCCCAGTTACCTCATAGTTACCCTCCAGCTGCTCTCAGCTGCCCCCAGTTACCTCCCGGTTGCCCCCATCTGCTTCCAGTTGTCTTCCAGTTGCTTCCAGTTACCCCACAGCTGCCCCCAGTCACCGCCAGTTGCTCCCAGTTATCTCCCAGATGCCCCCAGTTAATGCGCAGCTGCCCACAGTTACCCCCAGCTGCTTCCACTTACTCCCAGCTTCCCCCAGGTACCTCTCAGCTGCTTCCAGTTACCCCCCAGCTGCCCCCAGTTACCCCCAGCTACTCCCAGTTACTCCCCAGTTGTTCCCACTTACTCCTAGCTGCTTCCAATCACCCCCAGCTGCCTCCAGTTACCCCCCAGCTACTCCCAATTACCCCTCAGTTCCTCCCAGTTACCCTCAACTACTTCCAATTACCATCCAGCTGCCCCCAGCTCCCCCCAGCTGCTCCCAGTTACCCCCAACTACCCCCAGTTACTCCCAGATGCTTCCAATTATCCACCAGTCGCTCCGACTTACCCCCCATCAGCTCCCAGTTACCCCCAACTGTCCACCGTTACCCCCCATCGGCTCCCAGTTGCCCCCTACCCACGCCCAGTTAGCTCCCAGCTACTCCCAGTATCACCCCCCCATGTCCCCCTTCTCCCCTGCCCCTTGCCCAGCCGCGGGCACTGGCAGGACAGGGCGCAGGGAGGCAGCCGTGGGGGACAGGGGACGTGCTGTGACACCCGTCCCACCCCCGGGATCTGCCCCCAGCTGGGATCCCCGGGATAAAGCACATGGGGCCGCCCCCGCTGGCACCTCAAGGTGCGGGGGGCAGATAACGCCCAGACGGGCCCACGGGGCTGCTCAGGCGTCACAGCGGCAGCATGGGGGGACTCGGGCCCCAGTAGTGAAAACACCCTCGTTTTAAAGGCCACTTAATGTGCCAGCGACGTCTGGAAATCTTACGGGGGGGGGGGGTTAAGATTTGGCAAAGCATCTGGCGAGAGTTGATTTTGGCCGTAGTGTTTTTACAGAAATTATGGCAATTTCCACACTGAGCATCGCAGCAGAGACCCCAGGAGGAGCCCGCCCGCGGGATTTCCACACCTGTCCCTGTTAGCTGCCACGGGGACACCGAGCGCGGCGCAGACGGGTGGTGTCGTGGGGGCTGCCACACCGCTGCGGTGAGAGCAGAGGACAGGGGACACGGCGATGTGCTGGGACCGGGGCTGGTTGTGGGGCAGAGCTGCTGCAATTTCCCAGAGGGGACTGGAGCCTCCAGCTTTGAAGCCTCGAAGTCTTCTGAAGGGACTGAGCAGGGGTGGAGGATGTAGCTCCACGGGGATGCGGCAGCTCCATGGGGATGCTGTGGCCAGGGCCACCACACCATGCCCCAGTTCTGCCCTATAACTGTTGGTGGAAGGAAGGACGGATGGGAGGAGAAACACCGTGGGCTGGGAATACCCTGCAAGGAGCCAGGCAGGAGCAGAGCCTGCTCCTTGCCCCGCTTCCACCTCCTCCTCCCCACGCAGGGTGGCCCTGGCTGTGGGAAGGGGGATGGCAGGGCCAGAGCTTGTTTCCATCCCCTGGAGGATTGCCACGCAGAAATGCACCGGGTGGGCGGAAGCGCCAGGGAGCAGAAAGGGATTTATTGTGAAGGACAGCGTGGGTGCGAGAGCAGATGGGAGTCAGCCTTGCCCCAGGGCTCGGGAGCAGTGAGGAGCCCTCTTTGACCAAGCACAGAGCAAACCTCTTTTAACACCCTGACAGCAGATCGTGCGATGCTGTGGCTCATCGCAGCGTGCTGGACTGCCAGCAGGAGCCCTCTCCTGTCCCGCACCCTCCTGTCCCACTGCCCGTGGTCTTCTGCCACGGTTGGTCTGCCTCCACCCCAGCCTCTCTCCCTGCCGGGACAGCACGCAGGAGGGTGGCGCCTACCATGTGGTGACCCCGTGAAGTCACGGGGATGGAGGAGGGTCCTGGGCTCCTCGCAGCCACTGCCAGGGCTCTGCTGGCCACTTTTGGATGGGGACGGGAGCTGTCACGGTGGCACAGCCGGTGGCTAGGTTATGGGTTTCCTCACCTGTACCCATCCACACGGGCTGGTTCAGCTGTCCTTGAGCTGGAGGAGGCTCGGTGGCAGTGGGACAGGAGGGTCAGTGTCACCAGGGCTTGCAGAAGTGACATGCTTTTTGGGTGGAGGACCAGCACTGGTTGAAGGACCCAGAGGCTTCATTTGCTGCAGCAAAGTAGATTTGGGTAAAGCCTCCTGGAGTGAGGGTAGAGGAGGAGGAGGTTGTGGCACTGCCACGGGTGGGGATGTTGAACAGCTCGGTCCTTTTTGGGGAAGGAGGGAGAGCCGGTGTCCCCGGTGTGGGGGCTGCGGGGGCTCCTTTGCCACGCTCCCACTGGTGCAGATAAACGCACCTCGCCCCCGTGCTGAGACCCCTTCCACCCTGCTCCCCCTAAAACTGCCCAAAAAGGAGGGTGCTGGGGAAGCAGGGCTGCCCAGAGCTGGGGTGAGGCTGCCCTGGGGCAGGGAGCAGCGTGCTAGCACCCGGCGCTCCCGTTTGCCCCTTGCTGCAGCTGCCAGCAGCATTTCCCTGAGCTCCCCTGCAGCCTGCCCCCGCCGCAGCCGCTCCGGAGAGATCGAGCTGAGGACAAGCGGGTGCTTTGCCTCGCAGGCGCTGCCTCGGCAGGCAGAAGCCGCTTGGCTCCTTCCCGAGGAAGCCGGGGCAGCGGAGGATGCTTGTGGCGGTCCCCAGCCGCGGGGATGCGGGGTTGCTAGGAGGCAGGTGAAGGTGACGGGGACAGCGCTGCGGAGCACCGCAGGCCCAGGTACCGCCGCAGCCGTGCTCCGGGGATGGGGATGGGGACAGGAGGGCCCCCGGAGCCCCTGCGCAGGGCAGGCGGCAGCGGAGGGAAGGAGCTGCGGGGGGACCGGTGGAGGATGTGGGAGCTGGTGGCCGGCTCGGCCCTTCGCCGCCACCGCTCCCTGCTGTGAGTAGCCAGGGGGGCGAGGGGCTCCGGCAAGGGCGATGCTGGGGGCCCATGCCCTTGGGATGCTGCCTGCGGCGGGGCGGGGGGGCGATGCGGCAGCCCCAGGCTGGTGCCGCCGCTGCCCTTGGGATGCTTCGCCGGCTGCGATGTGTCCTTGGGAAACCGCGCTGAGCCGGCCATGGCGGGGCTGGGGATGAGCCCTCATCCTGAGCTGGGAGCCGGATCTGACCCAGCAGGGCCCGGCGGCAGCGCGGAGGACACAGGGAGGAGGAGGAGGAGGCGCAGGGAGCCTGCCGGGGGTCTCCGAGCCACCTTCCCCCTTCTCCTAGATCCGCATGTCCGACCAGAGCAGCAGCGATGATGGGGAGTCCGACCCCCAGCACAGCCTGTCCATGGTCTTCCTCCTCGTCCTCGTCTTCTTCATCATGGGGCTGGTAGGATTCCTGATCTGCCATGTCCTGAAGAAGAAGGGCTACCGGTGCCGGACTTTCCGGGACGAGCTCGACCCAGATAACAAGGACGTGCTGGCGGAGCTCCAGGCCAGTGAGTACGGGGAGCGGGGTGTGGGGGGCTGCGGTGCTGCCCTTTGGTGCTCCTTAAACTCAGCCCTCGAGTGCGGGCTGGGGGTGGCCAGGGGCCCTGTGGTGGGACGTGGTGCCCACCCTTTTCCCCAGGGCCTGTCCCCACCATGTGCTTGCAGAGTCTGTGCAGCCCCGAGCTGTGCCCCGTGGGTGCACGCCAGAGCTCGCGGATTGAGTTGGTTGCGCACGAAGATGGTGTGTGAAGTTTCCAGGTTGGCTTTGCCTGCTGGAGATGTCACAGCCCAGGCAAACATCTCTGCGGGCTTCCAGGAGTGCAGCAGCGGCCACTGACCATGCTGTGCAGGGCAGCTGCCCACCAGACCTCAGCCAAGCCCCCTGCCCCCTCAAAGCAGGTTGTGATGAATGCTGGCGATGAGTGCCACAACAGGGCAGACATCCAGCCAAGTTTCGCCAGCACGCTCCTTTAAGCTTCTAACACTGTAGCTCTGTGACTTTCTCCATCAGAGGTGGTTTCTATGTATTTAGCGAGCCCCCAGTGGGTTTCTTGGCTGTGAACCTGTCCCGTTTACCCTTGGACGCCTTTAGCACCGCAGCATCCTGAAGGTGGCAGCTCCAGGGCTGAACTGTCCTCACGAGGAGCCTCCTCTTCAAGCTTGTTCCAAACCTGCTACCCACTCATGTCCTTGGATGCTCCCCAGAAGGAGCAATGTGCCCCCGCCTCACCGCACCACTGGCTGCCATTTCAGCCCCGTCCTTTCCAGGGTGGAGCTCTGGAGTTCCTCAGGTTCCTCCTGCAGCCGTGGGGACTTGCAGCTCCTCGGGCCTTTGTCGGCACTCACAGCTCCTGCTGAGCTGGGCCTCCCAGCCCCACGCCCTCAGTGCCACATTTTCTCCTTTCAGATGAAGAGGAGGAGCTGAATGAGGACACTGTGGAGAAGATCGTGAGATGCATCATCCAAAACGAAGGTGAGCATTTCCTTGGGCTGGCTTGGAGCCTTGCTGACCGCTTTGGCTGACACGCTCCCTTTTTCCTCTCTCTCCAGCCAATGCAGAGGCCCTCAAGGAGATGCTGGGGGACAATGAAGGGGACATCCCAGTGCCAGTGCCCAGGTGAGGGAAGCCAAAGCTTGTGGCTCTTCCAGAGTAAGGGAGAAGCAACCGCTGGGCATCACCTGGGTCCTCAGACTCTGAACCCGGCCCCTTCCCATATTGGCAGCTTGTTACAAAGCATCTTCCCAACAAGAAGTCCCTCTCCTCTGGGACACGGGGGTTGTGATGACTGCTTCACTTCTTTGCCAGCAGGAATATCCCTTCCTCCTGTCCTAACAGGAGGTCCCCTCAGGAACTGCTGCTTCTCAGGGCTTGCCGCGCTGAGGCTGCACCAGGGTAGGGAAGGCTCCTCCAGATATCACGACCTGTCACATCCTTTTCCTCTTACAGCCTTTGTCCCCACCGCAACAGCCAGGATGGGGGCCCACCACACCACCACACGGTGCATCTGGGCTCCACGCAGGCCCCCTGCATCCACTGCAGCAAGAGGAAGAGGCACCCGCTGCACCGGCAAGGAAGGTCCAAGGATGGCAAAGGCAGGATGCATCCTGGAGAGACCACCGTCTTCTCAGTGGGCAGGTACTGGAATGAGCCTTGCTCTGATGGAGCAAGCATTACAGAGAGACTTCTCGGTTCCCCTTCCCCACTTACCCTATGCCAGACACCCCTTGCTCAGGAGTCCTGAGGGCCAGGTGCCTCCCGCACCTCCAAATTCCCGTGGTATGCAGCAGGCCATGACGCATGGGTGCCTTTCCCCTTCCTTCTCCACAAGGTGACTCAGGCCTGGGTTGCCCTGCTGACTCAGAGCCGGGTAGAGCCCCAATTCCATGTCCATTCAAAGCCTGCTGTCCCACCTACATGCGACTTGGGGTCCTTCTTGCTGCAGGGGCAGTGGCCCCAGGTTTTAGGGATCTCGTGAGGAGAGGGAGGAGGTGACACAGGTTCCTGTTGCAAGTCGCCACCATCAGAATGAAAGAGTGGCTATTCTCCTCCAGGTCTTTGCCTGCAATGATGACTGTAATCAGATGCTGTGGGAGGAATATGAGAGCAGGGGAGTGTACTTGACACTTCCCACAAATAGTCTCCCAGTCCCCATCTGTTCTCACCTCAAGGGACTCCCAGAGCTGCCTGTGGTCTCTGAGCAGTCATCAACCTTTGATACAATCTGTGACCCTGCCCAGGTTGCCCCATTCCCCAGCAGAAAGGTCTGGTCCTGCCATGGTAATGATGAGCCAGATGGGGCATTGGGAGGGGTTGTTTCCACCATCGGAGCTAGGAGTCTCAGAAGGGAGGTGAACTGGGAGCTGTGTGGGGAGCTGGTAAAGGGGAGGACCTCCCCGTGCCAAACTCCATCTGAGATCGCCCCTTTCTGCAGGAGGAAAGCTTCTGGCTTCCTCTGGGCTGGTTGCTGCCAGCTGTCCTTGGTGTCAGGGCTGGTGGCTGGTAAGCCAGATCTCCGCACAGCTGCATATTCATGGCTAATCTTTCCTGGCTGGAGCCCAGCTCCTTCTGCTCCTCTGTGTCCTTCACCCATGTTCTTCTCAGTCTCCTCTCACTCAGCTCTGTGTGCCTGGAGAAGATGGTCCCCTCCGAAACGCGCCTTCCCTCACACCCCAATTTTCTCTCCTTATCCTTGTTAAGTTCCTGTGTCACACAAGCCTTTTCCAAGGTTATATGTTAGAAGTTTCCACTTCCTGAATCTCCTTGGTATGAGGTCCAACTGCTAAGGGGCCTATGTGTCCGTGAGGTACCTCCAAATTCTACCTCCAAATTATGTCTCGTGTTTCCCAGCTGGCCCCTCTGCTCTTCCAGTTCCCTGATGACTTTTCAGGGAGTGCCCTTGCTGTGTCTTGCTATGAGTATTGTGATTGCACAAGCCACCTTGATTCATGACCACACACAAAAACTCCACTTTAACCTGCTTCTGTTTGCAGCCCTCAGGTCTTGTTCATCCATTTTTGGCTGTTGCTTTTGCCTTGGAGACAGCAGCTGGGAGTCTGATCCCCTTTCCTATTGACCAGGTCTGGTGCGGTCAGCGTGGGTCCACCAAGGCTGTCAGGGGCTGGAGCACACGGTGTGTGAAGAGCTGATGAGGGAATGGGGTTTGTTTGGCATGGAGAGGTCTAGTGGGGATCTAATTGCTCTGAAACCACTCAGAAGGATGAGGGGAATTTAAGTGACGATGCAGCTAGACTCCTCTCAGAGATGCACCATGAAGGGCAAGAGGCAGCAGCCGCAGGTTGTACCTAGTGAAATCTGGATGAGGCACAGAGAGGAAGCATTGTGCCCCATGAATTATGCTGCCCTATGGCAGGGCCCCAAGCAGCAGGGGGATTGGCATCCTTGGGGATCTCCAAACCCAGCTGGAGAGGTTTTGGAGAGCCCCGAGCAGCCTGACTAAGGGTGGAAGATGGCTCCATCTTGAGCGGAGGGTTGTACCAGAGGCCTTTCCCACCTGAACTGTCCTGTAATTCTGAGGTAATCAGGTTTAAATGATCTGTACTCTCATATTATTGAATAATTTATCATCTGTCTTAGGGCTTTCCTAAACCTTTCATCTTTGCCATCGCTACCATGCTATTGAGCGGCCACATCAGGGGAGCCCTCCCTCACCACGCACCGACCCACCAGTGGCGGAGCTCATACGCAGCCCATCCACATCTCACGGAGGTCTCGTCCCCGCCTCGCTCAGCTGCAGCATGTTGTGTCCTGTTGGATCAAGTGCCCTAGCCGTGCTGACTAGGCGGACACCAAAATGCTCCTGCCCTTCTCCTTATGATCCGGAGGTTTCTCATGTCCTCTCCAGCCTGAATCCTGCCTGCTCCTCTGAGTGCCTTCCCGTCTCCTTCAGGCTGACACTGCTCAAAGGTGTTACTGAGAAATGGTCCCATCATTTGTGCCTCCTCCCGGTCCCTTTTTGGGACTGGAGCATTCTGTGGCCTTAACGTATCACCGTGCTGGTGCCCTGTCTCCAGATACCTGGATAGACCTAAAAGGTCACATTTGCTGTGGCTCGGCCTGACCCCAGCAGTCCTCTGGGAACATCATTCCAAACTGGAGCATTTCCCTTCTCAGCCCTTCCAATTTATGAGCAGTGTTTCAAGCTGTGATGCTGAGGAGTCTGTATTGCCTACCCTGGTGATGTTATTTATGGTTCTGGCCACCTGGTGCTCTGGCCATCTGCTGAGGCCTGCACTGCCTCTGTCTGGAGCTCCCCTGTGCTTCAAGAGGGTTTAAGAACTACCATCGGGTAACCTGAACATCTTCTTGAAATCACATTCCTTGTTGCTGTCTTCTGCTTGCTAGCCCGTCTTTCCTTGTTCCTGACACAGGACCACTCTGGTGGTGTCCTTCACTCACTCGCTCTGGCAGCTCATCTCGGATCTGTTCTTTCTTGGACCTTCCTTCTCAGTGTCCTCCTTTGGGATGGCCATTTACTTAACACTCAGGTCTTGCTCTTCTTTCAGCCCCAGCAGCGCTTCAGCCTCGCTGCTGGCACCATTTTGCCCTGCCTGCCGCCGACTCACAGCCGAGCCCCAGCAGCGCCAGGGCCTTCTGGGCCTGAATCCCCTGTGGTGGGCCCAGTGCTCTGTCTGGTGGGCACCAGCTCACCGGAGGAGACATTTCCCCTCTGCTGGTCTAGCTGTGGTGTGCAGTGCTTAAATGGGGGAATCAGAGCTTGTCAGCACCAGCTCCCTTGCAGTTTTTAGACTTTGTGCATTCCCCCTCCCAAATCCCAAACTGACAGCAGTTCCCTAACCTCTCCCTCCTCCCCAAGTGCAGTACTGCAGTCCCCTCTGATTCTACACTCATCCGTTGTCCGTGTCAGGCTGACTTTGCAGTTCTCCTTCCCTCCCCAGAGCTCTGAGCTGCTCCCCGTCATGCAGTGGAGGCTTGGTAGGCCGCTCAGCACCATCCATTGCACCAGGGGCTGCGCACAGCTTGCCCTGGTGGGTTTTAGCCTGGCAGCTCCTCTTCGTGCTTGATACCTGTCCCCACACACAGCTCACCCTTCCCTCAGCCTGCAAAGCGGCCCTGCAGCCCCTTACACAGATCCCTTCCTCCCTGGGATCTACCCAAAATGCACCAAATCCACATCCAAGGCTCTGTACAAGCCCCTCTTTGGCCAGGCTGCATCTCAGGGCTGTTACCTGTCCTGCCATGGGAGGACAGACCGTAAGGGCTGGCACCAACATCTGGACTGGGCTTTTCGTCCTTCTCTTTACCAGCACTTTGTACTGGGTGTGCTTTCTGTAGAAAATGAAGGAAATCTGGGGTGAGGTGGCCAGGGCATGGCTGGGGCGGGTGTCAGCACTGAACAGGTCTGAGAGTTTGGAGATCAGCACGGGCTGGCGACAAAGAGAGAAGATCCCACGCTGGAGGCAAGCTGGAAATAGCGTTGGGAAGGAAACAGTGGGAGAACAGAGGGAAGAGCTTTTGACCCGCCTGTCCCCTGTTGCAGGTTTCGTGTCACGCACATCGGGAAGAAGCCCACCTTCCCCGAGCAGCAGGACGGCGCCCAGCCTGACGGCAGCAGGGAGCCGAGCACAGAGGAGCTGGAGCACAGCAGCGAGCGGCTGCGGCGGGAGCGGGCTCGCAACGGGACTGTCCCCACGGGTGGCCTGGAGAATGGGGCCGTCCAGGGGGGAGCAAAAAGCACGGAGCTGAGCCGCTCCAGCACCCCAGCTCCAAACACACCCGGCAGCCGGGACGGCAGAGCGGCGGGCAGGGTGGGCAGCTCTCCTGGGAGCACAAGTCACCAGTGGAGGCACCTGAGCCGTCGGGGTCTGGGAGGGTCGAGCCTCAGCATCCCGGGGCAGCTGGGGCAGGAAGGAGGACAGAGAGGCAGCATCTGCCAGGAGGAGGCCGGACTGGGGTCAGCAGATGAGGTGTCGGATATTCACGGGAGCCTGAGCCTACATGAAGGGGCGGAGGAGCTGGGAAGGGAGGAGAGCAGCAGAAGACAGCCTGCAGCAGAGGCCATGGGGCAGCAGGTGGGTTCCTCCTCTTCCTCGTCCCCTGGTGGTCTCCTGGGTTGGAGGGGCTGAGGGATTACGGTGCAGTGCCCAAGGTCCTGGTGTGCTTGGGTGCTGCCAAACACGCTCACAGGGCAGTTTGGGTTGTAAGGGACTTCTAAAGACCACTGAGTCCAGCCCCCTGCTGTGGGCAGGGACATCTTTCACCACACCAGGTTGCTCAAGGCCCCATCCAACCCAGCTCCGAACACTCCCCATGACGGGGCATCCACAGCTTCTCTGGGCAACCTGTTCCGGCATCTCACTGCTCCCATCACGAAAAATTTCCTCCTTATACCAAATCCACCCTCTTTCACTTTAAAACCATTGCCCCTCATCCTGTCACTAAAAGCCCTAGGACAAGGTCTTCCTCCATCTTTCTTTTGAACCCCTTTATACATGGAAAGGCCACAATGAGGTCTCCTGGAGGCTCCTCTTCTCCACACAGCAGCATGAGCCCCACTGCAGGGACGGAGGAGCTGGGGGTGGCTGCGGTGCAGGACCTGCTCCATCCTGCACACCCTGCTCCCTTTCCCTAGCTGCATTTTCCCATCCTTTTTCTAATACCTGTAGCAGTGGTAAAGAGGGGTGCTCTCATTCCACGGACACCCTCTGAGCGCTTCTGATGGGATGGGTCTGAGAAAATGTGACTTCTCCTTGGGACGTGCCAAGTCACCGTGACACTGTTCCCACCCTGCTGGTGCCCATGGTCCAGGGAAAGGCAGGCCGTGGTTGACCCTTGTGGTTGACGCAGCAGAGACCCGAGGGCAGACCTGCAGCCGCCAGCCCCTCGGGCAAGGGATGTGTTCAGCCCCTTTGTGGTTGGGCTCTTTGGGGACATCTCCTGGGATCACTATTCCTCGTCCCTCTGCACAGGGCTTATTCTCCCTCAGGGCTCACCGCAGCCAGCAACATGCAGGCAGGGCAAGATGCCCCCAGGAGCCCTTCTGGCCTTGAAGTCTGGGAAGGGATGAAGCCACCAGGCTGGGGCTCAGTTGTTATACCCACCCTGGTGCTTGGAGCGGGGAGCAGCACCTGGGCAGCTCCCAGCCTCCCCACCTGACACCACGCTGGAGCTGCTAGCGAGCTCTGGGCAGCACCAGTGAAGAGATGGGGTGCTTGGACTTCAGTGGGCCAGCCCGCTCCCTGTTGCTGCCTCCAGGCTCTTACTTGCTGGAGGAGGAGGGAAACAAATGGTTTGAGGAAAGAACCTGTGTGCCTCAGTGCTGGGAGCCTGCTTGAAGGAAGGAGGATGGATGTGAATGTGGAAAGCCTAAGGAAGGCCCTTAGTAGGGGCTGAATGGCTGCAGACTTTCTTCAGAGACCTCTCCAGAGGACTGCAGAGGCACCAAGAGGTCCTCCTTCCTCCAGTGGCCCAGCACGCAGCCCTTTCCTTCTGTTCATCTTCCCTTCGGTTCACCATTGAGGAGAGCAGGGAAGGGGCGGGCTGGACAAAGCAGAAGGTTGAGATGTGGGGCAGGAGAAGCACGGACAGCCCTGGGCATAGCCAAGCACCCAGCCCTGGGGCCGCTCCACTGGACTTGGTGGTGTTGCTTTGGCACGATCGGGGACAGGTGGCCACAGGGAGGACAGTGATGGGATGTCAATAAGATGTTTGCTACCAAGTCCTGGAGCTGCTCAGCAACTACCCCGTCCCTTACGTCCCTGCCAGGGCCACCCTGAAGACTGTTAGCTGCTGCCTGGTACGTCCTGCAGGCGGCAGAAGGGCAGAGAAATGGGGATGGGGCTGTAAGTTAGCGGGGTCATGGCCACCGGCCCGTGGGTCCCTGATGGGGCCAACGGAGCCCCTGGCTGGGCTCCCCCAGGAGCTCTGCCTGATACCTGCATCTCTCCCCCTCCCGCAGGAGCCCAGCACCATGGTACAGGACCGAGGAGCCACTGTGTGATGTGAGTGCTCGTCCCCAGCCCCGCGTCCAGGTCCTGGGGTGGGCAGGGGGTCACGGCTGCAGAGAGGGGCCGAGCCATGCAGAGCGCCCATCTACCTGCGGGGGGTACCCGGCTGGCCACAGCGGTGGCCATGGGCCAGCCCCATCCCACTTCTCTCTCCCCGCAGCTCCTTTCCACTCCTGGCCAGAGCAGCCGACGGGAGGCACGGGGCCCCTGGCCCCACACCGGGCTGGGGGCTCTGCCGCGGGGGGCAGCCGGCCCCGGCCCCAGCCTGGGCAAGCAGCTTGGCATGGCCAGAGCGACGCGCGGACATTACAGACCTCATCCCATCAGCAATAGTTACCTGACTCCCACCCAGCACCAACACCCCCACGCCGGGGGTCCCCCCAGCCTGGCACAAGTGGGGACTCCCTCCCAGCACCCCGCTGCCACCCAGTCCCCGCACCCCCCAGAAGGATTCTGTAGGGATGCTGCAGGGGCAGTGGCACCAGCTCGAGCCCCCCGCATCCCCAAACTCACCGCAGAGCACAGCCCCAGCGGTGCCACCGAGCAGGACGCGGTGCAGCACCCGCCGGCACAAAGCCCCCAGCGCCACTGGGGAGGGACTGCGCAGCGCCTGGGGGATGCTGATGGAGATGGGAGCCTCCAGCCCTGCCCGGACACAGGGCAACCCGGCCCCCAAGGCGAGCTTTGGTGTTAAAGTGCACTGTAAATAGATGAGCTAAAACCATTAAAGCTGCTGAACACAGCGGTGGAGCAAACTGGTTTTATTGCGGCATGGCCACCCCCTGCCCACACCGAACACGGTGTGGTGCCCAGCACGAGGAGGGGCAGAGGGGCCTGGGGAAGTAATGCCATGGGCGAGGGGCAGGGGCACAGCTGCCCGGTGCCATATGGGGATACAGGAGCATCCTGCAAGCAGCTCTGGGCAGGATGCAGCCCCCGGAGAGACCAGCTCGGGGAACAGCGGGGTGCACGGCAGGTCCTGCTCCCCTCCACGCCATCTCCTGCCCCAGGGGAGCAGCCCAAGGACGGGGGGCATGTTTCGCTCGGGTGAAGACTGTGCAGCCTGGGGAGGGCCAGGGGCATCCCCAGGGTCAGCTGAGGTCCAGCTCGGGGTCGGGGGCTCTGCCGGGTGGTGGGGGAGGCGCACGGAGCTGCCAAGAGAGGGGAGGAGATGCCCACAGGCTGAGGCCAGGGGCTCCCCATTGCCCTGACCCCCAGTACAGAGGCTGTGGGGATGCACAATCCCTTTGTGGGGATCTGGGACGGGATTTGGGGGGGAGAACATCGCAGTGAAGGGGCACTTACCGGACGGATGCGGGTGGCTGACAGGTCCGGAGAGCTCTGCCCGCTGCCTGTGCCCTCCTGCCTGCCAACTGCACCCACACAAGAGCTCAGACACGCTCTGTGGGCCCTCCCAGACACCCCCCCGACCCCCAGCACTCACCTCCCAGCAGAGTTTCGGGAGACGGATTGGAGCCCACGCTGCTGCCAGGCACAAGGCCAGGTGGGGAGAAGGGCGGCGGGGACGGTGAAGGCAGCTCCTGCGAACACAGAGCCGAGCGCTGGAGCAGGGCGGGCAGCACCAGGACCCCCCTGCAGCCACGGTCACTGTCACCAACCTGCCCAGCCATCCCCCGAGCCCCAGTGAGCTCCTCCACCACCAGCGAGGGGAAGACGCCGACGCGGCCATCAAAGTCCCCCGTCCAGAAGCCGTCGTCCACCTCGTCCTCAGCACGGGGCAGCACGCGGATGATGGCACCCTCGGGGAAGCTCAGCTCCTCGGGGCTCTGTCCCTCGTAGTCATAGAGGGCTCGCACCAGCCACGCTGCGGGGAGGGGACTCAGCACCATGGGACGAGGTCCCGCAGCTCCATCCCGGGGCAGTGATGTCCCACACACCCATGCCCCACACACCCACCTCCGGGCTCCAGGACCAGCTCCGCGGCCATGAGGCTGGAGAGCTGCCGCTGCAGGGCGGCCCCCGAGGGGCCCACGACACCAGTCCCAGTGGCCAAACTCGGCTCACTGCCCACACAGCCCAGGGACAGCAGGTACTTCTCGGGGACGTAGCCGATCTGGCCTGCCTTGTTCCGAGCCTGGTGGGGCAGAAGCCATGTTACCATCCCAGTGACATGATGGCATTTGGGTCCCCCTAGCCCAGAACCCTCCAAAACTGCCCCCAGCTTTGTGATGAGCCGGAGGGCAGACCCCAGTCCACTCCAGCTGCCCACACACCCACCTTCACCCACTCCTCCATGTCACCATCCTCGATGACCTCCAGCTCCTCTCCCTGCGCGATGGACAGCTCGTCCGCCTGGCGGCCCTGTGGGGAACAGGGGACAGCGTGTCACAGCCAGGACAGGGGACAGCGTGTTACAGCCAGGCTGGCAGTGCCATCCCCATGAGGGCAGGGCACCTGTGGCTTTACCTGGTACCCAAAGATGACTCTGCAGGTGTAGGGGTAGGTGCGGGCGGTGTGGCCGGGCTCAGCATCCTCGAACGTCTCGTCGCTGTCGTAGTCATCGAACTCGGCGGGGTCCAGCCCCGTGGGCTCCTCCTCGCCCGGCCGGGTGCTGCTGGGGGTGCGCGGGTGCTCCTCGCCCGCCCGCACAGCCCCAGCCAGCCAGGCGTCCACGTCCAGCCCCACCGTGCGCAGCAGCGCCAGCCGCGCCTCTGCCTTCGCCTTGCCGACCTGAGCCACGGACCGGGAGGGGATAACGGCACGGACAGGGCAGGGATGGGGATGGATGTTTTCAAGGGATAAGGTGACCACAGTGGGGCGGGGGACAGCCAAGCCCCATCCCCAAGGACCCGGCCCCCAGCATGGCTACTACATGGCACAGCAACCCAGCACTGTGCTGCCACTGCAGCTCCACATCCCTGTATACCCCCGTCCCCAAAACCCCTTGAGGGTAACAAACCTCGAGGCCACCCCAAGCACATTTGGGACCCACCTCTGCCTTCCGGATGTTTTCTCGCACTTCCTCCATCTGCCGCTCCACAGCGGCCGCCTCCGCCTCGGAGACCTGCTGCCTCCTGGCCTCCAGCCTCTGCAGCACCTGGGGGACACCAGCAGGTCGGGACAGGGGGCGGTGGGATGGGGCTGCAGCTGCTGCCCCTCCTTGAGACCCCTGGGAGGGACGGCCTCGGCTGCGCACCCACCTCCTCGCCGTGTGCCTTGTTCTTGCCATCCCGGGTCACCCGCGTGGCCCAGCGCCGGGCCTCCTTCTCCAGGCTGGCCCCACCGTCCTCCGGCTCCCGCAGGGACACCTGGGCGAGGACAGGGTGGCTGGGAAGGGTCTGGGTGTGTGGCCTCCCCGTGTCGTACTGCCCGCCCCCCCCTCCCCCCCCCCCACCTACTTCAGGGATGCCAGTGAGCTGGAAACGCTGCTCGGGTGCCAGCGTGAAGGCGGCGTGGTCCTGCAGGAAGAGGAGGAGGTCCTGCTCCCGGCACACCTGTGGCGGGGAGAAGCATGGGGCTGGGGGAGGGATGCTCACCCGTCCCCATCTGCCAGCCATCAGGGACTCGGGGACGGGTGGCGTTACCCGCGTGGCCGCCTCCGAAACGGTCTGGAACCACTCCTGCGTGGCCCTGCAGGTCTCCACCTCCGCCTGGCCCGCCGTGGTCAAGTGGTCCCGCAGCCGCTCATAGAGGTCACCGTCCAGAGCCTGTGGAAAGCCAGTGGCAGACCCCCACATGGCCCCCGTGTCTCCTCGGGGACAGGGCAGGGGACCATGCCAACAGCACGGGGACCTGTCCCAGCCCTGCGAGACCCCCGCCGTGCCCTGCCCAGGGGGATGCAGTGGGCTGCTGTGTCCCCCCAGCAGCCCCAAGCTGGGGAGGTGTCCCCAGAGCTGCTACCTGCATGACGGCGGGCAGCTCCATGCGGTAGTAGTGGTCCAGGTGGGCATTGGCGGACACCAGCATGAGGACGTACTCGTTCTGCACGCCCGCAAGCTGCCTCGAGTACTCGGCCAGCTGCGCGGAGAACTGGGGGACGGGGACAGCGAGGGGTGGTGACGAGGTGGGGGACACCGCCCCACACCGTCCCCGTGCCTGGGGACCTCGCCGTCCCCGTGCTGCCCACCTTGGCGCTGAGTTTCTGCAGGCTGGCCTTGGTGTGGAAAATCCTCCGGTCGCTCTTGCGGAGCCTGGGGAGGACAGGGACAGTGTGACCCCCTGCATGTCCCCACCACTCCCGCTGCAGCCCCCGTCCCCTCCTCACCGTGCCTCCACGTCGGCCGCCTTGTCCTTGGCCACCTCGCTGCTGCGCTGGAGGTGGGTGAACTGCTTCTTCGCCTTGTCCAGCTCCTTCACCGTCTCCAGCAGCTCTGCCTGTGCCTTCTGCAGCTGCTCGATGCTCTGGGAGGGGGATGTCAGCCCTGGGACCCGTCCCCACTGCCCTCACCCTGTCCCTGGGGGGACGTGCCCTCACCCCATACCTTCTTGAGCATCCTCTCCTTGGACAGGCGGGCGGTCTTGGCAGCCTCGGCGGCGAGGCTGCGGTAGCTCTCGGAGGCAGTGACGCGGGCCTGCCCGGCGTACGTGGTCCCCTCGATGACGCCCTTCCAGACAGTGAGGACTCCCCTGCAGGGATGAGGGCAGGGGATCAGCCACACCGTGGGGCTCCTGTGCAGCCCTGCTGAGGCTTCTGGGGATGCCCAGAAAACAGCAAAGCCTGCCCCTGCCGTCCCTGCTGAGGTGGGTACTGCATCCATGGGGACATCCCACCCACGGCTGCATCCCTGAGGCACCCAAATCCTGGCCAGCATTTGCCATCTCCAAGCTGGGAGGGCCATGTATCAACCCCTGCCCCTTGTCCCCATCCCCATCCCCCTGTAGCTCACCTTGAGTCACCGGCATCGCTGCGGCCCCGCTGCCAGTCCCTCTTCACGAACTGGCTGGCCAGCCTCTGCAGTGCCTGCGGACAGACCCGCTGTCACCAGTGCTCCCTTACCGGGCACCCCGGCACCCTGCCACCCACCCTGGGGGTGAGAGCGGGTCCCCTGGGGCTGGCTGCCCACCCTGTGGGTGTCCCCAGGGGGGCAGGTTGGGGGCAGAAAGCAGCCTGTGCAGGAAAAGGAGGCGAAGGCTGGCCCCAAGGCAGTGCCAGGGGGTGCGGAGGTAAAGGAAAGCCCCCCAGGTGGCGGCTTTCAGGAGCAAGGACCAGGAAGGGGACATCAGCGAGGGACGCTGGCTGTGAAGGCAGAGTAGAGGAGCCCCAACAAAGCCAAGAGCAGAGCGATCTCAGCCCTGGGGGGGGGGCGGGACACGGGGACAGTCCCTGCGGGGTGCTGCACCCACCGGAGAGTCCACCAAGAGCAGGGAGCAGGCGAGCAGCCGGGAAAGCAGCGGGGCAGCAGCAGGAGCGAGGCAGAAGGTGCAGCGCAGCAGGGGGCCGAGACCCCCTGGAGCCCCTTGGGTGCTGCTGGGGGAGAGAAGAAGGGGTCAGGGGGGTAGGGGGCCAGAGGGTCAGAGGGGTCAGGGAGGTCAGGGGGTCAGAGGGGTCAGGGCCGGGGGTGCCAGGCGCGGTGGCACTGCCACAACCCCGCGGGCTGTGGCGGAGGGGACACGAGGTGAGGGTCGCGGGGTGCCGGGTGCACACAGCATGACCCCGAGGGACGCAGCGGGGCTGGGCTGCGGTGCACGGAGCCCAGCCATGACCCAGCACGGGCCGGGCCGCCACCCTCCCGTGTCCTTCCCCGCGGGCCCGCGCACCCGGGGAGGTGCCGGGAGCCCCCCGAGGGGCCGGGGCCGTTCCCGACAGCCCGGCCCCGTCCTCACCTGCCCGTACTCCCGCTCGATGGCGGCGCGCTGCTTGCTGTACGACCTGCGGGAGAAGGCGGGGGGCAGCGGGGCCGGCGGCGGACCCCGGCAGCCCCCGGTGTCCCCCCCCCGGCAGCCCCCACCCGCCGTACCTGATGTCCTCCAGCAGCTCGGCGTCCCGCTGCTGCTTGCCCTGCAGCCCGCAGAGCTGCTCGAGGAAGTGCAGCTTCACCTCCTGGCTCAGCTTACCCTGCGGGCACGGCACGGCACGGCTCGGCTCAGCCCCGGGGCACGGCCCCGCCTCCCCGCCCCGGCGCCCCGCAGGGCCCCGGCCCCGGCCCCGGCCCCGCGCCCACCTTGCGCGGCGGCGGCTGCATCCCCCCGGCGCGGCACCCACCGGCCCGCACCCGCCGCGCGCCTGCCGGGCCCGGAACTGCGGCCCCGCCCCGCCCCCTGCAAGCCCCGCCCCCTCCGCATCAGGCCCCGCCCCCCGCACCAGGCCCCGCCCACATAGCCACACCCCGCAAAACAAAGCCCCGCCCACTCAATACACCCCTGGCCTGTAGGCCCCGCCCACCGGGGTAAGCCCCGCCCACCGGGGGTAAGCCCCGCCCACCGAGGGTGAGCCCCGCCCACCGAGGGTAAGCCCCGCCCCCCCGTGCTGTGCCCTCCTCCCTCTGCGGGCACAGGGAGGTGGGGGCGGGGACATGGGGACATGGGGACGGGGGGTGTAGGGACGCGGGGACATGGGGATGGGGACACAGGGACATGGAGACACCGAGATGGGGACATGGGCACAGGGACAGGGGGACATGGGGATGTGGGGACAAAGGGACATGGGGACAGGGGGACATGGGGATGGGGAACACAGGGACATGAAGACAGAGAGATGGGGACGTGGGGACACAGGGGTAGGGGGACAAGGGGACACAAGGACAGGGGGACAATGTGATATGGGGACAGGGGACATGGGGACACGGGGGACACAGGGACGGGGGATGCGGGGACATGGGGGCTCCAGGCACGGTGTATGGGGACACGGGGAGCCCTGCGGCCCCGGTGCTGGGGTGCAGGGACACGGAGCGCTGGGGCCATGTCCTGCTGCGGGGGCAGGCAGGGCACCGCTCCCAGACATGGGGACATGGGGACACAGGGACACGTGGGGTGCAGGGACACTGCCACCCCTCGCAGGAAGGGTGCCCGGACCCTGGCCTGGCCGGCCGCTGCTGCAGGGACACTGAGGGGGGGGGGGACAGTGCCACGAGGCTCCCCAGCAGCCCTCACCCCCCTGTCCCATCCCCATGTCCCCATGTCCCCATGTCTCCTGTCCCCATGTCCTCATGTCCCGGTCCCCATGTCCCCATTGCCCCTCGCTCCTCTTTCTGCTGGTGCTTTCGTCCCATGCTCTGTCCCTGGGGGGCTCCCCACCGTCCCTGTTGCCCCCCCAGGGCATTTTGGGGGGCATTTTGTCCCTTTGCCTGGTGTGACGCTTTGTCCTGGGCCGTGTCACCAGCTGTCACCAGCTCTGGGGGGACGTGGGGAGCCGAGAAAACATACTGGGGGCCACGCAGCAGCGGGTTGGGTGCAGGAAGGGGACAGCCGGGGGTCCCACTCGCGGTGTGGAACGGGCTTGTCCGAAGCCACCAGACCCGGGGACATCTGTTCCTGGCATGTCCCCGCTGCCCCCGCCGGGCAACGTCGCGTGTCACCTCCCTGCTGCGGTTTGCAAATCGTCCCTCCGCAGCCACCAGCGGCTGCTTCCTCCTCCCCAGCCCGTCCGTGCAGGACCCGCGGCTGCTGCCGGTGACATCCCCGGGGGGTCACCGCAGGCCACAGCGTCCCGCCGGGCTGCTGGGAACGGGGGCAGCGTGCACGCACGTGGCAGGGGAGGAAGAGGAAGGGAGCCGGTGGCCATCCAGCCACGGTGACGCACAGCGGGGCCAGCCCTGCCGGTGGCTCTCGAGGGGACGCAGCTCTGGCGGAGGCCACCCTGCTGAAATGTCCCTGCCGGTGACTTCGCCCGGCGCCGTCGCCACCTTCCTGCTCGGCTTGGCCACCCAGCTCCCCCTGGGTAAGTGTCCTGGTGGCTGTCCCCTGGCTCGGTGACACGGGTGACAAGGGGCTGGGCACAGCAGGAGGGGGGGGATCTTGTGGGATGTGCCGACACTTGGCACTCAGAGGGGGCGGCTGCGTGACACGGTGACAGCTCCCATGGTGCAGACCCCTGAGCCCTGCCACGGGGGGACATCTGGCCCAGGCGTGCTGGGGGACAACTTTCCCTCCTGGCACCAAAAATCAACACGCTGTCTCCTGTTCCCTGGACGGGGAGCGGTGGCACAGTTTGCAGGGGACCCGGTCCCCGCGCAGGGTCCCAGGGGCACATCCGGGCATGCAGTGGCCCAAAATCGGGGGGGAGGCTGGGGGGGCTGCAGTGCCCCGGCTGCAGGAAGGGGCCGGCTGTCACTTGCCTGGCAGTGGCTTTTTTGGGGCCCTGCTCGTTCCCCGCTTCTGCGTCAGGCGAAAAGCCTCTGACCACAGGGAGCCGGCGAGCTGCGTGCGGCCAGGGCTGTGCCGGGAGGAGGAGGAGGAGGAGGCAAGACCTCGGTGGCTTCGTCTCAGCCCTGTCCTCGTGTGGGTGGCCATGTCCTGTGTCCCCCATGCTGGGCAGGACCCCCCAGGGTCCCTCGTCCCAGGCACCCCGGCTTGCACCCAGGGGGGTGCTTGGGTGCCTACGCTGCAGAGAGTCACCTCTGCTGGTGGCTCCGCAGGGGGAGGTGACAGCTCCTGGGGGTCCCCGTGGGGAAGGGGCACCGGGAGGTGCTCTCGGCCCAGCCCCACATCTCATGTCCTCCGCAGCGTGTGGCAAGGGGCGCGTCTTGCGGCCCCTCACCCCCCAGGAAGAAGCCGAGTGCCCCAGCGCCTCCGTGGAAGCTTTTCTCAACAGCACCATGTCCACCCGCGTCCTGCCCGCCCTCTACTCTGTGGTGCTGCTCGTGGCGCTGCCGGCCAACGCTGTGGCCTGCTGGGTCCTGGTGGTCAACTTCAGGAGGTGCTCCAGCTCCCTCTTCCTGCTCAATCTGGCCAGTGCTGACCTCCTCTTTGTCCTTCTGCTGCCCTTCAAGATCTGCTACCACCTCCTGGGCAACCACTGGCTCTTTGGGGACTACCTGTGCCGCGCCACGGTGGCCCTCTTCTACGGGAACATGTACGGCTCCATCCTCTTCCTCACCTGCATCGGCCTGGAGCGCTACATCTCCGTGGTCCACCCGTTTGTGCTGAAGGGCTCCAGGTGGACGTGGGGCAGGGCGGGCATCTGCGTGGGCATCTGGCTGCTGGTGGGGCTGGGCGTGAGCCCCCTGCTCTTCTACCCCCAGACAAAGCACAGCTCACTGCTGAACATCACGACGTGCCACGATGTCCTCGGAAAGGACGAGCAAAAGTTCTTTGACTCCTATTTCCTCTCGCTGGTGGGGCTGGGCTTTGGCATGCCCTTCGTGCTCATGACCATCTCCTACAGCTGCATCCTGGCCCGGCTGCTGGCCAAGCACAGAAACTACCGGCACGTGGTGTGCGTCCTGGCTGTGGTCTTCCTCGTCTTCATCCTCTGCTTCACCCCCAGCAACGTGCTGCTCTTCATCCACTACCTGCTGCAGGACACGGTGTGCAGCAACACCGCCTACATCTGGTATGCGCTGGCCCTGGCCTTCAGCGCCTTCAACAACTGCTTCGATCCCTTCATCTACTTCTATGTCTCCCGAGATTTTCGGGGCTGGCTCCGCAACAGCTGCTGCCCCCAGCGGCTCCGGACACGGAGGGGGTGGGAGAAGGCAGCCTCGTGCCTGAGGTCCAGCGAGCAGACCCAGCTCTAGGCGGGGCTGGGGACATGGGGCTGTGTCCCGTGTGGAGGGGACCCTGCTCCAGCTGCCAGCCCGGGGCTCACCCCCGCCGAGCCCCCTGTCCCCAGCTGGGAACAGCCCAAGGAGGGACAGAGCTGCTGCCCCAAAACCTTCAGCAGCACGGTCCCCACCGCTCCATTCCTGGCGCTGCCACCTCCGTGCCCCTGTCCTGCGGGTCCCTCCCCACCCGGTGTCCCCACCGCTCGCCCTGCGGTGACCGAAGCCCCCAGAGTCCAAATAAACCTTTATTTCTCCCTGCTGGCGCAAGGAGAAGGTATAAATGCCCCAGATGAGCAGGAGCCGTCCTCCATCGCCAGGACCACACGCCGGGCACACGCGGCCAGCCCCTCTGCTGGACACCCCCCAGAAATGCCCCACGATGTGCGCAGGAAGGGGAAAGGGGGGGGGCACACGGGTGCCTCAACCCTGCGCCAGGGGACCGGGGCTGGGGAGGGGATGCTGGGCAGAGCTCAGGGGGCTCATGCGGGAGGAAGGCTGCACGCTGCGCACCCCGTGTCCCTGGCACCACGTGCCCCATCTGATGCTCACGAGCACCGCAGTTCTGCTTTTATTTTCCCTATGACTCGCTCCCCTCGGCGCTGAGCCCAGCGGCGGCGGGTGTGCTGCCCACACGCGGACACACACGTCATTGTCCCCTGTCCCCCCAAGGGGGTGGCACCGCGCCGGCTGCTGGTCCCCATCTGTCCCCGCTCCCAGCCCGGCCCCGGGGTGAGGCCGGGAGGAGGAGGAGGGTGCCGGCTCTGCAGTCCCCTCCCTGTCACCACTGCCACCAGATGTGACTTGACCCCCAGGTCGGTGCCACCCCGGGTCATGTCACCGGCTGGCCCGGCCCCGTCGCTGGTGGCTGGCCCTCGTTCTTCCTGAGGATGATGCTGCTGAGCTCCTGGATGAGCTTCTCGTTGATGGACGAGGAGAGCTGCATGCTCCTCTTCCTGGGGATGCTCACAGAGGTCTCGGAGCTGGGGCTGCTCCCTGGTGTGGCCACCGGCTCCTGGTCCCCAGCCAGTGCCGCAGACGGCTCCACGTTCCTCTCCAGAGAGGCCGTGTGGGTGGCTCTGGGCCCGCAGGATGGGGCCGCATCACACTCCAGGTTCAGGCCCCACTCGAGGGACAGCGCCTTGGTGACGGGTAGGCCCGGCAGCCTCTGCGCGGGGCTGGCGGGCAGCGAGGAGCGCAGCGCCGGGGCCGGGGGGTGCTCGGGGCCCGGGGTCGGCTTCTTGGACCTGTCCACCGGGGGCACAGCCGAGGGGTCCGCCAGCAGCCCCCGCTCCAGCTCCAGCGCCGCCAGCTCGGGGAAGTTGCCCACCTCCTCGTAGACGGGCTCGGCGTCCGCCTCGTTCTCCTGCTGCTCCTCCTCCAGGGAGTCCTGGTGCACCTTCATGGGCTGGGGGGGACGGGGACCGGGGTGAGGGGCAGTGCCCGTGTGCCCGCAGAAGGGTGCTGCCCGGGGAGATTTGCCCCCCTGCCGTGGGGCTGATGCTCCAGGCAGAGCCCCTGTGGGGCATCAATCCTGCTTTAGGTCTCTGGACACGTCCCTGCTGCCCTTTTGGCCAGTGCAGGCTGGGCACTTTGGGCTCCAGTGGGACCAGATCAGTGTCACCAAGTGGTGGCATTGTCCCACAGCCCCTGGCAGCGGTGGTGCGGCGGGGAAAGGCCACGGGTGCCGACACACAAAGCCAGGTGAGGCAAGACAACATCTGGCCAGGCAAAAATAACCTGATGGAGAGCAGCACCCAACCCTACTTCCTTGCATTTCTTACGTCCAGCCCCTCTGGGGAGGTGCTAGGAGCTGGGCTGGACATCCTCACTCCTGGCTGCTCACACCAGGACCACGCAGGGACCCCAGCCCTGGGGTGGGACACACAGGACAGTGGGCACAGCACGGGCAGGGTGGTGGGGGCACATCCCCAGGGGGCAGCAGGATGCTGTGGGCAAGCCCTTGCCCCCGGAGCCGGGATGCACAACGCAAAGCACGAACACGTCCCACGCATGCGGGTACTTACAAAAAACATGGACAAAGTCCTTCGTGTGTGCAGGCGGAGCTGGAAACAGAGGAGACAGGCAGAGATAAGCACCCAATAGAGCAGAGCGGGGCAGGGGTGTGGGGAGACCTGCCTGGGCAGGGAGGGCACGGAGGGGCAGCGGACACGAGTGCAGCACGCAGACACGCCGGGCACGGGGACACACGCCCAAAGCACCCGCTTGGCTCCTGGCTGGGCGCACGGACACGGATGGGCGCAGGAGCACCCACGGGCAGGGTCGGTGCCGAGGTCTTACCAGGGTCTGGTTGGCGGAGAGCATGGTGGCGTCGGTGCTGTCCCCGTGCAGGGGCACCAGGGGCATGGTGCCGAATTTCTGCTTGGTGAGGTCAGAGGAGGAGCGCCGGCGCATGATGACGGGGCGCAGGTCGTCGTGCTGCGTGCCAGGAGGGGGGTCACACCAGGCTGCGTGGCTGGCCCCCTCCCCTCTCCTATACTCCCCTCCCTACCCAGCCCTGCCTGCACCCACCTGAGCCTTGAGGATGCTGGTGGTCCAGTCCCACAGCTCAGCCTGCCCCGAGCACACCAGGTACCTGCAGAGGAGCCAGCTGAGGAGCTGCCAGGCAGCAGGGACAGTGGGGCCCGGGACCCCTTGTCACCTTCCCTGTGAGCCAGGGGCTGCCAGCACAACTCCCCTTGGTGGGGCACCCCCCAAAACTCCCTGCACGTCCAAACAACTGCTTTGGTCCAAGGCAAGAGCTAACCCAGCCCCCCCGAGGCAGCTCAGCTCAGAACCCAGCAGCAGCCTGGTTTTGGCTGCATGGGGACACAGCTGGCGGGACAAAGGCTGGTGGGTGGCACAGCCTCATGGGTGTCACAGTCTCATGGGCGTCACAGCCTCACGGGTGGCACAGCCTCACGGGTGGCACAGACACCTGGGCAGGCCCCACCAAAGCCCAATGCTTGGAGATGCATCTCCCAGGGGTGCTGGCGAGTGCCACAGCCAGGCACCAGCTCTGCCCTGCCCTCAGGACCCTGCAGGAGGGAACCTGGCCATCCCGGCCCCATTAAACACGGGGACCCCCAGCCCCAGGACAGCTGGTGCAGATACTCACAGCTGCTGCTTGTCCAGGCTCAGCGTGAAGCCCCACCTGGGGAAGGGAAGAGGCAGGCAGTGGGGCAGCATCACCCAACGCAGCAGGGTGCAGGGGTCAGGTTGTCCCACAGCCTGCTATTGGCACAGCTTTTGGGGGGGTGCATGCCCCAGGGCCACATCCAGGAAGCTGCCACTTACTGCGCCGGTGGCTTCAGCTTCTTCTTAATGCCCATGTAAACCTTGGCTGCGTCCAGCGGCCACTCGCGCTCTGGCTTGGCACTCTGGGGACAGAGAGCCCAGCTGACCTGTGTGGCCACCACCATGCCATCGTGGTCCCTGGGGTCCCCCTCTCTACCCCTCCATACCCTCTTCTCCTTGAGCAGCAGCAGCTGCCGGTCCCGGATGACGAAGTAGCGCTCCTGGAACTTGCTCCCCAGCAGCTTGGGGGGCTCCTCGCGGCATTTCAGCAGCCCACACTTGGGGGTCTCACGCTTGGCACCTGCCCAGTGGAAGAGATGGGGGTCAGGGAGTTGGGATTAATCACAGAGTGCTCCCGCTATGGGTGCTGGCTAGGGCCACCCATGGGTGCTGGGCCCCTCTGTGGTCACCTCACCTGTGAAGAGGCAGCTGGCCTCGCCGATGGGGACCTTCCTCACCAGCAGGTACGCGGCGCTGGGCTCTGGGAGCTTGCACCACTGCAACGCCTGCTCCAGCACCTTCTCCTTGGGGTGCAGGGGCCGCTCTGGGGAAGCAGGGACACTGTCACTGCTGTGTCCCTTCCCTTTTCCAGCCACCGTCCCCCTTGCTACTGGTAGCAAACCTCCCCCCCGAGCATCCCCAGCCCTGCGGTGCTCACCCAGCTCCCCATTCTCCAGGACCTCGAAGGTTAGCCAGATGTCCAGGCTGGTCGCCACGTTGCGCATCTCCAGCACTTGGTTGGTGAGCTCCTCCGCTGTCATCGTGGGGGACACCTGGGGCCGGACACACGGGGAGCTGCGGTGGGCGGTGGCAGGATGGGACCCGGGGACAGGCTGCGCCAGGAGGCCATGTCCCACCACCCGTCCTCGGCACAGCTGTCCTTTGGGACTCACCTTCAGGGTGACACAGCAGTCGGGCAGCTTCTGCTCCAGGTACACCTCGATGATGAGGTCCCCAGCCTGTGAGAGCTGTGGGAGAGGGGTGGCATTGGTGCCGTGATGGCACGGGTGCTGTGCACGTCCCCACTCCCCAGGGGCTTGGGGAGCTGTAGCTTGGCTCGAGCCTCAAGGTGATGGATGAAGGGGAGACATGGGGGAGAAGATCCTTCCCCAAATGTCTGGCCTCACCATGGGGAGGTGTGGGACAGCAGGGACCCACAGCAGGCAGCAGGGTGCGTCCCCATCCGTCCCACCAGCCCAGGGCCCTGCCGTGCTGAAGGTCAGCGCATCCCTAGTACCTGGGTGTCCTTCCAGGTGGTGATCAGACTGTTCTCCAGCTCCATCTGGGACACCTGGTCCTCGTCAATCTGCCGGAGGAAGCAAGGATAGGAAGAGAGGGGGGACACATGGGGTCAGTGTGGAGCGGGCTGAGGCCACTTGGCCAGGACGGGTGATGCAGGGTGAGGGATGGGGGCCAGTGTGGGAGGATGCACGGGGACAAGGACAGGGCCAGCACGGAGAGGGGACCTGCAGGGCTCTCACATTGAAGATGCTGACGTAGTTGTCAATGAGGTCTTCCATCACCTTCACCTCATGCTCGCCTTTGCCATCGGTCTGGAAGAGGCTGGGTGCGAAGAGCAGCGACAGGTTCTTGGTGGTCATCTGGTTGAGGTCTGCGCATTTCTGCACCCTGGGGCAGGGAGCGCGGCGGTGAGGGGCTGGCCCCACTCTGGGGGGGCTGTCGGCCCCAGCCGCCCTCTTCTACCCCAAAACCAGCCTGTTTCTCCCCAGCTCTCTGGATCACCAGGACTGGGAACTTCCTGCTGGGCAGTTCCCGTTTCCAGGACTGCCAGCTGCCATCCCACCGTGCTCTGACTCAGGGGTGGGAATTTGTTTTCTTTCCCCTTTTTTGGACACTGGGTGAAGTCGACGTCCTACAAGGGGGTGTCCCCTACTCCCAAACCTCCCCCCTACTGCAGGACAACCTTGGGAATGTCTGAGCTGTCCCAGATGTTCCTGCATTTCCCAGCACTGTCCTGGGGGCACTGGGCTCTGCCTGGCTCTCAGGGGTGGGATCCAGTGTTCCCCAGGGAGGTGCCGCACTACGGGGACCCCATGGGGAGGTGGCACGCTGACCTGTAGAGGTGCCCGATCAGCGCAGCCAGGGTCTTGCGGTTCAGGCGAGGCAGGCGATGGATGAGCTCCTTGTACCGCTCCAGGCGCTGTGGCTTGGAGGAGATCTCTGGAGAATGGAGAACAAGCCATGGACCATCACTGGGGCTGGTGGGCCCAGAGCTGGCCTGACACTGGGACCCTGTCCCAAAGGACACTGCACGCCCAGCACGGGAGCAGGGACGTACTCGCAGCCTCCTTCCACTGCGGGTGCAGCTCCAGGGTGAAGACGGGGTCCTCCAGTTCACGGAAGAACCTCTTCAGCACGTCAGTGACGTCCTCGATGAAGTTGTCGCTGATGCGCAGTTTGACGTTGCGGGCGTCCCGCCGGAACTCCTCCATCAGTACCTTGATGCGGGACTTGGCTCCGTTCTTGCGGTAAATCCCTTCATGGCGCAGCCCTGGGGAAGGGACGTAGCGTCACGGGGCCTGATCCTGCCCAGCATGTCCCCACCAGGGCTGGTGTCTGGAGAGCAGGGATCCTTATCTGTGCCCATTGGCCACACAACGAGTGCTGGGGTGGGTCCCGTGCTCACCGTACTGCGTGATGAAGGCGATGCAGCTGTCCACAATGATGGGGATGTCCCCGCGGCTCAGCTGCTGGTCCCGCAGCGCGTTGCCCCGGCCCCCTGCCGCTGCCTGGATGTCAGCATACCACGCCGCCGTGTCCGCCCGCGACAAGCCCTGCAGGTAAAACGTCCTGAGAACAACAAGGGTGGAGAACTGGGAATGAAGGCTGCCGGGAGCTGGGTTGTCCCCTCCCACCCCACGCGCCAGGCTGAGCCCAGGGGCACCCAACCCTGAGAGACCCGCAGCCGGGGTGACCTCTGCAAGCCCCTTGTCCATGACCATGCCACCACCCCCACAGCATCTCCGCGGTGGGCTCAGGATCATCCTCTGCCCGCACACCAATGCCTTCACCCCAGCATCAGCTGAGCTCGCTCAGTACCCTCTCCATCCTTCCCACATCCAGCTCTCACCTCCCCATCTCCACCAGCAGCAGCATCTCCCTCTTCTCCAGCGTATCTGCGGGGGGCACCAGACCTGCGTGGGGGCAAGAAGCGGAGGGCTCAGAGTGGGGCACAGCCACCCGCTGCCACGTGCCCAGCCTGGGCACTCACTGAGCTCCTGCAGCCGCCGCAGGTTGATGCTGTCCTCAGCCCCATCCTCCTCGGCGGGGCAGATGAAGAGGTGGGCTTTCTGCAGGATGAAGAAGGCTTGCTGCCAGCGCTCGGGGTTGAGCATGCACTTGTAGCGCAGTTGGCCCGCTCGCTGGAATTCGTAGCTCAGCAGGCAGTGACAGCTCACGGGAGTGAACCACTGTGGGATGGAACAAGCAATGAGATGGGCAAAGGCAGGGCTCAGGGTGGGGACAGGTCCCCACCAAGCACAGTGCCCGGCTCACCTTGCCGATGGTGCTTGCCCATGCCTGCAGTGTCTCGGGACTGTCGGCCCCCAGCTGCTGCACTTTTTCCCCAGTGAGGAAGAGCTCGAGGGTGAAGCGAAACCTGCGGAGGATGAGACCCCATCAGGGCTGCTCCCACCCTGCACCCAGAGATGCTCGGGATGTGCCCAGCCACCAAGCAGGGAGCGGTGCCCGTCCCTGCCCTCTGTATGCCCATGGGCTCTCCAGGCTTGCAGGTCCACCCATGCCGAGGAGGGAGCACCCTGGGGATACCTCTCAGTAGCGCCAGGGTTGGTGGGTGCCTGGGCTCTGCTCACGCCCAGGGAGAGGAGCTCCACACTCTCGATGTGGCCCAGGGGCTCGGTGCATTTCTCCGTCTCAAAGAAGAGCAGAGATTTCTCCAGTGAGCACCAGACGCGCTGGAAGTCTGTGGGATGGTGGAGTTAGTGTTGGTGGGGTGGGTGCCCCACACTTTCCCACACACCCCACACTTCCCCACGTGCCCCATGCTTTCCCATGCACCCCACACTTACCCTCTCTGCTCTTCTTGGTTCCCGGGAGCCGGGGGGGAGCTGTGGCCCGGTGCAGGTACCCGCTGTGTGTCACCGGCTGTGTGATTTCGTTGTAGACGCCCTCCGGACCTGGTTCCCCTGTGAGGAACAGCACTGAGAGGAGGCACCCACCAAAGTGTGGGTACCAGGGGCAGGGAGACCCCCCACTCATGTAGGTGTAGGCAAAGGGATGCTCCAGGCATGGGGGTTCCCCAAAAACGGGCTCCAAATGTAGCCACCACCCTGCCCCACCCCAAAGGAGGGGTCCAGTGGGGCATGCCCATATGCCCTGGCTGTCCCCACCCCTAGTGCACCGGGACAGCAGCAAGGAGGAAGCCCCCCTATCACAGCCTGAAGGGGCTTGAGTTACCTGAATGATTCCTGTGCCTTTTGCTCTCCAGATCCCACCATAGGTCAGCCCCTGGGGCCATCTCGTAGGCTGCAGGGTCAGCAGCCAGCCCAGCCTCTGAAGAGGAGAAGAACTGCAGGACGGTCTTGAGCAAGCCTGGTGCTGACACTGCAGTGCACAGTGCCTGGAACGAGACAGGCACCCGTAGGGACCACGTCCTGGCCGATGGAGAGCCCCATCCCACTGCTGGGGTGCTCAAAGCTGGGCACAATGACCCACACACCCATGGGGCAGCCCAGTGTGGGAACGCAGGCATGTCAGCCAAGCAGAAGGTGTTGGCAACTCAGATGTGGATATCCAGGGTCATTCCCAGCCCCCCTGCACTTTGCACGCACCCTGTGGTGGCCCCTACCTGGAGCACTTCCTCCTGGGTGGCATAATGGGGATGGGGCAGGCGGTACCGCCCGTCCCGGTACTTGCGGGCGATGAAGTCCCGTCTCTGCTCGGCGCTGGCGTCCGGGTGGAGAGCCTCGGCGGTGGGGAGGCGGGCAGCCCAAAATCGGTTGGCTCGGTCATTTCCCAGCACGATAAAGAGCTGTGGGAGAGTCCCACAGTGAGGGCGAGCAGCAGGTAGAAGGGGATGTCCAGTATCCCTGCATCCCAGCAGAGCCCATGGGGCTGCTGCCCTGCCCCAGGGAGCCCTGAGTGCCTCTACCTGCACGATTTCATTGGACCAGACGCTGGTGTCGAGCTTCAGGCTTTGCACCTTGGAGATGTTGGAGCCCAGGCTGCGGTGCTGTCCTGTGGGGGGAGCAGGCAGGTGAGCATCCTCTGGCCCTGCCAGGAGAATTGGTGCCAGGTGGTACCTGCACCCTGCCCGCCCCCGGGGTGATGTACTGGCCTGCGCACTGCTTGCAGATGACCACGCAGAGGTTGATGGATGCCCAGTCGGGGTTCTGAGCCTGGCAGTCTGCGCAGTACTTGTTGGCTTTGTTGGACCAGATCTTTTCTGCCACCTCGTAGTCATAGAGCATCTCGGCTATGGCCTCCTGCAGGGCCTCCATCCACTCCCGCTTATCCCGCTCCGATTCTGCCACAAAGCTGTGGGCAAAAGCGGCCAATCCTCACAGAGATCCTGGCTCCAGCAGCCAGCTGCTCCCCATCCCCATCCCCGTCCCCGTCCCCATTCCCATCCCTGTCCCCGTCCCCATTCCCATCCCTGTCCCCGTCCCCATCCCCATCCCCATCCCCGTCCCCGTCCCCATCCCCATTCCTATCCCATTCCTATCCCTATCTCCATCCCATCCCCATCCCATCCCTATTCCTATTCCCATCCCCATCCCTGTCCCTATCCCTGTCCCCATCCCTGATCCAGTCACCATCCCCATCCCCATCCCCATCCCTATTCCTGTCCCTGTCCTCGTCCCTGTCCCCATCCCTCCTGCCACCGGTACCTGAATATCTTGGAGGGGGTGATGAGCTCGAAGCTGCGGTTCTTGGCCTCGCGGATGGTGGAGCCACGCATCTCGATCACGCAGATGCCGATGCCCATCTTGAAGAACTGCAGATGTGAGCGACGCTGGTGCTGGCTCTGCCCATGGCTGCAGTGCATGCACCCAGCACCTCCAGCCTTGCGTCCCTGCGCTGCCTGGCCCACCTAGAGCTGGCACCCACACCTTCCAACCCATCCTGCCTGGTGTGGCTTAAGCATCCTGCAGATAGATTACATCTTAAAAGGCAACACTGAGCCAGGCACACTCATATGGCAAATATCAGCCTGAGCAAAAACCACTTGGGGTGGCTTAGTGTGCACCAGGCAAACTGGAAATGAGGTGACCAGGGAGAAAAAAAGCAAACAGGATGCTGAGAAACTTCAGCAGATGGGAGGTGGGATTTCCGTGGGGTTTGCTGCGGGTGCCGGGGCAGTGCCACCAACCTGCTCGCTCTTGTACAGCCACATCTCAGGCAGGCTGAGGGCTGCGAACACCTTGGACTTCTGGCCCTTCAGCTCCAGGGTCCCCGACTTCTGGCAGTGCGCCGTGTTGGGGGGCCGTGGCCGGGAGCCCCCCAGGCGCTGGTCAGCCACCTTCTTCTGCAGCGTGGAGCACCACTCGTTCCTCTGGGCTGCGCAGGGAGGGCAGGGCTGAGCGGGCAGCCCCGAGCCCTTCCCTCTGCCCTGCTATGGGGCAGAGCATGGTGGGGACAGGCGTCCCCTGCTCGGAGTGGCCGCTGTGGGGACAGGGCTGCCCAGGGGAAGCAGGACCAAGCAGGACCACCTGGGACAGAGGCAGGGATGGGTCCCTGGAGACCGATGGCCCCCAGCCCAGGTTTTGGCTTACCCTCGTTCTCGGCACGGAAGACGAAGATCCGGTGGCTGGTGACCACCTGGAACTTGTTGTCCTTGCTGGCGCGAACCATCTCGATGACCGACAGCGGGATCACACCCTTGGGGTAGGGCTCCTGAAAGCAGCCCCGGGGGGGTCACCCCACTGTGCCCTGGGACCCCCACACCTGCCTCACTGGGCACACCGGTACCAAACCCTGGTAGTGGGCAGGAAAGGGCTGGCTGCAAGCCCCCCGTGATAGCAGCTGCTCTGGGGCCACGCATGGGCCCTCTCCACTCGGTGCCACTGACACAGGGCCAGGCAGGTCCCCTGGGCGCGGGGACATGGCAGCTCGACCCTGGTGATGCTGGGGCTGAGCCGGCTCCTTGCAGAAGATGGACAAGGGGCTGTGGCAGCTGACGTGCGGCAGGATCACAGAGGCTGGCAGGGACCTCTGGGTCCATTTGGTCCAACCCCTGCACAAGCAGGACCACCTGGAACAGATTGCCCAGGACCACGTGCAGGTGGCTTTTGAAGATATTCGAGGATGTGGACTGGAGACTCCAAGGATGGAGACTTCACAACCTCTCTGGGCAACCTGTGCCAGTTCTGAGTCACCCGCACAGCACAGAAATCCTGGTGTTCAGAGGAAACCTCCTGTGGTTTATTTTGTGCCCGTTCCCTCTTCTCCTGGCACTGGGCACCACTGAGAAGAACCTGGCTCCATCCCCTTTCCTCCCTCCCTTCAGGTATTTCTGTGCATTGATGAGATCCCCCTGAGCCTTCTCCGGGCTGAAACTCCCAGCCCTCAGCCTCTCCTAATTAGGCAGCACAGTGCAGCCCCCTCCTGCCCGCATCCTGCCCCCTCTCACCTTCTCACTGCTGAAGTACATCAGGTTCTTCCCATCGAAGCGGACGTAGCGCCTCTGGAAGACATAGTTCCTTTTGGGATGGCAGAAAAACAGGCTGTTAGGAGAAGGGTGGTCCCCTGAGGGCCCCACATGGACCCCAGAGATGCTGCACAAGGACCCTCGCAGCACACCGACGGGACCCAGGACCCAAGCAGCTCCGGATGGCTCTGAGACCCCCGTGCCCACCTCACCAACCTTGCCCAAGAGGGCTTCACCGTGGGGACCCGTCACCGCCCCGTGGTGGGCACGTACCCTTGTGGGGACAGCTTGTCCAGCCAACCGCTGAGCATGGTGGGCCGGGGCTCGGAGAGCGAGGTGTAGCTCGCATAGGGGGAGATGGTCAGGTCGTCCAGCACCTCGTCAGCGTAGAGATGGGGCGGCAGGCTGAACGGGGTGCCCTCAGCCCGCGGAGCCTCCACAGTGGAGTATCCCTCCGTGTCGTTCTGGGCGATGCGTTCGATGAGCCTGGCGCGCGTCTCCTCATCCTCACTCCTCCCCTCGCTGCTGCACTCGCTGCTCGTCCTGCGAGGAGCGGGGCCATGGGACCATCAGGAGATGTTCCCCACCACTCCTGGACTCAACCTGGGCTCCTCGGGACACCCAGCCCCTTGGGTTTCTGCATCTCCATGAGTGAGGCAGGATGAGGGCTTGGTGCTCACCAGCCCCATGGCCACCAGCAGCCCTCCCTGCCTGATGGTGAGGCTGGAGACAGTTGGTAAAAGGGTTTTCTGCACCTTGGGTAAGAGCTGCCCCCATCCTGGCTCCCAGACTGGCCTCTCCCTGTGCCCTACTGGTGTTCGTGGCCCCGGGGTGTCCCCTCATGCCCAGCTGCAGGGCCTGGGAAAGATGGGCAGGGGGAGCTCTGGCGTCAGCCTCGTTTTCTTTGGGAGCCCCAGTGAGATGAGGCCTGGCGAGACCATCCAGCCGTAACAATAAAAGGAAATCATAAAAATAAACCACTGCGCCTGCCCCTTCCCTCAGAAAGCCACGTTTCTTTCCCTGAAAAGGAAGCGGACTGGAAAATGTCTGATGGTCACAGGGGAGCTGCCCAGGCGCGACGGCGACGGGCAGGAGGCGGCAGCACCGGCACCGAGCTCCGGGACAAGGAGTGGGCTGCAGGAAAGGTGGCGGGGAAGGACCAAGCCATAGCAACGCTTCTGCCCGAGCAGTGCCCGAGGAGACTGAGGGGCTCCATCTCTCCATGGAGGGAGGCTTCGGAGGTCACCAGGGGCATGAGGAGGGCAGAGAGGCATCTCCCGGCCACCTCCACTCCGATCCCAGGAGCTGGGGGCCACCAGACAGTGCCAACAGGAGCAGGGTCCAGAACTACACAGAAAGAGGCTGGCTGTGGGAGTCCCCATGCACGAGATGTTGTAAATGGAGAAATTTGTGGAGAAATCCACTGGGAGCTACTGCACGTGAGAAACCCCCTCCAGCTTACAAGTCCATGGGCTAGAAATGCTTTTGGAGGAGGAGAATTATCCCATACACTCCCCCGATCATAAATTCTCCAAAGACCTGCTTTTCAGCACCTCATCATGGGAGCCAAGGTGTTGCATGGGCCCGTGCTTTGACCTGGGACCTTCGTGTGTCCTTGTGAGGCCATCAGACATCAGATCTCCCTGAACCACAGGCTCGAAGTGATACTTGAAGTTGGCCTGCAAAGATGTTGGGCTGAAACCATGCAAAATGGTTTGCCTTTGTCTATGCAAGGTCCGCCACTGCTGCAGTGAATTGGGGCCCGGGGAGGAAAGGCCTCTGCTGCGTGCCTCCTGGGGGAGGCTGGGGCTGGAGCACTGGGGACAGCAGGGAAGGGACAGCCCCAGGCTTCACCAAAGGGAATGCTGGGCAGAAAGCCAGCAGACCATGGTCTGGGAGAGGGTTCTGACCCGGCGTCCTGCATTGGGGCTGAGGAGGTGGCAGGGGATGAATGATGGCCTGTCTGGCTCCAGTGTCTGCACGAAATTTGGGAAATGGACATGAGGGGCTAGGAGGCTCGGAGCTCAGCCAAAATTGCTATTTAATTATCATAACAGAGCTTTGGCCAGGTGATTTGCCTGGCTGGAGTCCCAGCCTGGTGTCCAGCTTCTTCGGCAGGGACTGGCCAGGGAGCTGGGGGACCGCGTGCTCTGGAGGTGGAGGCCAGCCTGAGGCTGCCCTGTCAGAGGGCTCAGGGTGAGAGAGAAAGGGCAAAAGTCCATGGCCAAGCCTTCCTGGGACAAGCAAAGCCCACGGCCTGGCAGGAGCATCCCAAGGACCTGGATGGAGCAGAGCAGGACCCCGGCCACCTCCCAGCGCTGCCCCTGAGGAGATGGGTGGTGGAGGAAGCCTCCACGCTGCGAGGCTGCAAAGGCTAAGTCATTTCCAGCTGGTGCTGGGCACTGAAAACAATGAACCCCAGAGCCAAGCAATTCCCTGGGGCAAGGAAAGTGGAAGGCCTTTTATCAGAGGTATTTCCAGGTCTGCTGAGCCTGGAGAGTGACACCCGAGGTGCACCGAGTTAGAGCAGTCTCAGCCTGCCGCTGCTCGCGTGGGACAGCTAGAGGAGGATGGAGGATCGGGGATGGAGGAGGGACATCGGGACTGAGGAGCTGCTGATGGGGCTGCTTGCTGCAGCTGGGGGCCCTGGGCCAGGCTGTCAGCCTGCTGGTGGACACCTGGGGCCAGCAGGGAGGTACGCAATGAGCTGCCAGGGTCACGCCGTGCCTGGGGTTTCTTTTCCTGGGGGGGTCAGGACAGGCATCTGGAAAGGAAAGCGCTGGGGCACCTGGCTGACGGGGCCCAGGAGCACAGCCCAAAAGGTCTTTGAAGGTTTTGTGTCTCTTGCTCAACCCACTGCAGCCCCACCAGAGGTGAAAACCTGTGAATGCTGCCTCTGACGCCCTGCAGGCAGCCGCATCCTGCCTCTGACCAGCAGGCCCACGCTTGCAGGAGGCATGGGCAGGGCAGTGGGTGCCTGGTGCTGCCCCCGGGGTGCTGGGGGTCCTGGCCCCTGCGAGCCCCCAGCGGAGACCATGACTGGCGCCCAGCCCTGCACTGCAGCTCCAGAGGAGATCGGGGATTTCGGTCTTTTTTCTTCAGCCCGTTCCCAGGAATTTTCAGTTCCCCCCTGCAGCCCGCGTGCCTGCAGCACCTGGGCTGACCGCAGCCCGAGCTCAGGGCACGTCGTGTGCCCAGCCCAGGGCAGCACCGGCCTGAAGCAGGGGCAGCGGGGACGTGCTGGCTGCAGGAGCTGGGGGATGCAGAGCCCTGGCTCAACTCCCTCCCTCTCTGTAAGCAACACAGGAAAAGGAACCCTCCCCATCTGAAATGGGAAGAGCAGCTTTCCTTCCTCTTTCTGAGATGCTATCAGGACTCATGGAAAGTACGTCTCAGAAGTGTGTTTTAAAGGCGCCCCGCGCACCCTCGCTGTCCCCGTGCCTACCTGCGGGCTTCTCGCTCCAGCTCCAGCTCAGCCACCGCCTCGTAGCTCTGCCCCGAGGGGACGCCCATGCCCTGGGGGGAGGTAGCGGTCACATCTCTGCCCCAGACCCCCTAACCCCCTGTGAGGGTGGTCAGCCCGTGCCCCCCACCCCGCCCAGCAGCGATGCTCAGCCAGGTGCCGCGGCCCCGCCGGCTGCATCCCCCTGGTGTGTGGGGGCTGGGGGGACATGGAGTGATGGCAGGGGAAGGACGCTGTCCCCGCTGTCCCCTCTCACCTTCTGCTCCCGCGCTGGGACTGCATGCCCAAAGGTGGTTTCGCCGTAGGGGCTGATGGGCGGCTTGCCGACCTCTGCGGGCAGGGACACGGGAAGGAAAGGCCATCAGCGGTGCCTGACGAAGGACAGTGACCTGCCAACCCTGGGGAACCCCTGTGGACCCCCTCAAGCTGATCCCCCCACCAGCACACCCCATCCGTCCAGGGCATGCAGTACGAAAGAAATGCCAGCCCAGACCTGCAGGGGCTGCACCCTGGGGACAGGCCCACGCTGGGGCCATCGGGGGGTCACCGCTGCACACGGGGGGTGTGGGGTTCTCACCTGGCTTGCCGGTGGGTCTCTGCGGGACAGGGGGGAACCCCCCTGTGGGCCAGCTGGAACTGCTTTAAAACAGAAGAGGGGTTACTGTGGCTATGGGTGGGGGCTCATGGCAGCTGCAGGGGTTCCTCCTTGTTTTTTGGTGGGCTGGGGGCTGCGTCCGCCCAGGGCTGAGCCTGGGTTTGTCCCCTGGGATGTGCAGCATCTCTGCCCTGCTGCCTGCTCCCTTCTCCCCACTGAGGCTGTATCTCTTGGGGATGCATTTCCACCCCCCCCATCCCAATCCCCTCTAACATCTCCCTCCTTGCTCCCAGCCAGCCCTCAGCCATACCCACACCATGCATGGGGCCCCCAGCCCTATTGCCCTGGGGGGCCAAGGAGGGACAGCAGCATCCTCCACCCCCAACCAGGATGAGCCCTCGGGGGCCCAGCTTCCCATGGGATGTGTTTCCCTCCTGATCTCTCCATGCAGAGCCTCGGGAAGGCACAGGGAGGGTGATTCTCCCAAGGGATGGGGTCCCGTGGGGTAGGGGGTCCTTGAATCTGGCTGCTCTGCCCCCCCTCCCCTCCCCAAGGGAAAGCATCTGCTTACTCAGGCTTCTCGGCCGGCTGGGTCAGCTCCTGCAGGGACAGATCGTTACCAAGATCCCGTGCCTGGGGACCATTCTCCCCTTCTGAGTCCTCCGCGGGTGCTGGTGGTGGCTTGAGTCCCTCATAGATGACGTTGGACACCATCTCCAGCCTGCCCTGCCCCGCGCCCGGCAGCGAGGTGCGTCCCTCTGGTGTGCTCGCAGGGCTGGGCTCGGCCACTGCGACCCTGTGGCTGAGCCGTGGCGGGACGGATGGGGCCCCCGGCAAGGGTTTCTCTGACATATCCAGGGCTTGTCCGTGATCTGGGGCCGCAGGGAGCTGTGCCTCCAGCCGGGATGTCCCCATGCCCATGGCTGCAGCTGTCCCCGGGCTCTCCATGTCCGTGGAGCTCTCCCCCGGCACGAAGCCCTCCAGCACCACGAAGGCTGTGGGTGCCCCATCGGGGCTCTGTGCCGGTGCTGTGGCGCGTGCCGGTGGTGTGGGCGCCGAGCCTGGCTCCGACTTGGGGCGATAGAAAACAGTCCTGGGCTTGGGGATGGGCTTCACCAGGGGAGGGGCCGGGTCCTTCTCTAGGGAAGATGCGTGGCTGGGCATTGCGCCGCGTTGCTGCATCCCAAAAGCATCGGTGGCTGCTCCTGGCTCTGCTTTCATGGCATCCTCACCCATTGGGGGTGCTCGGGGATGGGGGCCTCCTGCCCGGGGCTGCGCCCGCAGCCGCGTCTGCTGCGCCAGGTTCAGGATCCTCTTGCGGTGCCCGGTGGCAGTGATGCCGAGCTGCTGCAGGTGATCACCGTCCAGCGCGAGGGCATCTCGGGCCACATGGATCCCATGCTGCTTGAAAATGTCCCGGTACCTCTCCAGATGGATGGTGGCCAGCCAGTCTGCGATGTCCGAGTCAGGACCGCACAGCGAGCTCATGGCCCTGGGGTGCCTCCGGGACGGATTCTCAGCCCATCATCTGGGGAAGGAGGGCAGGAAGGGGTGAGGAGGCAGCAGGAGGGGAGGCCGGGGGCTTGGCCACGCAGAGGACGCTCCTGGAGGCCCCCCCAGCCTCACCACCCTGCCCAGAACCTCTCACCTCTAGCACCCGAAGCCAGGACCGCATCCTGTTGTTTCTCAGCCCGAAGCCTCTCCTCTGCCCCTCCCCGGGGCTGTCAGCACCGAGCAGGGGGCACGGGCGAGCCGAGGCTGGGGGCCGCAGCCCAGGGCTGCTTGGGGCTCGTTGGGAGGGGATGAGGCACTTTGGAGGGGGGCTGCCGCCGGCGATAGGGGGGTAGCAGCTGGGCCCCTCCCAGGGGACGAGCTCCGGTGCCGGCCAGCTCGGGGAGGGCTCTGCTGCCGGAAGGGCCAGACCATAATCTCTCCGGCTGCTGGCGAGGGCATGGGAGAGGTCAGCATGACTCACGGGCGGGCTGGGGGGGATGCACCCCGCGGGGCGAGCTGCAGGGCTGGCGCCCGGCACTGTGCCCACCCACCCAGGGACACCCATCCCCAAATTCCTCGCTGGAGGGAGCCGCGGGGTGCTGAGGGCCTTTTTCCCATGAATCACGCTGCTCCGCACGAAACCATCTGTACTGAGTGTGCTGCCACAGGCTCTTTTTTTCCAGTTCCTCCATTTCCCGCTATTGTTCAGTGCAGGCTTCCTTCCTGCTGCCTGCGCTCTCCCACGCATCCCCTGCCCCCTCCGGCGGGGGCCGCATCCCGGCCGTCCCAGGCTCCTGCTCACGCCGCTGCCGGCGCTTCGGCGCCGCTGCTGCTGGTGGAACTGCGGGCAGGGGCTGCGTGGGGAGCACGTGGGGGGAGCACGGTGCTCCGGGAGCAGCGCACATGTGTGGGTGCGAAGGGATGGCTGCATGACAGCCCGCGGTGACGGTGACGGGCATGCGGCAGGAGGTGTCCGGGAAGGGCACAGGGAGCGGGGTTTGGGGATGTTGCGGCTGGAAGGCTGCTTGTTGATGTAGGACCTACACGAAAGTCTGGGGTGGGGAGGGTGGAGGGTGATGTCCCCACTTCTGCCTGCTGGCTCGCTGCTGAAATGGGGCAATTTCCCCCTTTCTTGTGGCCGTACCACCCAGGGGATCTGCTGCCAGCTCTGCTTTCCTGCCCCAAGACCTCCCCTTGGGGCTCCCTGCTGGCTGCGGGGCTCTCGGGGGACAGCCCAGCTGTCACCTTGCAACCCTCTGCATCCCTGCCAGCCCACTCTGAGCGCTGGGCACGGGCCCTTCCTGCAGAGCTCCTGTCCCCGAACCTGCCCGTCCCTTGCCCCCTGGGGCTCTCCCTCACCTCTGGGCTCAGCGGGGCCGTCTCCGGTGCGGTGGCAGCATGGTGGCAGGGGTGATGCCAAGGCATCCCCGCCGGGCGCAGGGGGCTCAGCCCGCGGCGATGGCAGCACCCAGCCTGCACCTCCCACTGCTGGTCCCTCCTCCGGGCCAGCCCGCTGCTCCCCAGCCCTGTCCCCACCCTCCTGACCAGCCCCTCTCCAGGCTCTGCCCTCCTTTGGGTGCTGCCCCCCAACACTCTGTCCCCCTTGCCCCTTCCCAGAGAGGGTCCTGCTCCCATGGCACGGCCGGGGGGGGCCAGGGTGCCCCCCTGCACCCACACACCCCTGAAGATCCCGCGTGCACCCAGCCCTATGTGCCGCAGGTGATGGGAGGTGTCACCACATCCACCACGGCCCCACACTGGAGTGCTGGGAAGGCTGTGTAAAGCTTGGCAAAATTGGGCTAAGAAAGACTACAATGAGGCCATTGAGGGGATTTAGGTGGATGGGCACTGGGCGGGTGAAAAACTGGGATTCCCACAAGGGATTCTGTGGGTACAACACTGCGTCCCACCGCTGTGACCAGGGAATGGTGATGGGATGGCTGCGGGGATGGGTTAGGGGGGCACAGGGGGCTCCTGCCCGGCACGGACCCTGCTCGTTCACCCACCTGGCTGCTCCTAGCACAACGCTTTTCGCAAGAGTCCTGTGCCGTTAGACCAGCTCTGCTGTTACCCAACCCTGCCCTTATCTGAGATGGTATCTCACCGCCTTCAGCCTTTCTCTGCACCCTGTGGCCAGGCTGATAACTGCTCCATGCCCTGGGGGCTCCCCGTGCTGCACCTCGGGACTGCCTCTAATCCCCACAGCCCCAGAATTTCCTGCGGGGAGGTCGTGGGGCCCCCCCCCAGGGGTGCGAGGGCCACCCCGGCTGAGCCTGTGCGTGCTGCAAGGCGGGGAAATGCAGCTTCTCCTTCTCGCAGGCTTGCTTCTGCAAAGCAGAAGCAGAACTCAGCGACGGCCCCGGTGCATCCCCCCCTTCCTCCCCTGTCCCCACCGGGTGCTATGGGGCTGGGGATGGCACAGGGGGGCCCCATGGACCTCCCCATGGTGGGGTGCAGAGGCAGGGCACCCAGGGACCCTCAGGGTGCTCAGGGACCCTCCGAACCCACCCTGTGCCCCGTGCCCCGTGCCTCTTTGCAGAAGCCCCCTGGCTAAACATAAGCACACGGAGGCTGCGGGAGAGCTGCGGTGGCAGCAAAGGATGCGGTTTCAATCCCGCCTTGCTGCAGGCACAAGTGCTGGTAGAGGCAGTGCTGTGCGGGACCTGACCCATGCTCCTTGGCACCCCGCAGCACCTCCCAGCCCCGCGCAGCCTGCCCCAGCCCTGTGGAGGCAGGACACACGCAGCGCCAGGGCTGGGCTGGTCCTCGGGGGGTTCCTACCTGCCCACCTCCCACTGTGCACCTTTCAAGGACTCCACTTGATCACTTTGGCGTCTGCCAACCTGCTGATGGGATCTATATTTAGAGGCTGGCCTCCCGGCTTTGACAACAACAGGAAGGTCTCACCCACTCCTGGGGGGAGGCAGATGGGCAGGAGCAGAGAACAGCTCTGGGTTTGGGGAAAACAGCTCTGGGTTGGGGACTGGGCTTGGCGAACGCGCAGGCAAGGGCTGGAGGAAGTGAAGATCAAAGTGAATTTGGGATCCTTCCAGCACGTTGGCCTGCTCCTTCCCCCCTCTCGGAAGCACCCCACGATAACACTGTGCCCTAAGGTCCGTGTGTCCAGCTGCCCGGCCATCCCTCCTCCCTTCCTCCTTCCCTACATCCCTACATCTCTAAATCCCTCCATCCCTCTCTCCATCCCTCCCTCTGTCCCTCCATCCCTGCACCCAGGGAGCAGCAGACGGTGGGGGGCTCAGGACAATTGCCCCATGGGGGAGCTGGAAGCACGGTGCCGAGTGGCCCCTGGGGGTTTGCAGGGCAGGGCAGAGGGGCAGGGAGGGCGAGGAGCAGGACAGGGGGCTGGAGGCAGTGCTCTCATAGACCTGCTGCAGGGGGGACACAGGACACACTTATCCAAGGCAGGCTGCTCGGGGGGCCCCATTGCTCCCAGCATGGGTGGTGGGGATGGGACCCCCCTGCCAGCTCAGGAGATGTCACCTGCAAAGCGTGAGAGCCTGGGGACAGGGCGACACCCTCCCCTAGCCTGGTGACATTTGGGACACTGGATGCTTTGGTGCACGGGGGCAGCATGGGCCCTGCGCCACCCCCCCATCCGTGGGGCCGGCTGACACTGCTCGCTGCTGAACTAATCTCTCCCCCAGCAGCAGCTTCCCGTTTCCTTTCCAATCCCTGCACCGGGGCCAGGCAGGAAGAGCCGGCCAGATGTGCTCTCCTGTGGGGCCGCAGCCCCCGCTGCCTGTGCCCCCATAATCCCAGCAAGGGCACCCAGGGGGACTCTGGTCCCCCCATGCCCCCCTCACACCCTGCCTGCCCCCTCCCTCACTCAAGGGATGCTGGCATGTGGCCCCTTGCTGGGGAAACAATCAGCGAGGTGTCTTTTGGGGTGAAAATGGGGGTCCAGCACCCCACAAGATTGGGGATGTCCCCCTCCCCAGCCCCACAAGTATCACAAGACCCCCCAAGCGTGGTGATGCTGGGAGCTCGGTCACAGCCCAGCGCTGGCTGCAGGTCCCTGTCCCTGCCAACCCTCCTGTCCTCCCCATGCATCCGGTGCCACTGTCACCCCGGCCGTTTGGGGCAGCATTCTGTGCTGGGTACCTGGGACTCCCCTCCAGCCTCCTGGAGCTCAGGCAGCAGCTCCTCACCCCTACTGAAGGGTGGCTGAAAATCACAGAAAATTCACCTAAAATGTCCCCGCAGCAGAAGCTGCAGCCTGGTTATGGAAGAGAAACACCTGGGGAGCAAGGAGAGGATGCGACCATGCGGGGTGGTCTTCATCTCAGCGCCTTGTGGGGTCTGGGTGCCCATCAGGGCAGCACCCAGGGGAGTTTCTCCCACAGGGGACATAGGTGATGCTGTGGGGTGTCTAAAGGGGGGCAGCGAGCATCTGTGCCCGGGATGCTGGGGTGGGCAGCCAGGTGCAATGGGGAGAAGCACAAAAAGGGCAGCACAAGGCACAGCAAGCACAGGGCAGCAGCACTCAGAGGGAGGCTGGGGGATCAGAGGGACTCCAAACCCCCAGGGGATGGTGGCTCTGCAGGCCCTGGGGGTTATCCTCATGGGGGCCACCATGTCCTGGTCCATGTCCCCTACCCTTAACCTTGCTGGGACAGGTCTCAGGCCCAGCCCTGTTGGCAGTGACATCCCTGTTTGCATCGGAACAGAGCAGGCTTGAACCTCTCTGAGGCAGGAATCCTGCAGCAAACGGGTGGGTGGAAAAATCCAGCACTCGTCAGCTTGTTCCCCGGCCGCCGTCTGTCCAGACAAACTTCCCGCTGTCCGGCGGAAGCCGTCCTGTGCCCACGCACACCCACTCGCGGGTGTGCAGATGTGCAGAGCCCACATTGCTCCCTCCAGATGTGCAGAGCCCAGCATCCCCCTCTCTGTCCCCTCCCAGCCCCTGCACCCACTGAGTGGGCACCCTGGGGTGCTGGCACCCTGCGCAGCCCGGGGGTGCTCGGTGCCCCATGCCATCCCGAAGCTCGGTGGCTGTGCACACACCAACCCTTTTATTGTTGTGCCAGAAACCACAGAAGCAGCAAACACTAGAGGCAGCCTGCGGCGGTGAATCCGTCACCCAGGAGGGGACCTGGGGGGCTCCCGGAGATGGGGTTCACACAGAGCCTGGGGGGACGTGGAGCGGGGCTGGCAGGGCAGGACCTCAGGACAGAGAGGGACGGTCCCAGTCCTGTGCTGCTGCAAAGCCTGGGCAGGTCCCACACAGACCCTCTGCTTCTAGGGCCGTGAGGAGCACACCCCAAAGGTCTCAGAGCAGCAAGACCAAGCTCCTTCCCACCCCAGGAAGTCTCCTTCCCCCTTTTTTTGCCTCCCTGGGGCACCCACTCCTGCATCCCGCTCTGCCACCTGCGTGGGGACATCTCCACAGGCACCAAGTGCGTGGGCACCGGAGTGGTCCTCCCCCCTTCCCTGCCCCCATGCTGCAGGCTCCCACAGGAGGACTGACAGAGGATTTGGGGGGCACCAGGTGCCACGTTCCCCCTGCCCCGTCAGGCCTCGTGGTCGCTGGTGCTCAGGTGGTCCTCGGTCAGCCCAGTCTCATCGATGTGCTCCAACGAGTCGGCGTGCTGCAGCGAGAGCTCGGCCAGGCTGAGGCTGGGCAGCGTGCTCTGCTCCGGGTACACCCAGGGCTTGTACCCGGGGTCGTGCCTGCGCTTCCACTCGGGGTACTTCAGCCCTGCCTTGTAGATCTTCTTCATTGCCTGCGGGAAGAGCCGGTCCAGCCCGTCATGGCCACCCCACGCTGCACCACCGCTTGCTTCTCCAGGGGGCTGGGCTGCATTTGGGACACCAGCCCCTTGGCTCCCCCAGCCCCACGGCTGCTTTGGAGCCCCACCACCAGCCCCACACCCTGCTTACCTTGGGTGCCACGAACTGCGAGACGCGGTTCACCACCCACTTTGGCAGCGATCCTGCAAGACCCAAAGCCTCATCACGGAGCTGACCCAGAGATGCCAAAAGCCTCCAAAATCCCTGCTGGGTGCATTGGCCAAAGTGCAGCGCCTGGTGCTGGACCAAGACCCCCAGGTCTGATGGCTACTGCCCCATGCCGTGCCCTGGAGGGTTCCCCATCTTCCCTTCGCTGTCCCCACTTCCCTTTGGGTCTCAGGATGGTGGAGATCCATGGTGGGCCCACAAGAACCTCATGAAGTGCAACTAGGCCAAGTGCAAGGGTGACCCTAAGTGTGAGTGCAGGCTGAGCAAGGGGTGGATTGAGAGCAGCCCTGTGGAGAAGGACTTGGGGGTGCTGGTGGATGAAAAATCCATGAGGCCATGAGGATGCTCAGAGGGCTGGGGCTGTGAGGAAAGGCTGGGAGAGCCGGGGCTGCTCAGCCTGGAGAAGAGGTTTGGAGAGACCGCACAGCAGCCTTCCAGTACCTAAAGGTGCTTATAAGAAAGATGGGATCCTTTGTACAAGGGCCTGTAGTGATAGGACAAGGGGTAATGGTTTTAAACTGGAGGAAAGTAGATTTTGATTCACTTTAAGGAGGAAATTCTTCCCTCTGAGGGAGGCGAGGCCCTGGCCCAGGCTTCCCAGGGGAGCTGTGGGTGCCCCATCCCTGCAGTGCCCAAGGCCAGGCTGGATGGGGCTGGGGGCAGCCCGGGCTGGTGGGAGGTGTCCCTGCCGTGGCAGGGGTGGCACTGGGTGGGCTTTAAGGTCCCTTCCAGCCCAAACCACTCTGCAGTGCCATGGCTCTCAGATCTGAAGACCCATCCCCGTGGGAGCACACCGCAGCGTCCCCTCCCGGCTCTCACCTCGGGGGTCCACCTGGGTGAGATAATAGAGGACGCAGGCGCCGGTGCCATTGGCCTTGATCAGGTAACCGGTCTGCAGGGATACGGCCCTGACAAAATCCTTCCGGGGAGGGAATTTCTGCAAAAAGACCCCGCGAGCCTCAGAGCCTGCCCAAGCAGCTGCCCAGGGCTGCCCCGGGGCCGCGGGCACCCACCGGGTGCTTGACGCTGTAGTTGAGGATGATGTAGTCATCGCCCAGGGGCAGCCAGGAGCGCAGGGTGACAAAATCCCGGTTCTTCAGGGGGCTGGGGCACTTCCCTGCGGAGACACCCGGTTACAGCCCGGCCAGGGGCACCCTGGGGTGCAGGGGGGGGCTGGGGGCTGCTCACAGGAGTAGTATCCCACGTCGGCGTTCGCGGTCAGGCGCCCGATGTCATAGGTCTCGATGACGTGCGAGTCCCACTTCTTGCGGTAGCCGGTGTCGTGCAGCACGTCGTAGAGCGTCTCGGCAGGGACGTCCTTGCAGGAGATGCGGGTCTGTGGGGAGACGGGCCGTCACATCCCTATTGGGCGCCCCTGGGGTCCCCCTCGGGTCCCCGGGACCGTGCCCACCCCCAGGGATGGGGACTTGTGGCTGCTCCTCTTGGCTGGTCCGGCTGCAACCGGAGCCGCCCGTGGGCACAGGCATGTGCATTATTGATGGCCCCATCCCTGCTCCTCCCGGTGCCGGAGGAAGATGTCATCTGCTCCTCGTTAGAGGCCTTGCATCTTTGATGAGGTGCGTGGCAGCACCGTGTAATGGGAGACGGCCCTTTGAACGCAGGTGGCAGGTCCCATCAATCTCGGGCCAGCTTTCCCCGGGGTGAGGTGTCTGCCCCGCGGGGCTGGAGCTGTGCCGTACCTGTGGGGCACCATGGGGTGGGAGCACCCAGCCCGTCCTCACCCGGACCTGCTGCTGCAGGAGGGGCCCATGCATCCTCCTGAAAGCACTGGGTGCCCCAGCGGGAGCACTGCACCCCCAAAATCCCCCCTTAGAGCGTACTGCCCATCTTCCTCCAGCCCAACCAAAATCTGCACCAAGGAGCTGTTGGCAGTGCCCCCGTCTGGGTGATGGCATGATGATGCTCAGACCCCTGAACCCTCCTGGGACCCCTGCTCTATGGGGCTCAGCAGTGGAAAGGGCAGATATAAAGCTGCATCCTCTGCTGGGCTGCGCTTGTTTGAACAGGGCTGGACTTTGCCAGGACCCTGCCAGCCTGTCCTGACCACGGTGCCGCAGTCCCTGCTGCTGTCCCCATGTCCCTTCTTGTCCTTCGGGCGCCTGCACACGGCTGTGCTCCACCTTCTTCATGGGGATGGAGGCAGCCTGCAGTGCCCTGCAGCCTCCTTCTTGCCCTTCTGGAGGACGGATGTGATGTTGTGATGTTTGCCTCTTCCCGGTTATCAGGGACCTCCTGCAGTCTGTGTGACTTCAGCCAGACCCCTTAGCACCCTTGGGTGCATCCTACATGGTCCTGTGGACTTGTGTATGCCCAGCTGGCTTGTGTGCTGCTTGGTCCTGGCCTAGGAGCTTGCCCTGGCTCACCACCCATCCCATGTCAGAGCTGCATGTATTGCAGCTCTGTGCAGAGCTGCATCTCTGCCTCTCCTCCTCCTCCTCCTCTTCCTCATCGCCTTGACCATGCTGGGCCTCCATCCACAGCAGCACTGCAATCACCATGTGCCTGCATGCCCAGCTCCTCATGGAATCACAGAATGCTTGGGGTTGGAAGGGACCTTAAAGATCACCTGGTTCCAACCGCTTGCCACAGGCAGGGATGCCACCCACTAGACCAGGTTGCCCAGGGCCTTGAGCACCCCTAGGGATGGGGCATCCACAACCTCCTCCTGGTGTCGTGCTGGGCTGCAGCCGCTCTGCGATCAGGAGAGCAGTGCAAGAGCCTCCTCCAGCATCCTCTGCCCCAGGTGCCTCCTCACCACCTCCCCGTGCCTCCCAGCTCTCCAGGTCATGGTCACCCTTCCCTGGCGCTCCCAGTTGGAAGCCCTCCTTGCCAGGTCAGCCTCTTGGTCAGGTGCTCCAGCCCCACTTTCTATGGCAGACCCCATTCCTGTCTGATCCTCGGTGAGGATCCTGTGGCAGAAAAGCCATGACAGTGCCCCGGAGTCGAGCGCTGCCCTGCAGGATGCTCCCGTGCTGGTGTAACCCCTCCACCAGTGGGACTGAGGAAGTGATGGGGCTCCCTCGCCCCACAGCCACTCTTGATATGCTCAGGGTCACCCAGCACCGTCACTGGTGCCATGTGTGTGAGCAGCACGGTGTGACAGCCCCAGCGACAGCATCCCAGATCCATTCCCTGGCAGGCAGCAAAGTCCCCGGCGCAGCACGTGGGGCATCTGAAACCCTCAGGGATGCTCGGCTGGTGTGGGACACGAGGCGATGCACCCCAGGATGGCACGGCAGGGGGAGAGGCACCCACCTGCCAATCTCATGCCCCAGGGGCTCCCAACAAGGCCATCTCCACAAGGTCGTTCCCACCTGTGTCTGGAGCAAGGGCAGCGGCAAGGTGAGCACACATGGGTGTGCCCCGGGCATGTTTCCACGCTGCAGCAGCATCCTGGTCCAGATGCTGGGAGCATGGGGCAGGCAGAGAGCCCATGGAGCATCTCGCCAGCTGCAGAAGTGCTTTTGGGTCCAAACCCTCCAAGCCGTGCTGTTTGGGGCGGGCTGCAGCAGGGCGCTGGTGTGGCAGGGGGGTGCGCAGGGGAGGGCTCACCTTGATTTTCTGCACGGTGCAGCTTTCCTCCTGGCCATGGCTCCAGACGGTGACGCCAGCCTTGTTGTAGCGGCAGTGCCAGCCCTCCAGGCTCTCACACTGCTCCCTGAACGAGCTGAAGTCAGAGTCGTCTGGGATATAAACCATCTCCCCCGCTCTGGACATGGGGGCTGAGCTGAGGGAGGCTCCTTCTGCCTCACCGCCCGGGGAGCCAGCTCCTGTGCGCAGCTCACACGGCCATCCTCATCCTCACGGCCCCAAGGATGCACAGAGCCCTGCGGCTGCACGGCACGGCGGGGAGGAAGGCTCCTGCCCTGCGGGTGCTACGGCAGCTGCCGGCAGCTCGGATGTCTTCCCCGGGCTCGCCGGGATCACGTTTCTCTCCGGCTGCCCACCGGCTCCTCTATTATTCAGCAGGTAGCAGCGCGCGGGTGGCTCGGTTTTCAGGGCAGAGCTGCCCCTGGCCCCCTGTGTCGCCGTCCCTGCCGTCCCTGCTGTCCCCTGGCAATCTCTGAGCCTGACTTTGCAGCAGCAGCTCACTTGCAGGAGCACGGAGGAGGAGATGCAGCACCTAGCCGTGCCCTCCGTGGCACCCAGCGGGGGGACAGCCCCATCCCTTGGGCTGCTGGCCTCGTGCCTGCCGTGGCCCAGGACACAGCTCGCCCCAGTTGTCACCCTCTTGTCTGCCACCTTGTCCCCGGTGCTTTTTGCTGGGACCCTGCCCATGCCCTGGGTGGAACCTGGCGTTACCCGTCCCACCTTGGCCATGTCCATGCGCTCCCCGTCGGTCTCACTTCTGAGCTTCTTGGTGTCCACCTGGGCTGAGGCTCTGCCTGTGCTGCACACCCATTCCTCCCAGTGCAGCCTCGCCTGCAGGGCTGTGCCACGGGTGACGTGGGTCCCTGGCCAACCCACAGGGGGGATGCTGAACATGGCCCCAGCCCTCATCCTGCAGTGCTCAGCTCAAGCCCAGCCGCCAAGCAGGCATCGAGGCACCCTCACTTGGTCAAACCCCCCTGGAAGGAGCTCCCCAACTGCTCAGACGAACAACCAAAGTCACCAAAACCACCCCCAGGTCCGTGAGGCCGCACTGCGCGGTGCCCCAGCTCGGCCCCTTCCCCTCAGCAGTAAGATCCCCTTCTCCCAGCACATCTGCGGTGACGCCAGGGGGTGTCAGCACACCAGAGGGAGGGGATGCCTTCAGTGGGGTCCTGAGGGCTTCAGTGTGGCCACGGGAACCTCGCGAGGCTCAGCAGGGCCAAGTGCAAGGTGCTGCACCTGGGTTGGGGCTACCCCAAGCGTGAGCGCGGGCTGGGCAGGGAATGGGCTGAGAGTGGCTCCCAGCAACCTGGGGGTGCTGGTGGATGAGAAGTGCAACACGAGCCAGCAACGTGTGTGTGCAGCTCAGAAAGCCAACCGCATCCTGGGCTGCACCCGAAGCAGCGGGGCCAGCGGGTGAAGGACTGTCCCTGCTGCCCCTGCAGCGCTGCCCTCGGCCCGGGGCGGGTGCAAGGACACGGGGCTGCTGGAGTGGGGCCACGGGGGTGCGAAGGGGGTTGTAAGGAGCTGGGGAGGGACTTTACCAGGACATGCAGTGGTAGGATGAGGGGGGTGGTTTTAAATTAAAACGGGAGATTTAGACGAGGTATTGGAAGAAACCCTTTACCATGAGGGTGGTGAGGCCCTGCACAGGCTGCCCGAGGAGCTGTGCCTGCAGGCAGCTCGGCCCCGTAGGAGCCGCCCCACGGGGGGGTGCCGGGGCCGTCCTGGGGCTGGATGTGCGCGGAGCGGCTGAGCCGCGGGGAGCGATCGGGGCTGCCCCCGGCAGGGGCTGGGCTCGGGGCTGAGCCGGGCGCGTTCCCGGCACCCGGCCCTGCAGTCCGTGGGTCGCCCACTGGGTGTCACGCGTGCTCCACCGGTGAGAGCGACAGGGAGAGGCCGGGGGAGGGCCCGGAGGTGGGGACGAGCCGCGGCCGGAGGGAGCCGCCTGCGTTTTGCCGTGAGGCAGGGGGTGGGATGGAGCACCGAAGGCCTTCCTCCTCCTCCTCGTCCTCCCCGCTCCTGGCAGGGCCTGAAGCCACCCACGGTCGCCTCCTTGGCCACCCCGAGCCCTGCCAGGTAGGGGGGCAGGGCAGGGACAGCTCTGGGTGTCACCGTGCACCTGGATGCTGCCGGTGGGCATCTCCTCCGTGCCCTAATGCGGGGCTTCTGCTGCCGCTTTGGGGGCTTTCAGCGGTAGGGAAATGTTTTGGGGGTGGGAGGGGACGTGCTGCCCCCCATAAGGCTCAGCACACCCAGGGTATCAAGCCCTGTCGGGTCACTTCCCTGTCCCCAGGGGCTGGCATGGAGAAACCCAGTGGAGGGACAATGGGACAGCGGTGGGACAGCCCTGCTGGAGCACTGTCCTCTGCCTGGGGTGCAGGTGGCTCACACAGGCTGCTGGGGGAAGGCTCAGGCACCTCTGCCCCCAAATCTCCCTCCCTCTTCCCCTCGTGGTGTCAGGTCCCCTTCACCTGTGTCCCCAGCTGGTGACAGAGCCAGGGCAGCACCCACAGTGGCGGGTCCACCTCGTGCTGGCACGGGCCGGGCTGCAGGTCCCAGCAGAGAAGGGTCACAGGGTGACGTGGCACCAAGCCTCCCGAAGTAGCTGTGCACCTCTGTGCCACCCCTCAGCATCCTACAGCTGACGCAGGGCCAGGGCAGGTCCCTCCCCAGGCAGCTCCTCCAGCACACACGGCTGTGCAGGTGGCCTGCGAGGTGTCCCCGTCCCTGGCTGTCCCCCTGTACCCAAATCCATGCTCTGCTCAGCTCCACCACGGCTTTCCCAGCCCCGCAGCTGCTGTGCTGAGCTGTGTTTGCACCACACCCTGGCTGGGCGTCAGGGTGATTTAAGAGGCGTATGAAAAACATCGTTATTTTTCCCCCTTTCAGCTGCAAGTCAATGCTCGGGGAGAGATGGTTAATTATCTCCGTCACCTTCCTAAATCTCTTCACAAGAGGATTTGGCTGCAAATCCCCACATCATTTTGAAGTTATTGGCCAGCGTGGTGCCCAGCGGCACCAGGACCAGGGAGGATGCAGGGACATGGGACAACCAGGGCCACCCCAGGGCGATGTCTCCATCCCATGTCTTCAGCTCCCACGGCCACCCGCTCACCCCCATCCCCTAAGCCTCACTTTCCCATGCAAAGCCAGCACAGCGCCAAGATACGCTGGAACAAGGTGCCACCTTCCCGATAATGCCATTTATTGGACTAGGTGACACGCAGGCTTTAGGGGATAGCAGGAGAATCCTCTCGGCTCAGCCGCAGAAAGGATTTCCACAGCCCTCCCGGCGGCTTGTCAGCGCGTCCCCGAGGAGTTATTACCTCCGACTGCTGGGAGCTGGATGCGTCTCTGCCCCCTGTTTGCTGCTTTGCAAAGATTACGCCGCCTTTGAATAAGCTCCGTGCAGCGCGGCTGCCGACGCATCAGACAGGGGCTAATCAGAAAATGAGCAGGGGAAGGAAACTTGGTGGCAGGAACTTATCTGCGGCGCGGGCGCGCTGTGCCAGCTGCTGCTGCTCCCGCGCCCAGCCCCGTCTGCCAGCAAAATGAGGAGAAATTTCCCCGAGATTTCAGCGCTGAAGGCTGCTGCGAATGTGCGGTGTGGGGAGTTGTGCAAGCACACCTGCGTGCACAACAAGCAAACACACAGGTTGTGCATGTGTGCGCCCATGCTTGGTGCAAACATATCTGTGCACGAGTGCAGGCACGGGTGTGCCTGTGCTCATGCATGTGTATGCACATGCAGACGTGTATATAGATGCACACGTGCATGTGCATCTCTGTTTGCACACAATTGCTTGTGCACACACAGTTGCATGCATGCACCTGCACGTGCATGCACTTCTACACGCATGCTCCTGCCCATGTGAGCGTGCATGCAGATGCGCACGCGTGGCCACCTACGGGTACCGTGGCTCCTCTCCCATCGCTGGCAGTGCTGTGACCGAGCCCACCGCTGCCCTGCTGCTCAGGGACGGCGTTGTGTCCCACTGCTGCACTGCGGTGACATCTGTCCCCACCCCACAGTGCCACCATGGGCAGCCCAAGCAGCACAGGACACCCCTGGGTGTCCCCCCCTCCTGTCCTGTGCCCTGGGGAAGGGAGCAGGGCCGGGACAGTGAAGGTGATTAAAATGTGCCATTTGCTTTATTTAAGCACAGCCGTCGGTGGGGAGAGTTACAAGGCACTGAGCTAGAAAATAGCATTTACAAACCCGCCTCCTGACACCCGCAGCCCTGACCCTTGCAGACTTCATTAACACCATGGCCCTGCCACCTTGGTGGCACTGAGGGCAGGGGACAGGGGCGCTGCTGGGAGCCCCGAGGCCACTGCATTTTGGGGACGGCCAGTCCAGCCGCAGCATTGGTTGCTCCGATTCCCTTTTCTGACCCCTTGGGGTGACACTGGCTCCGTCCCCACTTGAGGCTCATGCCCACACGTGGCTGATGCAGGCAGGTGCCGAGCATCCACGCCTACAGAAAAACAATAGCATTTGGTAGACGGGGGGAGCTGGGGAGAGAAATGTTCTCCCGAATGGACTGAAACGACGCTGTGATCAGGAACAGATGCTGGAGACGGGTGGAGGCAAGTGCATGGTGCGGCACGGGGCCAGCTCCAGCGGCTCCCGCTGCATGGCTGGGGAACTGGGGAGTGCCCACTTGCCCCATGGAGAGCCCTGGGGACACACAAAAGGCTCCCTCCTGCCTTTTGCCCCTGCCTGGGCTGGAAGACAGCGCTCGTGGCCCTTTTTAACCCTTTGCGTGGCCTCACCGCCTGCGCCGCGTGACGCCTGAGCCCCCGTCACCCGCGGGGGATCCGGCGGGCGGCAATCGGCAGGCACGCACTGCGGAGCGGCGCTTTTCTTCTCTAATCTTCTTATTTCATTTTAGCATTTACAATACAGCCAGCCGGTAATCCTGACATCAAACACGCCACGCGGCACTTTCAAGCTGCACCAGCGTCAGGCTGCACGAGCGCTGGCAGGAGCTGGCAGCTCCGACGGCTGGAGATAACAGGCAGGAGGAAGGCGAGGGAAGCGGCTCCCGTCCTACAGAGCCTTTCCCTTGGGGCCACCCACAAGGTGCCCTCCTGGGGCTGTGGGAGCTATCCTTTGGGGTGCCCTGGGTGGTGGGATGTGGGGATTGGAAGCCTTTGGAGCCAACCTGCAGCTGGACCTCGGGCACAGCAGGGATGGGGATGTGATGTGGGTGCAGGGATGGGGACGTGGTGTGGGTGCAGGGATGGGGACGTGCAGTTTGGGTGCAGGGATGGGGACACAGCGCAGGTGCAGAGACAGGGACCTGGTGTGGATGCAGGGATGCTTCCCGTCTCCATTGGGAAGGAACATGGGGACAGCTTTGGGTGGGAGGCAGTGCTTGGTGTTACCCGACAACACCACCGGTGATGGGACAGGGCAGTGCCCCAGCACCATGGGTGCAGCTGGTGATGCCCACAGGTCCCCCACCTGCAGCCGAGCCCCCCACAAACCAACCATCCTGGGGAGCGATCCCCTCTGGAACAAACCCCAGCCTGTACACTCGGATCCCCTCCCCTTCTTCAGCCCCGCTGCCCATCAGGATGGCGATGCCGATGCCCATGTCCCTGTGTGAGCCCCATGTCCCCCACCCCCTTGCTTGGTGCACGTGCTGGGGGCACCCTGAGGAGCAGCTTCGGCACTAATCCCTGCCTCGGTCTTCGGGATTTAATCAGCACTGAAGCACAATGCTTTTTATCCTCACTATGGCCGAGAAGAGCTGAGACTCAACAGGAATTCATTTCCCTAATTAGCATCTCTGGCAAGGCCTCCCTCCTGCGCACCTCCCACCCAGGGACGCCTCCCTGCAGGATCCGGCCCCGCAGGCCCCCACCCGCGGGTGCTGGGGCTGCAGCGTTGGACCCAGCACCCACGGGCCCCGCGCGGCGGTGGCACGGCGCTGGGCACGGGTGACGCGGTGACGGGGAGGCTGACAGGGAAGATGAATGGTTTTAATCACGCCGCTTACAGGGCACCAGCTGAAGTTTCGTGTAAGTTATGATAGCGACAGTTTGCACGAAAATTGTATTTCCAGGCTTCATTGACTGGCTTAATGAGAATCTTTATGTGTCAGATATTAAATTAAGAAATTAAAGAGCTGTTGCGGTGTGTATAGACTCCTTCCCTCACACTGAGCTGCTGCTTCCAGATCAATCAGGAACGCGCCTCTAGAAAAGATGGGAGAAGCCTTTGATTTTCTGTCACTGGGGAAGTGAATCTAATCCACGCTGGCACCTCGTTCATGTTTTATTAAAAGGAGGAGGAGGCGGGTGCTGGCCCCCTCCTTTGCCCACTTGTCACCCGTGTCCCTAGCTGCCAGCGTCCCAGTGATGCTCGGCACCCGGGGACGGGAGCAGGACCCTGGCGGCTGGGTTCGACCCGAGTCCCCCGCTCCTTTTGGTGTTCCCCCAAATTTCTGCTGGTGACGTGAACCAGGACAAAACGGTGCCGGCCCTGCTCCCGCTGTGCCCGCACCCTGCTCCTCATGCCGCAGGCAGGAAGGGGACAGGCAGGGGACAGGTGGGGAACAGGCTGGGGACAGGCAGCGGCCGCGGCCGCTGCTGCAAGCCGTCTGTCACGGCAAGACAAATGCCCCCGGCCCCGCAGCACGCCATCCATCTTCTGCTCCTGCACCGGCCCCGGCTCTCCTTGTGTGGGGACAGTTGGAGTAAACAGCTTCATTTGGTGCTAATGTGAGCGGAGACGTCATTGGCTGTGTCAACTATTGATTTGCCTCGCTACGGCCCCATCACTCACTCAGGTTTTTCATTTTTTGATATTACGCTCGGAAGGGGTGAAGCTCCATGCGCTGGGCTCACTGTGCCTGTCCCCAGGCTGGCGTTGGCCCAGGACCCCGGGTCTCCAGGGGAGGTCCCTCACTGAGGCTGTTCCCACCCTCTGCTGTTCCCAAAAAAGCTTCCAGCAAAAAATTCCCCACTCATAGGGGAGGATAAAGACAGATGCTGAATGAAAGCCGGGATGCTCTGCATGGCAAACACCATCTCCCTTTATTATTCCCTCTCTCCCTAAGGGGTGGGTACACAGATTCGTGTGTAGTGCTGTCCCCACCGCTGTCACTGCTACAGCTGGGCGAAGGTCCTCGGATCCTTCATTGCACCGAGAAAGCATTCAAGGGATGCGATGGCAGCCCAGCAGCAGGATGGGCACATGCCTGTGCACACTCACACATGCCCCTTGCACATCTAGGTCACACACATCCTCCCCAGGTAGGTTTTTGGAGTGATGCGAGCAGAGCCAGGCTCTGCAGGGACAGGCCGGAGTCCCCATATGGGTAGTTTGGGACGTGCTGGTGCCTTGTGAGCCCTGCAAGGGCATCCATGTGCTCCCGGCCCACAGGTGTGTGCCCGATGGAGGTGATGGGTGCGGGAGCACTGCGTGGGTGTGTTTGTGTGCTTCAGGCTGCGCATGCAAGCACGTGTTCCCAGGGATGTGTATATTGGTGTGTGTGCATGGTGTGTACGAGCACCTGGGAACATCTTGGTGCCAAATGCCCCCAGAACAAGGGATGTGTACACATGTGTGAGTCTGTGCGCACCAGCAGTGTGCACATGGGATGTAGGATGTGTGCACACCTCCATGCGTGCAGCTCCCTGCTGGGTGCATGCAGGATACATGTGCACGCTGGATGTGCGTGTTTGTGAGTTCCCGTGTGCAAACGATGAAGGTTTGCAAAGCACAGGGTTTGTGCATGTGTTTGTGTGTGTGTGTGTAAACATGTGTGTGTACACGTGTGTGTATGTGTATGTGTGCACGCTGAGGCATGGCACGGGAGGTGGCTGGACGATGTCGAGTGGCTTGCTGGCCTCCACAGAGCAAGTGACAGCGATGGAAGTCCGTCATCCATTGTCCCTCCCCGATGGCCAGAGCCACGCGGCCCTGGGCGATCACCAAGGGCTGTCACACCCCATGCTCAGAGCGGCACGGGGCTGCAGCGCTGCTGCGCTCTCAGGGATGGGGACAGGGGATGGGGACAGGAAAGGACAGTGGCAGGCACTACCACCCCCCTGCCCACATGCAGCCTCCTGCGCCTTGCCCTGTTTGCATCCCTGTCCCTGCAGGGTGGCACTGCCTGGGCGGGTGCCCGCAGGGCTCAGTGGCAGCGCGCAGCCTCCCCACTGTCCCCATGCACTGAGCTGTGAAGCCACCTGCCTGCGGGTGGCTGGGGGGTCCCTACAGCCCCAGGGGTGTCCCCGGGGCTGGCTGCAGCCTGAGTGACAGCCTGTCCTGCTAATGAGCCCCCGTACGGGTCAGGAAGGCTGACACCCGCAACCACCTCCTCAGGCCATCCCTGGGGGCTTGGAGCCACCAGGCACCATCGGGAGGTCCTGGCTGGGAGGGGGCTGATGCTGCGGTGGGGCACCCCCATTGTGCCACAGCAGCACCTCTGCCTCAGCACCACCAGTCCTGCAGCATCCTCTGCCTCAGCATCGTTCCTGGAGCACCCCCCCTGCAGCACAGCACCTCTGCACCGCTGTGGCTGTGCCCCGGTGCCAGCCCCAGCTCCAGCCCCCCGGTGCACACCCCCCGTCTCCCATCACCGTCCCTTCCCTTGAAGGCACACACGCCTAATCCGCTCGTTAGCCTATCCCGTCATCTAAAACCAATATGCAGGTGAATGCTGGAGATAATTAATTGATCAATTAGACAGAGAACTGCCTGTGCTCGTGGCACCGCACGCACGCGGAGGGGAGGCAGTGCCAGCGCACCTGCCCGCACGCCAGTCCCAGCTCACAGCGAGCGGGTGCTGCAGTTCACACCCGGTCATGGTCACGGTGTGCACCCAGCCGTGCACACCCAGCCGTGCACACCCAGCTGTACGCAGTGCATACCCAGCAGTGTACACACAGCCATGTACATCTGGTTCTCTTGGGTGCACACCCAGCTGTATACGGTGCGCACCCAGCCCTATTGGGTGCACATCCAGCCATGCACACCTAGCTCTATTGGGTGCACACCTAGCTCTATTGGGTGCACACTCAGCCATGCACAGCCAGCTCTACTGGGTGCACACCCAGCTGTATATGGTGCGCACCCAGCTGTGCACACCCAGCCCTATTGGCTGCACACCCGGCCGTGCACACCCAGCTGTGCACACCCCCGTGCACTCCCCATGCCTGCCCGCTGCTGCAGTGGGCACATGCTGAGCCCCAGTGCTGCACACACCGCTGTGTCCCGCACCCCAGTTCCCAACCAGTTTGCTCACCAGCCGCAGGGACACATCAGCTGGGGTCACAGCGGAGGGGACAGCCACCGTCCAAGGCGACACCAGAAGTCGGGCCTGGGGTACCAGCTCCCCAGAGCATGCCCATGCACTCCTGTCTCTCTGAGCGGGGCAGGCTCAGCATCCTCATGGAGCAGCGCCTGGGAGCCCCAAGCAGGAGGATGAGCACCCCAGCGGGCAGGAGGGGGTGCCTGGGGGGGGCAGGTGGGCACCCCAGGGAAGTAAATAACGCAGCAAAACACGTGTCTGCCACCCCCCTCCTCCACCGACTTTGAAAAGCAACACATTACCCTGATCTCCAGACATGAGTTTTTGTCACCAAACAGGGTGATGAGGAGACTTTGAAGCAAATACAAACACCGGGAAAGGGAATACATAAGAAGGGAGTCGTGTGTTCTCTTCAGAAAACAATTGCGGTGTCAAATCCTCGGAGCAGCTCTGCGGAGGGGGAGCTGCTAACCAGGAACCTGACAGCCACGAACATGGGAAATTATCATCAAAATACAGAAATCCTCCCCTTGCTGACAGCACTCCTTCCCACGCCGGGCACCCTGGGTGACCCTTCCCTGCTTCCCACTGCACCCCATGAACCCTGGGTCCTGCGGTGGCGTCGCTGTCCCTGCCGGGGAAATGGTGCCCCGGCCTCCCACACTGCACCCCAGTTCTGCAAAAGCTGTGGGAGATGGGGAGCAAAATGCTGCAGGGGCAGCAGGTGGGGTAGGACGGGGATTTGGGGTCCAGTGCCCTCCCACCTGCAAACAGCTGCTGGCCCTTTGCACACACTCGTGTTTTGCGTGTGCACTTGAAACCTGCAAAGACAGCTTGCACGCATGCATACACCTGCCCTGCCTGTGCCCTGCATGCAGACAGCTTGCACACCTTGCATGAGCACCCATGCTTTGCACGCTCCTCCTGCCTTATGCGTGTGCTCACACCTTGCACAGGCTCTCACATTTTGCACGTATACTCATGCCCGAGCTCACACCTTGCACGCCTCTCCCCCGCAGTCCTGCACATGCCCTATCTGCGTGCTCCCCTTCTCCCTGACACCCTCCTTGAAGCAGAACAAATGAATATATATCTGTGTATGGAGGTAAAGGCGGCACTATATATAGCACGGAAGATGGGATCATTCTGTGGCAGGGCTCTCTCTGTGGCTGCCAGCTCCTGATGGATTTTTCTTGGGCATTTTGGATGTCTGAGGCATCCAGGGTTCTGCCTTGGAGGGCCTTGGTGGCAGTGGGGACGGGGCGTGGGCACCTCCGTGCGTCACACGGCCACCTCGGTGCCGTCAGATGCATGTGTACTCATGCTCTGCACGCTCAGCACGTGCATGCCCACCCCGTGCACTGCCGCAGCACATGCACGTGCACCCCTGCATGAGCGCTCCTGCCCTGCTCATGCACAGTGCACACACACAGTCATTGCACACTTCTTCATGCCTTGCACACTTTTGCACACATGCTTATCTCTCCCTCATGCACCTGTGGCCTGTGTGTACACTCCCACCCTTGCACTTGTACACTTTGTACCTGTGCTCAGCCACTCAGTCACACTCTGCACACACACCAGCACCTCCGTGCCCCCGGACCCTAAACCTTGCTCACACACACCCTACCTGTGCACGCACCCTACCCACGCACTCATCCTACCGTTGCATGCACCCTACCCGTGCAGGCACCCTACCCACGCGCAGCCCTGCAGATGCCTCCCCCAAATCTCTGCTCATCCCTGTCCACCCCCACATCCGTCCGTCCGTCTGCCACCTCCCAGTGCCCAGTGCCAGGCACCCTTCTCCTCCCACTTTATCTTCGGCTCCCAGCTGCTCTCGCCCCTCCCCACCACAGCCCCCATCCCTCCTTCTCCCCACTCTCTCGCCGTGGTTATCACTGCCTCGCACACAGCCCTCCTCCCCGCTTCTGCTCAGCCTCCCGCACCTCTCCGCGTTCCCCTTCTCTTCACCCCATCGCCCATCCCCTCCATCCCCAGCTTTCTCTCCTCTCCATCCCTCCCTCATCCCACCCCACCACGGTCCAGCCTCCACGCTGCCCGCCGTGTCCCCTCGCCCCCGTGCCCCTCGTCACCTCCACATCCCCATTTGACGCCGTTGCTGCAGCCTTCAAAGTTTCCACCGGAGCTGGGCTGCGGGAGGCGGGGAAGGCTGCGCCTCGCTCCCAGCCCCGCGACGCCGCGCTGCCACTCCGAGCGCTCCCGCCTTATGAATTTTACATTATTACCCACTTTAAAGTATATAAAATAACTAGTCATAAATTATTGAGGGGAAATTTAAAATACTACAAATGTTTATAAATGTTTATCAAGAGGTCTTCAGAAGTGAGCTGGCGCAGCCTGCGCGGCTTCCCGCGGCTGGCAGGAGCGGGGGGACAGCACGGCCCGGCCCGGGGGGGGGGGGAGGGCTCGTGGGACCCCCGGGAGGAAATCGGTGCCGGCTCTCAGAGCATCCTTAATTCATGTCCCCTCGGATGGCAAGGAACAAATTCTCATCTGCGCTGTTTCCTTCTGCCAGCGGCGCTTCCCATTGCCTGCTGCTGTGTGACCCTGCTCGGGGCTCCCCATCCCTGTCCTCATGCGAGGGGACATGTCCTGTCCCACCAGGGGGTGTCCTGACCTTCTGTGGACGTGTCCTGTCCCCAGCACACAGGGTGGGGACGTGTCCCCTCGGGCAGGCTGGCATGCTGCAGGTGCGACACCGATGGTATCCCTGGTGTCCCTGGTGCTGGCTGAGCCTTGGCACAGCTGCTGTGCCCTGTGGTGTGGTGAGAGCAGCGGTGGCACTGAGATGTGCCGGGCAGCCAGCGGTATGCAGGAGGGGGCACATCAGGCACAAGTCCTGGGCTGGGTGGCGACCAGGCAGGGCACAGCTCAGGCACCGGCCTCGGAACCGGCTGATGTGGGCCAGGTACGGCCACACACATGCGGTCCTGCAGCTCACAGTGCTTCCTGGCAAGCACAGCACCACCAAGCCTGGGCAGCCTGCACGGCACGGCATGGCACAACACGGCACGGCAGGGCATGGGGCAGCGTGGCACGGCACTGTATGGTACAGCCCTGCAGAGATGGCTCTGCTGAGCCTGGGCAGCCTGAATGGCATGGCATGGCATGGCACAGCAAGGATGACACTGTGGAGCTAGAGCAGCCTGAACAGCATGGCATAGCACAGCATGGCAAGGCATGGTACAGCATGGCATGGCACGGCACAGCACAGCACAGCATGGCACAGCCCTGCAGGGATGACAACTCTGAGCCTGGATGACCAGTATGGCATAGCAGAGCATGGCACAGCACGGCACAGCACGGCACAGCATGGAACAGCACAGCAAAGCACGGCACAACATGGCGCAGCATGGCACGGCACAGCACAGCATGGCACAGCACGGCACAGCATGGCATGGCACGGCACGGCATGGCACAGCATTTCAGGGTTTTGGCACAGCCCAGCATGCTGCCACTGCACGGTGTGTCCCAATCTCCCTGCTGCCCATCCCGAAGGAGCAGCAGGAGCAGGACCCACAGCATCAGCGCGCTGGGTGCGGGTGCAGGAGGAGCAGTGACTGGGACAACTGTGTCCCTGCACAGGACACAAGTGCATGCGGCAGGGATGTTCGGCCATCCCAGAGCTTCAACCAGGAGCTGCTGGCAGGGACTGTGCTGAAAGTGCCGCCTGATTGGGGTAATCATGGGAGCACAGAGTGCATTAGCTGTGAAGGTTTATAAAGGGAAATTAAAATAAAATTGGATGTGACAGAAAAGTACATGGAAAATTAGTAGAAGACTATGAATATTTATGGCTGCAGTGGGAAAGTGCTCCTCTGTGCTCCTTGACACCTCCTGTTCCAGGGGACATTGGGGACTGGGGGCCGCGGCACCCAGCTGAGTGCCCGTGTGCCTTGGGTGCCCATGGGGCTGCCGTGCCGTGTGCCACTGAGCTGTCCCCACGGCACGGGGAGGTGGCAGCAGGCAGCAGAGAGTGTCGCTGGTGGCCAAGCAGTGCCTGGTCACAGAGGAGCCACCGGCACGGCGTGGTGCTGGCACACGGGAGGAACAATGGCACCGGGACACTGCTCGGCGTGCCAGGGGAGCCTGGCATGGCCATGCTCCGGCACTGCACCACAGTGCCACCATCACGCCAGGGACAGCACAGCCCCACAGCCCGCCAGACCCGGGGACAGCCAGCCCCCCGTCCCCTCCCGCTGTCACACTTAGAAGCCATTAAAATAATTGAATGCTTTAAATATTCAGCACTCGGCTTAAATATTCATCAGCGAAGTTATTCTGATTGCTACACTACATCAGCACGGGCTGGAAAACAGTTCCTCTCCATCAAGCTCCCCCGCCCCTGCGTGCACAGCAGTGCACACCCCGGCGCTCACGCGGGCACACACAGGCATACACACGCGTGTGCACACGTGTGCACAGGTATGTGTAGGGATGCATGCATGCAGCTCTGCCCACACTCATGCATGGGCATCCGCATGCAGAAGGATGTTTGCAAACTGCTGGAGCAGGTGGGTGCAAGCAAGGGGCTGGTCCGTACCCAGGACAGGTTAAGGACTGATTTATATAAAAAAAAATAATAAATAAAATTTATTAAAAAAATCAAGATGAGAGCTCCTGTGTTGAGACAGCATCACCTCACACCTCCCGTGCCCCCAGCCCTGTGCTCCCTGCCGGTCCCCCCAGCTCTTGAGGTGGGCGATGCTCTGCTTTGCCCCACTGCTGATTATTTGACCTTATGGCAATGCAGGTCCCGCTGGGAGCACCAGGAGAGGTGGGAGTTCTGCACTGTGCCAGGCTCTGCAGCTCCTCTTATCTCTTCCTGAGCTTGACAGCACTCTGCTATAATCCTCCACTGGGGAACGAGGAGTTGCTGCTTGACCCCCTTCTTCCTGGGACAGAGCAACACGGCCAAGGCAAGAGCAAGAGAAGAATAACAGCTGATAAAACCGATGGCTAGGAATAAAGGATGCCCTGGAAAGAGGAAAACAACTTGCTGCTGGCAGAGAAATCACTGCCACGCTCCAGGGTGTGTGAAACCAGACCCAACACTTGTTTTTTTAAAAGGTTTTTGCCCCTGAGCGTGCACGCTGGCACTGAGATGCACCAAGACGCACCAAGACGCACTGACATGCACTGGGATGCTCTGAGATGTTGCAGCGCAGTGGAAGCCCATGGGGAGCTAGCCCTACCTCATGCTGGCAGGCACCTGCTGCTCCCCACACCCCCTCTGCAGGCTCACAAGAGGCAGGAGCTGAAGTTCAGCAGCCACAGGGACCAGTGAGCGCGGCCAGGGCGCGAAGCCGTGGAGCCTGTGAGCTCCAGCAAACACCTGCAGCCACCTGGTGCCCGCCTGGCTCTTGCTGCAGTCCTGCACTCACAGCCCTCGCCCCAGGTTACCTGTCGATGAAATTTTTGCCTTGCACACGGGCAGGGAGGGTGTTGCCTGTGCGAGCCGCTGCACGAGCGCACCGGGATGAGCACGTGTGTGCGGGCATGTGCAGGCGCATGGCGAAGTGCAAGCTGCCTCGGCAAAGCTCTGCAAACAGCACTGATAAAATTGTTCCTCAAATACCTAAAGCAGGCTTAGGTTTAAGCAATCTCACTCCAAAGACGGCTCCCGCATACATTTCACAGACTGGAGCTGCATCTTTAATCCCAGGGAATCAGGCGCTTTGCATCTGCCTTTGCCATTCACATCTGCAGCCGAGCTGGCTGTGATGGGGGGCTGCCCCTGCTCCACCGGGCACCACGGCTGCCACTTGGCCACCCTCCTCACCAGGACTGCCACTTGGCCACCATGTCCCCACCAGGGCTGCCACCCGGCACCATGTCCCCACGGCGGCGGGGACGGAGCCGAGCGGGGCTGAGGAGCGCTGGGAAGGAGCCAGCGGTTTATCCGCTACGATTTAATCACCCCTGTAATTAGATTAATTTGTTGATTTGATAGCAACCCATTTCTTGCCGTTAGGTTTGTTTATGTGTGTTTTATGCTTTGGTTTGGCAATAAAACAGGAGCCGAGGAGGTGGGAAAGTCCCTCCATGTGCAGGGGCTGGAGATGCTTATCCTAGGGCCCCACCAGCTCCTTGCAAGTGATGGGGAACTGCAGGGCTGCTGCCTTCTGAAAGGGAAAAATTTACCCCAAACTGCCCCAATTTGCTCCTCTGAGCAGATGGGCAGCAGAGCGCATGGCATGGCGGCGGGTGCTCATGCAGGGCTCTGCACCGACACCCTGCTGTGCACGCTGCACACCTTGCATGGGTGCAGCATCCCACCCGGGGGGATGCCGCTGCCTCGCAAAGGGAGCGGGCTGAATAATTAACATTAAAAATAATGATTTCAGGGAGGGGTGGAGGGAGGCAGGCAGGAGAAAGGAAGGGAGACGTGGAGCGAGTGAGAAGGTTTGCTGGAGAAGCCGGTGTGAGGAGCGCTTTGATGGGCAGCTCCTTTGATCAGAGATCTGAATAGAGCCCTCACGTTTCCCCGTGTGAGCCCGCTGCCTAATTACCGAGCGACGGGGCCGCCTCGAGTCCTCGGCACGTTGCTGTAATAGATTTCGCTGCGTCCAGCCTCCAGAAGGACATTGATTCTCCCCACAGCCACAGACTCATGCTAACCATTGCATTCTATCGATTTTTACTTTTCTTTTTTTCTTTACCCCCCTTTTCTTTTCTTTTTTTTTTTTTAAGAATTTTCTTTATTTTCATTAAATCATTAATCAGGGAGAAATCTACATTTTTATCATTTCTATGGCTGGAGAGGAAGAGAGGAAAGTTATATTGCCATAGAAACCGTTCCCTACCATTCTCAGCCTCGGAGCAGTCCCTCTTGTGCTGTCTCTTGTCAAAAGGCGTAATTGTTGCTCCTGATCTTCACTGCTCAATTAGCAATGATGTCTCCCTTCAAGTTAATTGCTGGAGATGGGAGGAAGTAGGACAAATGTAACCTTTTAGATGAAAAGATCTCTCCCCCCCTTTCCCCGCCTTTCCTTGCCTGCAGGCACTCAAGGGCCCCTGGTGCTCCATCTCCTGCGCAGCACGGGGCTGAAGACCTCTCCTCATCCTCCTCATCCCTTTATCCAAGGCAGGACCCCTCTGTGTCCCTGCTTGGCTCCCCGTGCCTCTCCCTGCCGGGAGATGCCGTGCGCAGTGGCAGTGCCGCCTCCTGGCACCCTGTCTGGGTTGCTTGGGTCAGCAAGGGATGTGGGGACAGGTGCTCCCAGGAGACGAGGATGGAGCTCCATCCCCTGCTCCATCCCCAGCTCCTCGGGATGGAGCAGGTGCTTGAGGCTGCTGTGCTGCCCGCGAGCATCACCTCCAGTTCAGGCGCTTCCCTGTCACCTCCTCCGCTGGTGCCCCCCACCCCAGCACCTCCTGGGCTGGAGCAACCTTCTCAGATACCCTGGGCTCTGCTCCAGCTCACATGGAGCATCCCCACCATGTTGGCCCCTCCACACCAGGCAGGCTTCACTCGGTGGCTTCAGATGACACGGTGGGGACCCCAAGGCAGCCCCTCTGCATGCCTCAGGACTAAAGCAGGAGGCTGAGTGGGGAGGGAGAGGTGGCAGCAGCAGGGGGATGGCCCCAGGGGGTCACCCCAAAGTGAGGACAAGAGCACGGCCAAGCCTCTACCCAAGCACCAGGCAGGAACCAAGGGAGTGCCTGAAGCTCCAGGCAGCGATGAGGGCAATGTGGACAGCAGGTGGAGGGAGAAGGTGCCACCATCCACAGGGGACACCACAGCACCCTGCCAATACTTGGGGTCTGCAGAAAAGGTCCAGGGCAGACCCAGCGAGGAGACGCTGCCTCGTGGCTGTCCCTTGCCCCAGACCCACTGTCCCCAGCCCACACTAGGACATGGGCAGCTCCTGCAGACCTTTTCCCCACAGGGGCCCCATAGGACTGCTTTGGGTAATAACCCCCGGAGATGTCCCTGGCCACCCCGAAGTACCCTCACTTGGGTTTTCCTGCTGGGCTGGGGCTGCCTCAACAGCAGGGGGTCAATGATGTCCCCAGGCTCATGTCTGCCTTCCCGCAGCATCTCCACCACGCACTGGGAGCGGGAAGGTCCCTCACTGACCGAGAGCCATGGCTGCACAGGCAGGGGACCCAGTGTGGAAGGAGCTTCCCGTCCCCTTGCTGGGAGGAGGTCTCTGACCAGGCAGACCCACAGCCAGAAGCACCCCAAGGATGCCCTGCAGAAGAGCCCACATCACTCCCGGGCAGCTCACCAGGAGACCCAGGTACATCTCCTCGGGCCGATGCCCTCCTTTGCTGCTCAGACTGAAATTGCTCGATCTCAAATCCCAGAGCGGGGATGGTGGCAACCGATCTCACCGATACACGAGTAGGTTACCTCCCGCTGCCAGTGGATCCCCCTGAGCCCACTGCTGCTCCTTGCTGAGCCCAGACCAGGAGCTGCTGCCCCGAGCATCCCCTGGGTGCCAGGGCAGTGCCCACCCCATCACCGCGCACCCCTCCCTCGCCCTCTCCATGCTCACACCTCCTCTGATGCCCAGGATGCCCTGGAAAGCCTTTAGACCGGGGAAAACAAGCCCCGTGAGGCTGGAAAGAGGCATTTCGGGGGCTGAGCATGTGGAGGAGCCACTCGAGGATGCTTCCCAGCGCGGATGAGCTCTTCCCGGCCCCTCAGCTCCGGAAGGCACGCGGGAGCACTTGGCACGCCGGCCCTCCGCTGGCGCTTCCCTTCCGCTGGATGCAAACAAGCCCTTAACATTTCAGCGAGTGCCTGCGCTCACGGGGACCCGCGGGGCGCCGAAATGCTGCAGCCGCCTCGTGCCTCCCCACTCGGCACCCAGAGGCGAGGACTCCATCACCCAGCCGCCTTCCCCCCAGCCCCGGCTCCTGCAATTAGAGCTGGCCCCGAACGGTGCGTTAATGTCAGGTTTGCATCTGATTCCCCCGTGCGCTAGGTAAGGAGGGGCCGGCAGGCTCGGGGAAGGATCACACGTGGCAGCTTTTAATAGCAACCCGCCCGCCTGTCACCGGTTCCTCATCACTCCTCTTGAAGCGGCTGCTAATTACCCGCAAGCCGGTGGCTGCGTTCCGGGCGTGACGTCCCCGGCTGCAGCCCCTCTCCCCCTCGCTCGGGGGCTTCAGGGAAGGTGGGACCACTGGGGTGGGCTGCAGGAGGGCTGCAAGGACCCCGTTCCTTGGGGACACGGTGCTGGGTGTGAGCGGAAAATGGGGTTCCCCATCACCCACTCACCTTGCTCCCATGCTGCATGGGGGACCCCCAAAAAGGACCCAGTGCCCTCCTGAGCCTGCAGACTGCATGATTTGGAGGAGGCTCAGTGCCTCACAGCACCCCACAGCACCCAGCTCCTGCTGGCACCCAGTGAGTGACAGCGCCCAGCCCCCAGCCCGCCGCCCCCCTGTCAATCCGCAGGGGAATTATTTATCCCGACAATAGGAATTGTCTGCATGGGCCCTTCCCCCTCCCCAGCACCTACCCCAACAAAGGAAATCATCCTGATATGAAAGGGAAAATTAAATTACCCCAATAAAGACTTAGTGCTGCTTTAATGACATCACCAGACTCAGGCGCTAATTAGCTGAGTACAAAGGAAGCTAAATGTGAAAACGTGAATTTTTGTTCCCTTTTCTGCTGTCGTAGAGCGTCAGTGGGAGTCTTGGCAGGCAGGGCAGGAGCTACTCCTGCTGCCCCTCCCAGAGCTCCCCAGGGGCTGCTGAGGGCAGGACGGACCTTGCACTGCACACACCTGGCATTGTGCATCGCATCGCACAGCTCACACCTCCCAGTAGTGTGCACTGCATGCACAGCCTCTCTGCACTGCACAGCTTGCACCTTGCAGTGTGTACACTGCGTGCACAGCCTCTCTGCACTGCACAGCTTGCAATTTGCGCTGCGCACACTGCATGCTCATTGCACTGCACAGCTTGCACCTTGCACTGTGCACGCTGCATGCACACACCTCGCAGCATGTGCCACACTCACTTCGTACTGCACGCACTGCATGCACACACCTCACTGCTCTGCTCTGCTCACACCTCCTCCTGTACACAATGTGTGCATGCACCTCACTGCAATGCTCATACCCTGCACTGTGCATGCTGCACACACACACCTTTCATTGAATACCACACTGCACAACTCAATTCCTGCTGCGCACACTGCATGCACACACGTCACATTGTGCATCGCATTGCACAGCTCACACCTCCCAGTGAGTGTGCACTGCATGCACAACCTCTCTCCACTGCACAGCTTGCACCTTGCAGTGTGCACACTGCATGCATACACCTTGCATTGCATACCACACTGCGCATCTCATGCTTCCTGCTGCACACACGGCATGCACACACTTCGTTGCACTGCACAGCTCACACTTCCCACAGTGAGTGTGCATGGCACACACTCATTGCACAGCTTGCAGCTCCCACGGTGAGCTCACACTGCACGCACTCACCTTGCATTTCAGGCTGCAGGGCAGACTGCCAGATCACCGCACACACCGTGCTGCAGGCGTGCATGCTCCTCACGCCACACACAACGCCCCTGGTGCCGCTGCAGCTGCAGCAGGGCCTCATGCAGCTCACCCTGCATGCACGCTGGGTGCGTGCACACTTCCCTCTCTCTGCACACCCACACCTTCCGTGCAGCCTGCATGCCCACACCGTCAGTGCACACTCACCGTGTGGCCGTGCTGCTTCTCCTCCACCCCAGAGCTGGCAGCAGCTCAGAGCCGCTGGCCCTGGGGCTGCAGGGGACCCGCTGCAGCCTGCAGGCAGCAAGCACCAGCCCCAGGGATCAGCACAAGCCTGATACTGCTCGCAGGGCGAGGAGGGCATTGGTGTGTCCCTTTATTTGCCTCTGAATTTAGGGCTGCTTTGCTTTGTTGGAGGTCCAGCTGCATCTATCCCCCCCCCCCCCCCAAGTAATTTCTCCCTCGGTGCAAAGGAGCCGTGGCAATGCAGGGGGGCTCCAGCAGAGGCCAACACTGCTCCTGCAGCTTACGAATACGTAAAGCCTAAGTTTAATTAAAGCTTAAACGATGAAGGAAGCCAGGGCACTGCCACCGTCACCCCAAACCTCATCCCAGCCCCTTTCCCCTCCCCAGCAGGGGAAATTTTAGGAGGGGGCACAGGCTGATCCCTGCGATTTGCAGTCCCTCCCGTGCAGCCGGCTGAGGCTGGCGCTCAGCCCCAGTGCCACCAGTTGCTCCCAGCCGTCCCCATGGGGACGGGGGGGCACTGTGGGTACCAGCTGTCCCCACACCGGGATTTAAGGGGATCCCAGGATTTAAGGGGATGCCGCTCTCCACGCTCCCCTCGCTCCCGCCACTGGCTGCATCCCAGACGGATGGGTGCGAACGCCTCCGCGCCTCCTTAAAATGACATCGCTGGTCTCCATGGCAACCCTGCTCTGCCTCAGACCAAGAGCATCATCTGCTCCATCATCCCTGCAGGCCAAATCCAGCAGGCAGGGCGCTGGGGCTGCAGGACCCCTGCCCAGCCCAGCTGGCCCTGGTCCTTACTGGGGTGCCCGGGCATGGAGCCCCCGTGGCCAGGCAGTGTCCGGATGGTGCCCAGGGGGGCTGAGCTGCCCCCAGACATTGTATCCTGATGGGAGCCTGCGGGGAGAAGGGATGCACAGGTGGAGAAGGCATGCACATGAGCAGAAGGGATGCATATGGGGAGAAGGGACACATATGGGGAGAAGGGATGCACACAAGGAGAAGGGATGCACAAAGGGAGAAGGGATGCGTATGGAGAGAAGGGATGTGCATGTGGAGAAGGGATGCACAGAGGGCAAAAGGACGCATATAAGAAGGGATGCACATATGGAGAATGGATGCACATGAGGAGAGGGGATGCACACAGGTAGAAGGCTTGCACGTATGGAGAAGGGATGTGCATGCAGAGAGGGGATGTGACAGAGGAGAAGGGATGCACTTGTGCAGAAGGCATGCACATGGGAAGAAGGGATGCACATGGGAAGAAGGGATGTGCAGGCTTGCAGAGCCACACGAGGGCTAGGAGCTGTGCACAAGGGCACAAGGAGGGACGGAGCCCCGTGGTGCAGCCGGATGCAGCTGCATGGTTGAGGGCACGGAGGTGGCACTGCCCGTGCCGTGGGGTGCCCCATGGGGCAGTTGCAGCTGTCGGGTGGAGGAGAGGACAACGGGAGGCTGAGCCCAAGGGCACCGAGCCAGGGCAGCACATGGGACGGGGTGCGGGTGCCACAGCCCAGCCCCACGCTGGCTGCCCTCTCATTTGTCCTCATTAAAGGTTGGCAGGGCCTCTAATTAGGCAGTGTGAGTGCCAGCGCCCTGCTGACAGCCACCTGTGCGGCATGCCTCCTCCTCGGCCTGCCTCCTAATTAGCTTGCAGGATGCTGCCCCCTCGTTGGGACGTGCCAGGGTGGGTGGCACTTCTGTCATCGCAGCCCGATGTCCCCGCATCCTCACGGGGCACCCAGATCCCGTTGGTACCCCCAGCCTGGTCTCAGCACCCCCAGGCACCCTTTGGTGTCCCTGTTCCCTCTGCAGCACCCTGGGCATCCCGGACCCATGGGACGCACCCGCCTGTGGGCACCCACCCGTGGGCAGGCACGGTGTGAGGATGAGGAGCCTTCATGAACCCGCAAGCTGGGCAGGGCTAACGAGCCGGTGGCCGCTTTAATTAGATTAATTGGCTCCCATTCGGCTCCAGAAGAGCTGTCAGGCTGCGAGTGCCTTCCCGCTGTACCTGCCTAATTACAGCACCGCAGCCGCCGCTCTGCAGCGCTGGGAGCCGGCACTGGCCGAAACTGTGCTGGGGAGGTGCTGTGGGCATGGTGCTGAGCCCGCTGGGCACCCAGAGAGCTGGGCAGCTCCACCAGGTGACAGCCACGGCCCCGGGGCTTGCACAGCCTGCCAGCAGCTCCCCGGGGTGCACACGGGGCTGGAAGGTGCACCCATGGGTGCTGGCACCGGATGGATACTGCACCCAGCAGAGCCCCCACAGCCCCTGGACCCTGCAGCAGACACCCACCTGTGCCCTCCTAAGCACAACACACCTACCTGGGGGTGACACGGCACCAGGGATGCCCACCCAGCACCAGGGGTGCCTACCCAGCACCATCCCCATCGCCCCGCACGGACCCCCCCCAGCCCTGGCCATGCCAGTGCAGACCCCTGTCCCTGCGTGGGGTGGCTGCCACCCTGGTGCCACTGCCCCTGGGACTCAGAGTGCACCTGGGGCTGGGTGCTTTGTCTCTTGCCCTTGCCCTAAGGGGAGCAACCAAAGCCCCTTGCCTGCTTGCCCAGGGCTTGGGGCACCTCCTTGGTGGCCCTGGGGACATGGGAGGGAGCCCAGCTGTGGGGGGCGTGCTGTCCCCAGGGTGTCACCCAGCCATGGGGACATCGCGCCAGGGCACCTTGCAGGGACACCTGCAGGGCAGCCGGGGGGGGCTGCGGCCCCCGTCCTTGCCGAGCACCTTGCAAAGGGCCCACGCAGCAGGATTTTGGGGGAGGGGGGCACACATCGAACAATTCTTGGTCATAAATCTCTCAGCGCTCGCCCATCACTGTGTGCACAGTGGAAGCCAGCACCCACCTGTCACTGCAGGGGGGTCCCGGCCTGCTGCGGCCACCTGGGGACACCTGGGGACACCTCAGTGGGGGGACGCTGCCTGCATGCAGCCACCTCACTTGGAGGGTATGGGGTGGGGAGAGGAAGGGGAGGAGGAGGAAGAGGAGAAGAAGGAGGAGGAGGAGGAGAAGGAGGAGGAGGAGGAGAAGGAGGAGGAGGAAACGCTTCCTCCTCGCAGCAGGTGCTGTCCCCAAGGGTGCCTGCGCCCCGGGGACGAGAGCACCAAGAGCCCTGCGAAGCCACTCTGCCATTAATTGAATATTCAATTTTTGAAATAACCTTGAGGAACTAAACGAAGAGGCTGGGAAGAGAGCTGATTGCCAGCTGCACCTGCTCGGCGCGCAGCCGCCCAGGCGCCGCTCCCGGCCCCCCTTGGCTTCCCCTTCCCCAGCCTTTGTGTCGGCGCGGGGGGCACAAGGAACACGGGGGGGGGAAGGGGGGCTGCACCCCAGGGTGCCCCCTGCCTGCCATGGGGCAGTGAGGTGCAATGGGTGGCATGGGCTGTGGGGAGTGGGACAGCCTGAGTGTCCCCATGTCATAGCCTGGGGTCTTCACGTCCCCGTGTCACAGCTTGGGGTCTGCATCCAGCATCATGAGTCCAGCCGGGGCTCTGCACCCTCGCTCAGCACCCTGCCATGACCTTCTCCATCTTCCCACCCTGCTCCCCAGCCACATCACCCCCTGTCACCCCCCCATCCAGGGGACACTTTGCCCCCCCGCAGCATCACGGTGTTCTCTTCCCGGGGGTGCTGCAGATCCCCCCAGGGCCGGCTGACCCTGCTCGCGGAGCCACGGAGCCGCTGCACCCTGCAGGCTGGGGCCGTACCCTGCCTCTCCCCAGCGCCAGCCCCTGCACATCGCTGGCTGCCTCCACACTTGGCCGCATTAATAACCAGCCGGCTGCTGGGGAAGGATTTACCAGCTGTTTTTCCTGACTCCGTTGGCCTCGGATAAATCAGCGGGGGGGTGTCGCACGGCGTTTGCCAGGGGGCTGATGGATGGCGCCGAGTCAGTGAGGAGATCGCTCACGCACTGACGCTTCCAGGCGCTGCTGGGCTGGCGTGAATGGGCAGAAGGGGAGCGGGCTGGTGCCCGGCACTGCACCCACCCAGCCCGGCATGGGGGCTCCGGCGTGGGCAGCCCACCCGGCCCCGGGCCCGGATCCATCTCCGGCTGCAGGACGGAGATTATGTTGGAAGAGCTGAGCGTGCACAACGTTTCCAAAAGCAATTGCAAGCGAAGTAGGGAGCAGCTGCAGGCTGAGCAGCCCGCCTCCCTGCATCCCTGCAACATCTGGAGGCGGCAGCTGTGCCGGAGAGCGAAACCTGTTTGGGGGGATGAGGAAGGGTGCGGGACCCCACGGCGTGCAGCAAGGAACTGGAGCTGGTTTCAGGTCCCTGCCGTGCCCCCTCCCCTGCAAGACCCCTCCGAGGGGGTGCCCCTGGGTGTCCCAAGGCTCGCTGGTCCCCATTTCAAAGGGGTGGGGGGTTGAAAGACACTGCCCCACTGCAGGCACTGCACCACTGCAGGCACTGCCCCCTGTGAGCCCGCAGCCAGTTGATGCCAGCAGAGTGGCTGCAGCGTGCACAGGTGCATCAGGCAGGCAGCTCCTCGCCGGTGTCACTTGTCCCAGAGCCTCCCAAATGCCTGAGATGTACCCAGCAAGACCAATGCAAATGGGATGGGGACATCACCCTGAGAGGTTAAACCATAGCAAAACCCCAAGGAGAGGAGGGAGGTGAGAGCATCACACTGCCAGTGGGACCACCCCCTTAGGGGTTCTGTGCCCACACCTGGGTTGGGGACAGTCCCAAGAGCCCCCATCCTGGTGGCGCCCCACTGTTTGTGCCAGCCGTGTGCCTCCCTGAAGGCAAAGCATTTGAATTATTCCTTTTAATTTGTAGGCACGAGCTGGGCCCTGGGCCACCTCTGCCCCCCTGGCATGTGGGTCCTGCCACCCCTTGGGGCTGTGTCAGTGGCTCTGTGCTGTCCCCAGCTATGGGGTGACAGTGCCAGCCCCTGCACACATGCACCCAATATGTGCACAGCCTCCAGGTGAGCTCTGGCCTCACTCCAGCCGAGCCGCTTTCATCTCTGCCTGCTCCCTCTGTGCATGCCTGGCTCTTACTGCTCCATGTGGGGCTCGGGGAAATATTTGTGCCGTGAGCTGCTTTGAAGTCAAACACAACCTCCAGCCCCAGCTCCCTGCACCCTGGTTCCTCACCTGCAGTGCCCATGTTCCTGGTGAGCATCCTTGCTGTGAGCAGCATCTCTGCACCCATCTCCTGCTCCCCTCAAAAATGCCACTGGGTTTTGCAAAAAATAAAACCCGAACAAATGGAGAAGACCCCCCCCCAATGCACTGGAGGCTGCCCCATGCCAAGCAGCATCCCTCTTCCCAGCATCACCCCTCTTTTTTTTAGGACACGGAGCATCCTGTGCACAGTGTCAGGCCGCTAATTGCAGCCCTCCAGCATCCGGGAGGAGAGAAACTCCCTGATTTATGGCTCGGCGGCAATAAAGCTCCGCATGGCTGCGAAGGGAATTCACCCGCCTCCAAAACAAGGTTAAATAAATAGCTGACGGGAGAGCTCGGTAACTCTGCACGGTGGCACACTTTGGGGACAGTGGCGCCGCGGGGACAGCGGGGGGTCCGTATGGACCCCCCGCTGTCCCCGCGGCGCCACTGTCCCCAAATCCGACCCCATGCAGGTGGCCCCACTGCCCTTTGGTGCCTTCTAAAGGGGTGCTCTGCACCAGCAGAGGACGGAGATGGTCCCAGCGATGTTCCCACCACCGGTGCGGGGCTGCCGGGGAGTTTTTCCCCATAATTGCTGCTTCGCCATGGCAACGCTCGCCCGGCGCGCGAGTGTGCCTCGCAGCACATATTGTTTCGGAAAGGTCACCGCCGAGAGGTGGTGGGCTTGGCGGAGCACGCCGCTTTTATTCCTACATATTTATGAAGGGGGAGACGGGAGGTAATTGCAGCCCCCTGACGGAGGGTGAATCTGGTGGTGGGCACGGGCGCTGATGGGGACGGGTCCTTCGGGCTGGCTGCACCGTGAGCAGGAGTCGTGGCTGGGGTGTGGGGCATCAGGTGGGGCCGTGGGGCGTGGTGAGGAACTGTGGGGTGCGGTGGGGTGCTGTGGGATGGAGAACGTGGGATGTCATGGGATGGAGAATGTGGGGTGTCAAGGGATGGAGAACATGGGGTGCTGTGGGAAGGAGAATGTGGGGAGCCATGGGAAGGAGAAGGTGGGGTGTCATGGGATGGAGAACATGGGGTGCTGTGGGAAGGAGAACATCAGGTGCTGCGGGATGGAGAATGTGGGTTCCATGGGATGGAGAATGCAGGTGCCATAGGACAGGCAATGTGAGGTGACATGGGAAGGAGAATGTGGGATGCTGCAGGATGGAGAACGTGGGTGCCATGGGATGGAGAACATGGGGAGCCATGGGATGGAGGATGTGGGGTGTCATGGAATGGAGAATTTGGGGTGCTGTGGTATGAAGAATGTGGGTGCCATGGGATGGACAATATGGGGTGCTGTGGGATGGGGTACCATGGGACAGAGAACATGGGGTGCCATAGGACAGAGAATGTGAGGTGACACGGGATGGAAAATGTGGGGTGCTGTAGGACAGAGAACATGGAGTGCCATGGGACAGAGAATGTGGTGTGACATGGGATGGAGAATGTGGGGTGTTGTGGGATGGAAAATATAGGGTGCTGTGGCATGGAGAATGTGGGGTACTGTGGATGTAAAAAGTGGTATACCATGGGATGGAGCACTGTGGGGTGCCATATGACAGAGAATGCGGGGTGCTGTGCAATGGAGAAAGTGGGGTAACATGGGATGGAGAACATGGAGTACTAAGGGACAGGTAACATGGGCTGCCATGGGATGGAGAACGTGCAGTACCATGGAACGGGAAAAATGGGGTGCCGTGGCATGGAGAAAGTGGGAGGCATGAGATGAAGAACTTGGGGTACCATGGGGTACCACAGGGTGCAGCCCTGAGGGGTAACAAGGGATGGAGAAGGTGGAGTACTGCGAGGTGGAGTGTTTTGGGGTGACACAGGAGGGAGCACCACAGGGCACTGTGTGACAAGGCACCGAGGGACAGCCAGGGCCATAGGTACCACGGGCAGGACCAACCCCTAGCCCCACACTCCTGGCTTCCCCAAGTGAAGGTGCCCCAGTACAGCAGTATCCCCATTGTCCCCAGCACTCCTGTGACTTCTTCCCCATCCCTGGGACATGGGGAGGGGTGTCCCAGCCCCGCGGCTGCCCCAGCCCAAACCCAGCTGTCACCCACGGTGACCGGGCACGGACCCTGGAGCGAGCAAGGGGGATCCTGGAGTGGCCACCGGTGTCACCTCCCTGCCCTGCCACCAGCACCCACATGTGTCACCTCAGGGACTCTGATCCTGACTTGCATGGGAATATGGGCACTCTGGTCCCAATGGGCATGGGGACACCGATCCTTGTAATCCATGGGGACACGGGGACACTCATCCTGCCCTGACTGGGGATGTGGGGACACTGATCCTACCCTGCATGGGGCTGCAGCTGGGGCGGGCCATGGAAACCTGCCCAGCTCAGCCCTGGCTGCTGGGGCTCCGCTCCCAGCCCTGCCCCTGCACCCCTGCATGGTGCCCCCAGCCCCCTGTTGTCCACACCTGGGTGGATGTTCCCCAGATGTCCCCTGGCCATGAGTCTGTGGCCCCACAATGCCAACGTGGCTGACGGGCTCCTGAGGATCGCAGCGCGATGGAGTGGCTGAGGGTAAGGGACCTCTGGCTCCACCTGGCCCAAGCCCCGCTGCAGCAGGGCTGCCTGGAGCAGTACCCCCACGGACTCACCTCTGTGTCCCCAGGGTGGGTCCCCCCCATGTCCCCATGCCACAGGACCCCCAGGGGGGCGAGGGGACAGGGACGAGGGCTGGGTGCCTGGCTGGGTGGGCAGTGGCACTATGGATCAGCGTACAGCTTTTGGGCACGTTCTGCAGCATCTCCACCTCATTGGAAGCTACGGTGCCCATGAGGACCCTGCGTGGAGGCTGGCAGCTTCGGAGGCTGTCACAGCACGGGGACCTCTGCACCCCCTGCCTTCCCTCCAGCCCACGGTGGTGTTTTCTGGGGGGTCTCACCTGGGGCCAGCTGATGGGACGTGTCCCCTGTCCCATGGGGATGCCACCAGGTGCAGCAGGGGTCCCACATCCAAACCGCCCAGCGCCCACCTTGTGATGGAGAGGCAGCTCGGCCGCCTCGCGGCCCTGCTTCGTTATCTCGCCTGCACGTTCGTTAATCACCGATCCCTATGTAAACAGACGCATCCCCAGCCCTCTGCTTCCCATCGCCCTGGCAACAGCGCAGTGAGGCCGAGCATCCTTTTCGGGTGCACTCCCGCCCGCTCCACAGCCCTGGATAAAACATTTTGGCTGCTCTCGTCCCCCGCATCCCACCTGGGGACAGCAGAGCTGTGGAAGGAGGGTGCTGTGGGCAGGGGGCCCGCATCCCCAGGGGATGCTCCACGGCACAGGTGGGCAGCAGCCCTGCAGCGAGGCCCAAGCCACTTAAGGTTGAAGAGAAATGTGAAAGCCAGCAGGAAAAGCAAACATTAGTGGTAGCCATGCGGCTAAGGGGAATAGGAAGGGCTTTTACAAATATATCAAGGGGAAAAGGAAATACTGGAGAGCCAAGACAAAGTAGGCCCATTAATAAATGAGGAAGGATACTAAATTAATGATGATCTTCAAACGGCTGAGTTCGTGAACTACTTATTGAAGCCTGCCGCTAACGAGAACAACAAGGCAAAGCGGCTGAGATGCCCGAATGCAGCGCAGGGTGCTGAGAGCGGCTGGGGGGCATGGACCGGGATGGGGATGATGCCTGCATGTAGGTCTGGTGCCGGCAGCCAGGAGATCATCCCCATAGTTCGTTAGTTCCTGGTGACCTGAGAGCCTCGGCCCCTGATCTGCCCCTGTTCACCCTCCTGCTGAAGTCCCACTGAATCTGCCGTGGTGCCTGGCCTGCCTCACTAGGAAGGGAATTTTCTGCCCTGAAGAAATGCCCCAAATCCCCTGTGCTGCCAGAAGGACTGGCTGGGGAGGCAGGGCTGTCCCCTACTGCTGCCGTGCGAGTGCCCTGGCCCCCTCAGAGCACATCGGAGACCTTCGTGGTCTATAATCCACAGCACTCAAGGATCTGAAGGCGGAGAGGTGCCGGGATGCTGCAGGAGCCAAGCCTTGGCCCTCTGTGGGGCTCTTTCATTGGGGAGAAGCTGCACCAAGGTCGTGGGATGTGCCCTGTGGGACAGGGCAGGGACATGGGGACATGGGCACATGTCCCTCGACAGGGCTGGGCAGAGATGTGGGGCAGGACCCACGCTGCTGGGAAGATGTCCCATGTTCAGGACGCTCCACGACACGGGGGCGCATGGGGAACGGCGTCCGGGAAACGAGGGCCCTCGTCAATGTTTGATGGGCCTGGCAGTCCCCAGGGTGTGTTTACAGGGCAGTAAATTAAAGCACTCAGCCAAGTGACATTTGTGTTCTGCAAATGCGATTATTATGCATGATTAGCAGCCAAGTGCACTGAAAAACCCACACTCTGCGTGCGCGGCAGTGAGCTGCTCTCTGCCCTGCCGGAGCGCCCGGCTCCGGAGCTGTGCCCCGGTGGGCACCTCCTCCATCGGGATGAGGAGGGTCCCATGTGCCAGGGACCCCAGCACCCCCTCAGCCAGCACCCCCAGTGCCTGCCGTGGGACAGGCTGCAGCAGCAGACGAGTCGCAGTGTTTTGCTTCCAGCTCCTGACCCGGCTTTCCAGCAGAATGCTTCCAAACCCACTTTTTAGCTTTAATTATTTATCTGTAACCAATTTGGCAGGAAAACCAATTAAACGAGTGGGTGATTAATGACCTACTGATTTGCGCAGGTACCTAATTTAAATGTCTATATAATATATAAGTGCATTTTGGGGATGCTTGGATGGCTTTGGTCATCCTGCGCTGTTCGGAGAGGGTGGAGGTGCCTTAGTGAGCCCGGCTAGCTGGTGCCACTGCAGTGCTGGGGCACCCTGTGGTGGTCCTGGGGACGGGGGACGTCTGCTCTGGGGTCCCAACAGCTTGCTCCGTGACTACAGGTACTCACCAAGCATCTCCCCTGATGGTATTTGTCACTGGAGGAAGGTCTGAGCAGGATGGGAAGGAGCTACCAGCACAGAGGTGCAGTCCCCTGGGCACACACAGGCTGCAGCATCCTTCCCACCCCTTGGCCGTGCCACATCCAGGTGGTGCCTGCAAGGCCAAAGCTGTGCCAGGGACTGGAAGAACCCTCCAAACTGCTGTTCTCAAGCCTCCTCTCCACCACCCATACCTGCCTCCATCACCCAGCCTTGCACCCAACACCAAAGAGCCCTGGCACCCTGCGCTGGGGACACCCACGTTGTGCGCCCCCCCTTGCTCCCTGACACCTCTTTGTCCCAGCATGGCATGGTGCCACCAGGCCCTGAGATATGCCAGAGCTGTGTCCCTGCAAATCAGGGCTGAGACCCCTTGGGGACGGAGGCAGGGGGCGCGCCGTGCCGTGATGGGGAGGAGGGGGGTGTGGGACCATTGTTGGGATAGAAATGGTAAATCCATTAATCTTCAGAAATACAATTCACCGCACAAAACAGAAAAGGAAAAGAGACACCTCATTTGTTATCAGGTGCATTGTGAGAGTCAGGTTCTTTAATTATCTCACCAAATTCTACAGCCCATTCATCAAGTTGCCACCACCAAGCTGCCGAGATTGCCACCCACCCACCCTTCGGGGAGCTGCGGGGGGGTGGTCCCCGGCACGCCCGATGTCTCCCCACCACACGGACAGGACAAGGAGGCTGAGGGGTTCCTTCCTCCTGGCCTCCTACTTCTGCATCCAGGCTCAGCATCACCCAAGAGGGGGGAGGTGGACCGGGGTGGGACATTTGGTGCCCCTGCTGCCCGTCCTGTGTGAGGCTCTTCAGGGAGAGGGTGATGGCTCCTGGCCAGCCCCAACAACCATGGGTAGGTGGGATGGACACGGAATCATGTAACCATAGAAGGGTTCAGGTTGGAAGGGACTTTAAAGATCAACTGAGGAAGAAGAGGACGGTCAGGGTGGAAAGAAAGATGGAAAGATGAGACCCTGAGAGACCTGAAACCTCCAAGGTGCAGCACCAAAAACAGAGTCTGGGTGGCAGGGAGAGCTGGGCACCCTCAGGAGATGCCTGGAGATGCTGCCTGGAGGAATTCTCCAGGAAGACATCAGAAGCGAAAAGAGAGGGGTGCTCACAGCCCATCCTGCTCCTGCAGGCCCACGTTGAGGTGCATGTTATGGGGCGCACAGCCCTGAATCCCACTACCCCCAAGCCAAGACCCCCCGCGGTGAACCCACGAGGGGGCTGCACCATGCTGCTGCCCCTCACCCCCAAAACCCCAACCGAGGAAAAGCAGCTCCGGCCCATCTGGAGCCCAGATCGGCTCTGGTGAGTAATAAGGGAGTGGGAGGGAAGGCAGACGTCTCCTGCACACCCTGGGAGGAGGGAGTGGAGCATCCCGGAGCGCGGGCAGTGAGCACGGGGCACGGATGCTGCACTGCCAGTACCTGTGCTGCTGCCTCCCATCTCTCTTCCCGAGGACCTGGAGAAGAAGGGGGCTGTGGCCACAGCTCTTGAGCTGAAGCTGTGTCTGGGGACAGGAGAGGTAAAACGTGTGTCGGATGTCCTTAGCAAAGCCCCCCCGGTGGTGTGAAATCTCGAGCAGGAGCAACCTTGCCAAGGCCACGCATGGGGAGAGACGTTTAGGCAGAGCTGTCACTGAAATCGCCTCCTTTTTCCCCGAGGTGCCAAGGGAGTTTATTTTAAGCCCTGACACAGAGCCGAGCATCTCTTGGGCGCGGTGAGGGCACGGGGGCCGTGCCAGGCCCAGCACCACGTGGACCCTGCAGCAGGAAGTTGCCTCCTGGGGAAGCTGGGGCGCCGCAGCCCTCCGTGCCCCATGCATCCCAATGGGGTGGCAACATCCCGGGGTGGTGGGTGCAGCTCAGGGCCTTGCACATCCTTGCACACCCTTGTGCATCCTTGCAATTCCTTGTGCATCCTTGCATGTCCTTGCTCATCCTTGCACATCCTTGCACATCCAGGTGCATCCTTGCACATCCTTACACATCCTTGCTCATCCTTGCACACCCTTGTGCATCTTTGCATATCTTTGTACATCCTTGCACACCCTTGCATATCCTTGTGCACCCTTGTGCATCCTTGCATATCTTAGTGTATCCTTGCACATCCTTGTGCATCCTTGCACGTCCTTGCTCATCCTTGCACAGCCTTGTGCATCCTTGCACACCCTTGCACATCCTTGGGCATCCTGTAGTACCCTAGTAGCACGCTTGCATCCAAGCACAATTCCCTTCAGGCCAGGATGGGTAGGCAGCATGATGCAGAAGGCAAGTGTATTTTGCTATGAATACTTGTTCTTTTCTCTGTATTTTTTTTTTGGCCAAACGAAAACATTTCTGCAGGGAATGACTGTGACTGATTACATTTGTCAGGGTTTTTATCAAGCAATTGAAAGAGCCGGAGATTTTTGGAAACCAAATAAGTGAAATATTTTGGCTGGTCAAAATTGTTTCCCGTGAAAATCCCCAGAAAACGCGGAGAGAAACCGTTGTCGAAAATTTATGGCACAAATTGAAATGTGTTTTTCCAAGGGAAAACAGCTACAGGGAAAACAAATTTCCAAGCACTGATGCTGGAAGGCTGCTCCGTGCCAAAGGCATCACCCTGCGGGGGCACCCAAGGATGTGGGGTCCTGCTGGGCGGGCACAGCCCCCGCTGATCCGCGGGTGCTGTCGCTTTGGGGTCACAGCCGGGAGAGGGATGGGGTAGGATGGGATGGGATGGGATGGGATGGGGTGGGAGGAGATGGGGATGGGATGGGATGGGATGGGATGGGATGGGATGGGATGGGATGGGATGGGATGGGATGGGGTGGGATGGGATGGAATGGGATGGAATGGGATGGGGTGGGATGGGATGGGATGGGATGGGAGGGGATGGGATGGGATGGGGTGGGATGGGGTAGGATGGGATGGGATGGGATGGGATGGGATGGGAGGGGGTGGGGTGGGGTGGGGTGGGGTGGGATGGGATGGGATGGGATGGGGTGTGATGGGATGGGATGGGATGGGATGGGATGGGATGGGATGGGATGGGATGGGATGGGATGGGATGGGGTGTGATGGGATGGGATGGGATGGGATGCCCACCAGGAGGGATGCTGGCAGGGAATCCCTGGTACCTTGGGCTTTGTCTGGGGCTTCAGCTCAGGGAAAGCTGGAAAAGTCAGGCTGGGTGGCTGTACCAAGTGCTGGGGACACTGTGTGACCCCACCAAAGGACCATGCCATGCCCTGGGCCTCTGTGTGACCCCACCATGGGGCTGTGCCATGGCCTGGGACTCAGCCACCCCACTCTGCCGAGGTTTGGGACCTCACACTGGTGGTGCATTTCCCTTTGACCCTGGTGCAGCCCCAGTAACTCCATGGCCTTGAGCATGGCCTCCTCCTCTTCCAGCCCTGCGCACCCCTGGTGTGTCCCGGCAGGGTCTGATCTCTGACCCTCTGTCTGAACTGAGCGAGCTGAGCTCCTGGCTTAAAAATAGCCGCACAAATCACCAGCTGGGTATTAGTGCGGATGCAAATGTGCCCTGGCAAAGCTGGCAGCGACACCCTGCCCAGCCACTCTTACCTTGAATTGGCAGCACACAGGATTTAGCATCTGCTGGAAAGCCACGGGGGGCCGGGGGGGGGGGGGGGGGCATGATTGCAAGCGGCACAAATACAGAAGGAGAGGGGAAGATAGCGAGGGGATGAAGATTCCCCATACACCCACATACTGGGGAAGCCCCCAGTGGGGTGAAGGGAATCAGATGGGTCTGGGGGTCCCCACCACTCCCCAGCATCACCCCTGCTTCCTGCTGGTGCTGATGCATGGCACCACAAAGCACCCTGGCTGCGTTTTTGGGTCTTTCTGTGTTCAGCCCTGTGGCAGCCCAGGCCAATTCCCTCGCCCGGGGCTGGGCGGAGCAGCTGCTCGGCATGCCCCGAAACGTCTCGGCAGTGCGTGCCCCTGAGAAAAAGCCATTTGCCATCTCCGGCGAAGCGCTGTGTGTGTCAGATGCACGGCTCCTGCGGGCACAGCAGCAGTGGAGAAGAGCCAGAGCACTCCACGGGCAGGGAGAGTCATGTGAAAAATGCTCTCCTTCCCTCTTAAGATGCTTGGAAGCAGCCTGAGGGCTTTAGCACTGTGCCGCTTTGGTTTAAGTTTCTCTAATGAGGTTTGCCTTCTATTACTGTCAGGGAACATTTTTCATTGTTGAAGCCACTGTAAATGCAAAGCCTTAAAAATGAGTTTCCATTTCAGATCTGACAGCTCAGCTGCTAATGTAAAATAGAGAAAAACCACAGATCAGGCTGCCTTTTAGTGCAATTAGCCCTCCAAATGGAGCAATTTACATTGGCACACTTGTGTATCTTCCTGCAGAAAAAAAAAGAAAAAAAAAAAAACTCATTACTTAAGCTCAGACCTTTATGAGCAGAAATGAGGGGAAGAGAGAAAAAAAATACACGAGGGACCAGCGCCCTGGGCCGTGCACTGCTCGTTGAGCTCAGGGACCAGTGCGTCGTCACTGCCACCTCTCCACCATGCCACCATGCTGGGTGCTCCATAGCTGGCTCCCAGATTGGAGGCTCTCATTGTTTTTCACTCCCTGCAAAAGCCCACAGTGCTCCCCAGGCATCGCCCTGTCTGCCACGTTCAAGAGGAGACCAGCAGCATGGTCACCATGGTGTGGGTACCCCCAGATTGCCCCTCCCCAGAGCGTGCTGCCAGGACACCTTCATTAATACCGCTCGCAAGGATGAGCCCTGGGGAAGGATGCAGGCAGGGACCGTGCGGAGAAGCCTCAGAGCACCCCGATACAAGGGGATGGTGACAAATCAGCTCGTGAGCTACTGCTGCTCCATCTCATCCGACCTCCTTTCCCGGGTGTCCTACACCCAAATTTCTTGCTGTCCTCACCTCTTGCCCTTTCCTCGTTTCCTGGGGCTGGGGCAGAGCGGTGCTTCCAGGATCACCCCTTGGACATCAGCCCCCGAACACAAAACGCCTCCCTGTTATCCCCAGGCCCCACAGGAGGACCAAGCTGGTCCCCAGCCCCATTTTCCCCACCCCTGCTGATGCCGCAGATGCCCAACGCCGCTCCCCATTGTCTCCCTCGGCTGTTTCGTCCCCCGACGGCTGGGCGACGATCGCCTCCGCTCCCCATCGCCGCACGTCGCCGCTTTCATTGCCTACAGCTGGGCTCACTTTTGTCTGCTGCCGCCCGCTTTCCTTAACAGGCCCCTGCTCTCCTGATTGAGGGATTGTCTCTTTGGTAAAGTATTCTCCGCAGCTCAGAATTATGATTCAAATTTTTTTCAGCTTAAATGTGCTCTTCCAGCTGATTCAGCTGGTAATTGTTCTCAGCTTTGGGGAAGTGGCCCGCTCGCTGCCAGCCGCGCCACGAGGCGGCCGCAGCCTCGGCGCTCAGCGATCGATTCCTCCTCGCCTGCCAACGTCGGGCTGACGGCGGCCTCGCCACGCTGCACTCAGATTTTGGTTGAGTGAGGACATTGATTGATGAATCCATGGCCCCTGTGGGTGTAAGGTGTCGGCAGGACACCAGTCCCCTCCTGTTGTCCTTCTGTGCAAGAAGCATTAAGAACCACAGAATCACGGAGTCGTGTAGGCTGGAAAAGACCTTCAGGATCACCAAGTCCAACCAGCAGCCTGACCTGCTGAGTCCCAGCACGAAACCACGGCCTCAGTCACATTCTGAGGAGAGGGTGGTGCCGCTCCTGATGCACTGAAGCAGGTGGAGAGAGAGGTGTGGGCAGCTCAGGACTCGCTTGTCCCCCATCACCGAGCTGGGACTGTGGTGCCGTGGCATCCCTGCACCTGGGGGACGCTGATGGTGTTGGGATTGCCCCAAAAACCCTGGAGAGTGACCTGTCAGCCCGTGCCACCTCCTGAACCATCATCTGAGGACTGCCTCCAGTCCTAGGGCACATGGGGATGGGGACTGTGCCACACCACACCACTGTCCCCTCTGCTCTGAGCACCAAGCACTGCTTTCTGCTGTCCCTCCCATCATCGCATCCCACCCCACCTTGGTGAGCCCCTGAGGGTGCAGGGTGCCCCATAGCTCACCAGAACGAAGCTCAGCCTGTCCTACTAGGCTTGGGGTCCCACCGGGGGTGGCTGGAACCTGCAGGAGGAGCAGGGACATGCCGTGCCGCCACGGGAGCGCAGGGCACACCCCCCGCCCATGCTCAGGCTTGGGACCACATGGGCTGTGGGTGTCCCCAGCACCTCCAGGGATGCTCCAGGACAGATGTTCTGCCTGGGGGTCCAGCTGCCAGGTGTCCCCATAGCTACTGGGGACAGCATCCCCCTGCCCAGCCGCCGCTGGCTGCCTGCCCCGGGCCAGGCCTGGTGCAGAAAGCTTTGCCTTCCATCACTGGTTGCCCCCGCACAGGTTGTCCCCCTCCTCTGGCCCCTCCAGCTCCCTGTTGCCTGTGGTTACTGTCAGACCCCCTCTATACTCTCTTCAACCTGTTTCTTTTCTTTTTTTTTTTTTCCTCTTGCCTTTTGCAAATCCATTCATTTTTCTCTCCAGGCTCCCCAGGCTGCAGAGCTCTGAGCGCTGCAACTTCCTCTAGCTAGCACTGCCCAAAAACCCTCCCAGAAGGCTTCAGCATCTCACTCTCCATATCCTGAAACCTACGGCCTGCACCTTGCACCCTTCATTCTGCATCCCTTATCCTGCATCCCACATCCTGCATCCCAAAACCCACGTCCTGCACCCTGCATCCCTTATCCTGCATCCCACATCCTGCATCCCGCATCCCGCACCCTGTGTCCCTCATTCTGCATCCCTCATCCCACACCTTGCTTCCCACATCCTGCATCCTGCACCCTGCACCCCTCGTCCTGCATCCCTCACCCCTCATCCCACATCCTGCATCCCACTCCCTGCATCCCACAACCCACATCCTGTACCTTGCACCCTGCATCCCTCATCCCACACCCTGCCTCCCACATCCCTCACGCCACATCCTGCATCCCTCCAGGAGCCGCCGGGGATGCTGCCAGCCCTTTCCCAAGACACCAGGGCGCGGGGCGGAGGCGGGTGGCAGTGCAGGGTGACATCAGGTGTGTGCGTGTCCACGTGTGGTGGAGCTGGCACAGCGGTGGGAAGTGCTTCCCATCCCTTTTGTGTCATTTATGAGCACTCTTCCACACGCCCCTGCCCAGGAGGGGGCTGGAGAAGGGACAAGGCAGGAGCTTTGTCCCCTGCATCCCCTCCAGTGGCCCTGGGAGGGCTGGGCATTGCAGAGGATGGGAGGACAGGAGATGGAAGGGGACCAAAATCAGCTGGGGGGGGGACCCATCTCCACCCAGAGCTGTCTGAGGATGGATCCGGCCTCTCCTGGCACCAAACCTGTGAATTTAGAGCTAAAACCAATTCCATGTATGAGGCGATGGGCGGCTGCATTTTTCATGAGCCCAAGGGCTGCAAACAAACCAAACCTGCTCCGAACCGGGCGGCGCGGAGCCCGCCCTCGCCCGCTGCCGGTCACGGTCACTAAGCAAAGCAGCAAGGAGCAGAGCTGACAGCACATCGCGTCCCTGCCCCTTGCCAACAGGATCCAGCCTCGCTCCCCAGCCTCCAGACAGATTTTCACACCCGCAGCTTGGCTCAGCAGCACCTGGTGACGTGTCCCCACACCCAGCCTGCCTTGCCGTCCCCATTCCTGAGGAGCTGTGAGGGCATTTAAACCTTATTAATTAAAACCTGACTAATTAAAACCCATGATCACCTCCAAAAATGGGAACCCAGTGGCACCCGGGCTCGGGGGTGCCCCTCTGTATGTCACTGTGACAGGGGCACGGGGCCAGCACAGCACGGCAGGGTGGGCATTGCTGGCTGAGGCATGGGCAAACACTGCTGGCATCCTCCCTGCATCTCCCAGCATCATCCCAGTATCCTTCCAGTGTCTTCCCAGTATCCTCCTGGTGTCACCCCAATATCCTCCTTGTGTCATCCCAGTATCCTCCTTGTGTCATCCCAGTATCTTCCTAGTGTCATCCCAGTATCCTCCCTGCATCTTCTAGCATCCTGGCATCCTCACGGCATCCTCCCAGAATCTTCCCTGCACACTAGTATTCTCCCAGTATCCTCCCAACATCAACCCTGAATCATCCCAGCATCTCCCACCATCTTTCAACATCTCCCAGTGTCCTCCCAGCATTCCCTGAATGTCTCCCAGCAACCTCCCAGCATCCTCCCTGCATCTTCCAGCATCTTCCCAGGATCCTCTGAGCATCATCCTGGCATCCTCCCAGTATCCTCCCTGCATCTCCCAGCATTATCCTGGCATCCTCCCAACAAATCCCAGTATCCTCCTAGCAACTTCCCAGCATCCTCCCAGTATTCTCTCAGCATCATTCTGGCATCCTCCCAGCATACTCCAAGCATCCTCACAGCATCATCTGTACATCTTCCTAGCATCCCCCAAGTATCTTCCCAGCATCATCCCTGAATCCTCCCAACATCTCCCAGTATCTTCCCAGTATACTCCGAGCATCTTCCAAGCATCATCCCAGTATCCTCCCAGCATCTCCCAACACCCTCCCAGCACCCTTGCGGCCCCATGCTGGATCCTGCTGGGTCCCAGCACTGCCCAGCCTCCTGCAGAGTGCCGTGGGGCTGGTGGCTGTGAGCAATCCAGCCTCCACCATGTTCCCCGGCTTCCAGACCTTTGATTTCGGGGCCGTCTAGACGGGAGCAGATATCAAAGCAGGGAAGCTGAGTGCATTTGTGAGAGGGACCTGGAGAGTGCGTTCAGCACACCCTCTGCTCTTCCAGAGCCAGTGTCAAAAGCTTCCTGGCTCACAAACTAATGAGCAGCTTCCCTAATGACATACGGAAATGCTGCCTGAGCCCTGAGCAAAGAGCTGGGAGCCTGGGGCTTGGTTCTTCCTGCAGAAAATGGGGTTTGGGGCCCAGGAGATGTTCTGCTGGGTTGGCAGGGCTGGGCGTCCTGCGGACACGGTGTGCGGGGCAAGCGGTGCCTCAGAAAAGGAGCCTGAGCCTCACCACGGTTGCAGAAGGGGGCCCAGAGGCAGCGGGATGGGTGGAAAGGCTCCGTTACGGGGAGATGCTGAGGGAGCTGGGTGTCTTTAGCCTGGAGAAGAGGAGACCGAGGGGTGACTTCATTAATGTTTATAAATATGCCAAGAATGAGTGTCAGGAGGATGGAGCCAGGCTCTTCTCGGTGACACCCAATGGTAGGACAAGGGGCAATGGGTGCAAGCTGTAATATAGGGGGTTCCGCTTAAATATGAGAAGAAACATTTTCATGGTGAGGGTAGCGGAGCACTGGTACAGGCTGCTCAGGGTGTCGTGGAGTCTCCTTCTCTGGAGACATCCAAAACCCACCTGGACGTGTTCCTGTGTGACCTGATCCAGGTGTTCCTGCTCTGGCAGGGGGATTGCACCAGGTGACCTTTCAAAGTCCCTCCCAACTCCTAATGTTCTGTGATTCTGTGGCGGAGCCCTGGCACAGCATGCCCCGAAGCTGTGGAGTCTCTTTCTTGGAGAGCTGCAAACCCAGCTGGACATGGTCCTGGGCACCTGCTCGAGCTGGGCTTGGACCAGGTGGGGCCAGAGGGGTCCCAGCCTCAGCCACCTGGTGGTTTGGTGATTCTGTGACTCTGCCAAGCCCAGGAGGGTGCTGGGAGGTTTGTGATGGGTTTGGGGACCACCAGCTGTGGATGAATGCCCATAGTCACGGGGGGTACCTAGGTGCCTAGGACAGGCGGGTGGGCACGGCGAGGATGCGGGGCGACATCACAGCAGTGATGGCTCAGTGCACACACGTCTGTGCCTCGTGTGGCCCGGGGACACCCCACATTTGTCACAGCCCCATGGGCAGCCCGAAAACTTCTCTGACCCCTCGTGGATCCGGGGGGTGACCTGAGCCCCAGGCAGCCCGACGTGAGTGCCAACAGGCATGCAGGTGGGCAGTGCGGAGCAGAGAGCAGAGCCCAGGGCAGCAGAAAAGCCGGGCTGCACTGCAGGCCCCCGGCACCCCCCCACCCTCCAGCATCGCACCCCGCAGCCCTTCTCCCATTGATTCCTCTTGTTTGGCTGCTCCCTCCTGTGCTTCGTAAATGTCAACTTTTTTTTTTTTTTTCCCCATACAAAGAAATTTTGTGGTAATGACTCTTTGTGCCGCTTTTAAATCCCCAATTACATAAGGAGCAGCAGTACAAAGCCATTCCCTTCGGTGGAAATCTCCGCGTAATCCCTTTTCCAGAGAAGCAGCCCGCCAGTGACACGCTTCTAACTCTTTGTTTGTTCTTTTGGATCAAATCTAACTGATTGCCGTGACTAATTAACTTTCCCTTTCTTCGGGCCTCTGTTGTCTTAATTAATTTCACAAATACTTCATTCCCAGCTCCCAGCTCGGCGGTGCAGATCACCAGTGAGGAGCCGAGCGGCGCGGCGGCCGTGCTGGTGCTGGGGACATGGCCACCCGCTGCTGCAGGGACACTCGGCATCCTCTGTCCCATACACAGGGTCCCCAGTGTCCAGGTGGGGACAAACCGAGCCCGTGAGCAGCAAAGTGTGCTGGCATTCTGCTGCACATGGGATGTTTGGCAGGACTGTCCCCGTCCCCCTGCTGGGGATGACCACCCTTGGGGCCGCAGCCTGGAGGCACGCTGGAGATGTGTGGCCACCGCGTCCCCGTGGAGGGGGCGGTGGGGATCGGAGCATCCCACCCGACGTCAGGAGGTGTCAGGAGCATCCAGGTGGAGCTTCAGGATCCTAAAATCAACAGCAAGGGGGCTAGAGGGGCTCTCGGTGCACTGTAGGGGTGACCCCCCTTTGCCATCAAGGCCCTCGGCAGCACATGAAAGAGCTGGAGCTGGGGGTGCGGGGGCACCCATCGCCCCGCGGGGCTGGGGTCCCTGCTGGAACAGTGCAAGGTGTTCCCAGAGCAGGGCCTGTCCAGGACCAAAGGCCATCAGGAGCCATCAGCTCCTTTGCAGAGGGTGCACTGAAATCCATCTGCGATGGAGCAGAGGTGGCACTGCCGTGTTTCCTCCTGGGCCAGCCAGATTGGCAAACGTGGACGTGCAATCGCCAGCCACACCGTCAAACCCCGCTGGGGCAGCACCCTGTGAGACCCACTCATAGGAAGCTGGCCCCTCTCTCTGTGGAGCTCCAAAGCCTGCGTCACTGCCTGAAGGGCACCTGGCCTCCAGGGACAGACATTTGGTCTACGCTGCTGGCCGACGTGGGGCAGAGCTTCAGACAAAAGGGCGAGGGACACATTTGAAAAGATTTGGTCTCCCTTTTATAGAAACCTTTGATTAAAGCCCAGAAGCTGGGATTGAGCTGGTGCTCATCTCTCCGACCTCCCACCCCCCTCCTCCTTCTTCATCTCCCTCTCTTTTTTTTTTTTTTTTTTCTTCCCTCTTTTTTCCCTTTACATGGGAAGGAAGCAGATCGATAAATAAATAAACCAACGCAAACATTAGCACTGCAGTGAGGAGGCTCCTTGAAGTTCATCAGCAGCAACTCTGGCTCCTGGTGTGTGTGCAGGCAGGGAGAAGGGATGCCATCTGCACCCTAGCCCTAACCCTAACCTGAACCCTAACCCTAACCCAAACCCTAGTCCTGAGGCGCCAGTCCAGCAGTGCAGCAGCGGTGCTGGAGGCCTTGCTCGGTGCCTTGAAGATGTTGATGTGAGAGGGACACCGGTCAAGAGAGCGGAAGGCTCTTCTTGCGGGATTAAACGCCCTTGTCATGAGCCCATCAAAACACGGCATTATTTTGAAGGGACAAATCGTGCCGAGGAGATTACAGCAGATTAAGCCTGCAATTCCTGAGCTGTTTGGCAGATCAAACCGCCACAGGTGGCAGCAGACTTACAGGAGAGCTGCTGGGTGATCGCCAGGTCCCAGACAAGTTGTCCCTGGGAGGGCACGGAGCCGCCATCCCTGCGGGGACCCACACCCTTCATTTGCCCTGCAAGGGAGCAACGCTCCGGAGCCACTCTCAAACTGACCCAGAGCTTCTCCAGAGGATGGGTGAGCTCAAAACCCAGCGTTTTTCTGAGGTTTTGCCAAGGATGCACTCCTGCAGCCATGCCCAGGCTCGAGCACACACAGCACCATGAAACTGCCCAGCAAAGGCCACCGGGCACGTTCTTGAGGCTGGGCATGGCCCTGTGCACCTCGGCCAGGGCAGGGTCCCCAGGGGAAGGAGATGGGACCACAAAACAGATGCCCAGCCCTTGGCCCCCTCCGTCCCCTTCCTGGAGGAGCCAAGAGCCAGGGGAAGGCACACAGGAGCCTCCTGCCTTGGCCACGCTGCAGCACTGCCACGGATGGGCTCTGATCGCAACTGGCTGGAGGATGGAGCACCCTCCCGTGGGGAATGTTCAGCAGAGCACTCAGAATCATCTAGGTTGGAAAAAACATCAAGATCGTGAAGGCCATGGTGGTGCTGGTGAAGAACGATGGGGCAGGGACATGTGGCCTGCGGTGAGGTGGAAATAGGGTCTCTCCCCGGCACTGAAGCACCAAACCAGCTCATCTCCAGGTGTAGATGTCAACGGAAGCTTGGCTTGGATCCACTCTGTAGGATTAAAGAAATAGGGCAGCTTGAAAGAAAGCTATAACAGCCACTAACAGTCTTCCATGAGGATTTTTGCAGCCCAACTTATGTGAGTGCAAGGCAAGAGGCAGTGCCCTGCGTCAGCCCCGAAATGCTGGGGCAGCAGCACGGGCAGGGGGTTGGTGATGGGGACGGCTTCATCCGAGCCGGCTGCTCCTCTGGGAACCCCCCAGCCTGCACCAGGGGAGGCCAAGAGCAGGCCTCAGGCAGAATTTGGTCCTGCAGAGGGTGGCTGAGCACTCGGACGGGCTGCCCAGGGCACTGGTGGGGTCCCCGCCCTGGAGGTGTGTAAGGGACGTGTGGACATGGTGCTTGGGGACACAGCTCAGTGGGGACACTCAGTGTGACCAGGTGCTTGGTCACCTCTCCTGGGCTAAGTTTCCACCAGCAGCACTGCAGAACTGGCATATCCCTCCTGTCCCCTCCCAGGTCACCCACCAAGTGCGCCGGGAGGCCAGAATGCGTGACACTGATGGGGACAGCTCTTCTGCAGCCCCCTGGGCTACCCCTGCATTCAGGGGGCAGCTAACCTTGTCCTCTGCCCTACAGACACATCACTCCTGGAGAAACGATGGGGTGCAAACATCCCCCAGACTCCCATCCCTCCGATCAAGGCAAGGATTCAACCCATTTCTATCAGCAGCTACAAAAATGTATGAGACCTGAGATGTGCAGGCTACGTGTAACTAGATTACAAAGCATTCTTCCATTTTCCACACTCCAACAACAAGAGGGATTTCATGCTGATAGAAGATGCCGTCCGTGGCGCAAACATCTTATCCACGCCCGGGAAATGAGGATGTGGAACCTGGAAATGAGAAAGCTGCCCATTAGGCTAATGTGGCATTAATGCTCCGTGTGGCGCAGACAGGGGAGCCCGCGGGGAGCCCCTGAGCGAGCAGCGGGGCCAGGGCAGGCATGGCCACTGCGGGAGCCACCAGCCCAGGGCCACCTCCTGGCAGGGACAGCATCACCCCCATGCTGGGGGTGCCTGTGCCACCCCCCGAAACCTGCTCTCCTTTGCAGGATCACTGTCACAGCAGTAAATAAAATGCTATTGCCCTATTACAGCCAGGATATCGCTCTAAATTGACTGTTTTATAGTCTCGGGTAATTTAATTTTTTTATTTAGTGAATGGCTTGCCATATGCCCACGGAGCAAGCGGCACAGCCACTGCACGGATCGTCTCCGAGCTGTGCCGGGTCTCTGCCGCGCTCACCTGTGGGGGCGAGGGGATACCATAGTGGTGCTTACCCACGTCCTGCACCTCCGCCGTGGGGTGGAGGCAAGGATTTTCCAGCCATATTTTGCTCCGAAAATGTTGGATGTGGCAGACCCCGTGCCGTGCCTTGCTCAGCCCCACAGGGCTCTCCCTCCCAGCGGCTCACAGCCTGATTCGGGTCATTTTCTCCCAAATGGTGCAGCTGTGTTCTTCCAGCCTCTGCCTGCCCGCGGGCTCAGCAGGACCCACTCGTGTGTCTGCTCTCCTCCTTGGCATTTGGATCTCTTCTCCAATTCAGTTTCACCTGCAAATTTCAGGAAGGTGTTGTTAAGGAGAGCTGTGCATCTTGCTTGTTGCAGCGAGCACTGGTTGGTAATACAGCTCTTGCTTCTGTTTTTAAACCATTTTCCCTAGCTTTCTGCAAAAAACTCCTGATTATTTTTCTGATTATTTTTCAGCTAAACTGTGAAAGCACATTTCATATGCGACTAGCCATAGCACATGTTATGTCAGTTCAGGAGTGATTCGGCTTTGTTCCATCATGGGATGCTTCAAGACCTGGCCTAGAAAGGTCCCCTGAGACCCATCAGCCACTGAAGGCATTGCAGGACATCTCACACAAAGCGGTGTCCCTGTATTTGATGCCTCAGTCCATGTCCCCTGTGCCAGCAGACAGGACGTGGCACCTCCCAGAGCTTCTCTGTAAATGCTCAGTGGTCCTGGTGCCCCTGTCCCTGTGCAGGGCTCCGTGGGGACGTACCCACCTGGCTGTCTGCAGGGCATCTCTTTGGCCAGAGAAGAAGGAGCAATGGGTAAAACCATTGCTCTAAAGCTCTGAGACCTTTAGGACCTGAAACCATTTGCACGAGAACCCTGAAGGCTGTGAGAAACAACCCCAGGAAAATATTGCTTTCACCCTGGAAAGTACCTGTATGTCCCTTGTAGTTGGTTCTTCTGTTTACTCTCTCTGCCAAGATTATTAACAAAGGTGTTAAACAAGCAAACCTCACACTGGTCCCTGTGGTTCCCCCATGCTTCCTGTTGTAATATTTTATAGTTGTCCTTTGCCCTCTGCTTCGAGGATGGTCGGATGCCTTGCCTACACGGAGGGACGAGCAAGTCCATCAGCAAAGACTTCCCAGAGAAGGCACAGACTGCACTGCTGCAGCAATTCCCACCCTGAGGGCGAAGTCCCTGATGCTGCCGTGGCTTTGCCGGGCAGGACGACCATTGTGTGCTGCATCCCCACCCCTGCAACTGTCTGGAGGAGGGCATGGCCTCACTTCATCACTGTCTGCAGGACAGTGTCCATGTGGCAGCTTTGGATCTCTCTGCTGAGCAGTCACCACATTGCCACGTCCTGTAGACCAGCCCTACCTCTGCCTTCCTCCACGTGCATCCATGTGGGATGTAGGGAGATGGTGCCACAAGGAGCAGGAAAACTGGGAGGTGAGCCCAACTGCAGCCCCACAGCGTGGTCCCCAGCTGGTAGGACCCTTCCAGATGGGAAGGAGAGCTGGTGGCTTCCCACCCAGAGAGGCAGCAGATCTCTGCAAGCACCCCTGGCTCCAGCAATCACCCATGACCTGGGGTGCAGGATGGAGACACCAGGATGTGCTTTGCCCCCCTCTCCTGGTGGGCCGGGGACTTCTGTCAGGTCTCCACCATTGCTGATCTCCTGCTGGCTTTGTCCTCTCATTTCCCTCAGGCCACCTTGGGACGTTGCTGAGCACCCAGAACCTTCTCGAGAGGGGAGGAAGGAGCTCTGCCCCCTGGGATGCAGCACCCACCCCTCTGCAGAGTGCCAGGGCACTGCCGGGAAGCTGCAGCCAGCTCCAGGCTCATTAATGTGGAGAGCATGCGTGCCCTGCTCCCCGCGCATCGATCTGATAAATGTAGAGCCGCCGATGGTATTTTCTACCCTTTTAAGTGTTAAAATAACATTTTAGTGAAATATGAGCAGGTCAGAGCTGAGCTGCCCCCTTTCATCTCGCAGCGCGCAGGCAGGGTGGCTCGGGGAGGGGTGCCATGGACGTGTGCGCAGGCGTGTGGACACATCTGGGGAGGAGGTTCCCAGGTCCCCGGGAAGCTGCAGATGTGTCTGTGCCCAGGCAGTACCCCCATGCTTGGGGGGAGGATGGGCAGTGAGTGTGGGCGTGCAGGTGGTGGTGGCCGCAGCCAGGACCCTGCTGCAGGTGGCTGAGCGCAGAGGTCAGGCTGTGCGCAGCGCCCGGCTGCGGGCTGTGCCTGTGTCCTTCTGAAAAGCCTTTATGGGCACAAAGCTGCTGCCATTTGATTTGGCAAGCTGAGGATGCTCCGTGAACCTTTCTGGGTCTTCTCTTTGTGATTCCTTTGCAGAAATGCAGGGGCTTGTATTGAGATGAGGGAAGAAGAAACGGCGTCGTCCTTGTACTTGGCTCCTCCAAAGGGGTCAAAGCAGCCCCTGCGTGCCCAGCCTGCGGCCACCGCAGACCAGGGGACAAGGGCAACACAACCCCGTATGAAAGATGTGGGTTTTCAGCCTAGATATACCATCCTTTAAGATGGATTGGACTGGGGAAAAAAAAAAAAGGAAAAAAAAAAGAAGGAGAAAAAAAAGGAAATGCTCACTGGACTGTAAAATGATATGCTGAAAATTGGAGTACTTTGCTGACAGCTGCTCTTGGTGGAGCCTGATGTGTCGAGGAAAGAAGTGGTGGTGGGAGCATGGTTGGAAGCTCTCGAGGGACTTGTGGGGTCCTGCCCTGCTCCCGGGACACCGATGTCCTGACCCTCTGGTCACCTTGTGCTGCCCTTTCCTGGTCGGGGGCATCGGCTGCACCTCCTACTGCAGGGCTGAGGGCGTCTTCACACCTTGTGTGCGGGCAGCCCAGGGCCAGGATGGAGCTGCCTGGTGCATCCTCACCTTGTCCATCTCCTGTGTCCTCACTTCGTCCATCTCCTGCATCCTTCCCCTTCTCATCACCTCCATCTTCATCTTGTTCATCTCATACATCCTTCTTTCGTCCATCCCCTGTATACTTCCCATGCCCCTCCCATGCATCCTTCCCCTGCGTGTCGCCCCTCGTGGCCCTTTGGTTTCTTGTCCCTCTCGTGCTGCCAGGGCGCATTTCTTCGCCTGCTTTGCATCCCCTCTCTCCATTCAGCCAAGCCGAGCTCACTGTGGGCCCCGGCCCCCCTTCCCACCCTGTTGCCCGATGTCTCTTCCTTCCCCGCATCTCTGGAGTGTGATTGCTCCGCGCCCTGGGTGAGAGCAAGAGAAATATGTGCTGAGATGACATTTTGGTTATACATGATGCTATTAAAATATGATAAGAACGCTATTAACATTAATAATCCTTTTCATTGTATCATTTAGGGAGCAAAACAAGCCATTAAATATTACGGAGTCATTGGTGCTTTGATGGCTTCAGGGAGGGGAACATTTGGCCGTGTTTGTCTACATGCACTCTGGAAATGTAACATTATCTCTGGGAAATGGGCTTCTCTGGGCCAGCCACCTCCCTGCGGCTCAGTGGATGTGAGCCAGCCCCTGATGCAGGCAGAGGAGTGGGGTGGGGAGGCACGGGGTGTCTCTGTGTGGCTAGTACTCACCCCATGCTGGCTACCTGCAGGTCGAAGCCTGGCAGCCAGAGCTGGTGACAGCAGCGTCCCCTTTCTGCACAGCCATCTGCCGGTGGCTCCCAGGCTCCTCGCCCTTCTTTTTTAGCTGGGAAACCGATTTTGGGCTGTCTAATGCCCAAGTCTTCAGCCTGAAGGGAACCAGAGCTTGCTCCTTCCCCTGCCCATCCCCACGATCTGGTCATGCAGAGCAAGACCAGGGCAGGAGCTGAGCCAAGGCCCCCGAGCAGCTCAAATGCCACCAGGGCTGTTGTTATCTGGATGCTTCCCCATGGTGACAGGAGCAAATGAGGGAGAGAACTGAGAAAAGCGCAGAGGCTTTTGACAGGACTGTCAGCGTGCCGAGTGAGCGCTAACAAGGACAAGTGTGGGCTCTTTAAACAAATCACTGTCATGTTGCAGGCAGATCGTTGTTTAACGGAGGCGCCACAAGTCACCAGAAAAGGTTAACGCACGAATGGAAGGCTCAGTCCTAGGGAAGGTGACATGGCCGGGCAGCGGGGATGGATCGCTGCCTCCCCGCTCCCCGGCTGCCCGAGCTCTGGAGCCGGCAGTCCTGAGCTCCCTGGGGACCACCATGCCCCAGTGCCTAGTGCTGGGCAGGATTGGTGCTGGTAGGGGGCACACGTGCAGGAGATGCACCCATCCCCTGCTCTGCACTGCTGAGGGGCTGGAGAAAAGGCTTGGAGCAAGACGCCAGCATTCAAACAGAAGCAGGAACCTGCAAGAGCACCCACGGGATGCTCCAGGGATGCGAGCCAGGCAGCTCTGGGGAGGACGCCCTGCCCAGCAGGCTCTGAGCCCCCCAGCCTGGTGGAGGCATCTTCTCTAGCTGTGTTGGGTGCACACTTGGCCAGGATCCATCACTTGGGAAGCCTTAGGTGGCTTCCACACCAGGAGCTCACCAGCCCCTTGGTAGGGACTGCAGGACCAAGGGCTTGGGGAGGCAAGAGGGGGTCACCCGGTCCTGCTCCATCCATCCCACCTGCGGGTGGCAGAAGGGGAGACGTGCCACACGAGCAGCAGCAGGTCGAGGTGGGCTGCTGTGAACCCAGCCCTGTGCACTCCTCCCCAGAGGTCACCAGGAGGGACGAGGGAGGCTCTGCCCTGCACATGGCCAAGGCTCAGACTGGTGTCACCACAGGTCGCTGGAGGAAGACCCGAGGGAGCAGCAGGGCCCTCTGAGGAGCCTTCCCACCCGCCAGGATCCCATACAGAGAAAACCTCCCCACAGCAGGAGCCATCACTCTCTCCAAAGTGCAAGGAATGAAATAAGTGAGGCTGCTCGCTGACACCCAGGGTCACTGCATGCAATTCATGAGGAGCCGCTCGCTGCGCGGAGCCGAATGTTCCTGCGTATGAAAATCATATGCCAAGGTCATGCCAGCAGTCCCAGCTCCGACCTTAGCACTCTGCTCACGCGCAAGCCATTAGGCAAGGAAATATATAACAAACAGCCCCCAAAGATCCTAAGGGCCCTACACAGCTCCTACAATGCCTAGCAAGGCTTCTCTATCCATCACGTAGCGTCTCCCAGAGCAGTGCATCAAACTTTAATATCCTACTCTTAGTCACACAAAGGCTGTAACAAGCCTGGCCTTTCATGCTACACAATCCACCAAATCAAAGGCTCTCTGACAGAGCAGCGCACCTGAATATAATCTTTCTCTCTCATCTAAATCTCATCTGTTTCAGGGCTCTGCATACCCCTCATCGCTGCGATACGCATCGGCGTTGCCAAACAGCCCGTCCTCCTACTGCGTGAAACAATCGGGCATGTTTCTAATTAGACAAACGTCATTAGTCGGGAGGCTGGTGCGGGGGAGATGAAGGAAAGCCCCATGTGAGAGCGGAGCCGAGCCCACCCTGCTCCCGCAGCTGCCAATGGGACCTCCTCTGCTGCCGGGCGTGGTGCTGTGGCGATGCTGTGTGCTCTGCCTTCATCTCCATAGCCAAAAAGCTCTTGGGTGAAAAATGTCAGAGGTAACACGGGCTGAGAAATAGAGGCAAACAGAGGATGTGAAGGAAATGCCTTTGAAGCGGCTGTGAGAGTCAGATTCCCAGGGCCTTCACCGTTCAGAGGGGGTTTTACAGAGTGGCCACCCCAGGTACACTTCCCTGCAGGAGAGATGTGACGGTGAGCCAGCCAGGGGCTTTGCAGCATGTCATGGCATGCAGCACACACACGTGTCACCCCGCGAGCCCTGGGGTGGGAGCGGGGAAGGGGATGGAGAGGGGTGAGAGCGTTGCTTGGGGTCAGGGCATCCCATGGCAGAGGGCCCTGTGCCAGAGGGGCAACTTCCAGCTCCTGCCTCCCCGGTGCCCACGGGTGAAGCAGGCTGAGAAACTAGAGGTTGTGAAGCCAAGATGCTGCCCAGGTCCTGCAGGGCACGGCTGGAAGAGCAGAGTGTGCCCTGTGCTTGGGCCCAGGGCAGAAGGGACAGAAGCAGCAGGACTGGGGCAGTGCTGGGGAGCAGGATGATGGCTGTAAGGTCCTCAGCCTGCAACCCTCCCCATCTGGGTCCCCATGCAGCTGCTGAGGGTCTGGGTTTGCGCAGTTGGCAGAGCAATCCCGTGATCCCACCAGGTCTGGGATTATCAAGGGGGGAAAACTTGGGTTAGGCAGGATCAGGGGGAGGAGAGAAGGATTTGGAGTGGGTCTGATGGGTTAAACCACTTGTACAGGCTGAGATTAGGCAGTGAAGGAGCCTGATTTGGATGTGAGATCTGCTGCTGCTTCCTCGCTGCCCTGCCCAGGTGCTCCAGCACCTCCTGGTGCAGGAGGGCCCTGGTGTGCCCCGGCATGCCCACAGCAGCACAGTGCCCAGCAGCAGGTAGATGTGCCCCCTGCCTGTCCTGCTGCCCGCAGAGATCCCTTCTCTGGCACAGGACCCACCTGACTATCCCTCCCCTGAGTCTTGTCTCCTCTCTGCCCCGCTCCCCTCCCCACTGGACGAGCCCTTAGCACAGCCTGCAGCTGCAGAGGGATGCCAATAATCACCATTTCCTGCTTCCCTTCCCACAGCCATCCACCTCCAGTAGTATCGCGGCTTTCTCTTTCACTTCTCCAAGAAAAGCTCACCTTCCCTCTTGTCTGAGATGTTTCCCAGCTCAGATGGGATCCAGTTCTTGCCCTGAAGTGCAGCTTTGGTACCAGGACTGACAGCACCCAGCCCCATGGCACTGGCCTCGGAGAGTTTCAAGGGTGAGGGAGGATGCAGGAAACCTGACAAAGAGCAGCTGTGTGGAGCAAAAGGAGCAGCTGGAGCTGGCACCACCTCCTGGCGCTTCGCTTCCCGTGGTGCTTCCAAGCCGCGTCCCTCCAGGTGGCCACGCAGACGCCTCTGGGAGCAGGGCCCGGGCGCCTGCTGCAACTGGGAAAGGAGAGCGAAGGGACCTCGGGAAGCTGCGGTGTGCAGCCTGCAGAGCAGGGAAAGACCCAGCCTCTGCAAGCAGCCCCCATGCCCTGCAGTGGCCCAGGGTGGCCACAGAGCCCTGCAGGTGGCCACCAGCTCCAGCTGCCCACCAGCACAGCCCACAGGAACCAACACCGAAGCAGTGTGCTGCTGCAGGAGGCTCCGGGTGGCAAATCCCCAAATCCTCAGCCTCCTCTGCATCCCCTGGAAGGTGGAGATGACCTTCCCTGAGGGGATACACACGTGGCAAAGTGCAGAGGGAGCTGGAGGGGATCCAGAGCTCTGCTGGAGCTGGAACGAAGCCCCCAGACCAACCCTGGGTCCCACCAGGGTGCACAGGGGCTAACACCGATCCCACATGGGGTCACCAGCCCCATCACGCAGCTGTGGTGCACCACCGTGTCCCCTCGGTGTGCCCTGGCCACAGACAGGCGTCCTGCAGGGTGCCTGGGTGGGGTAAAGCCGTGTGTCCTCCCCAGCGCCCAGCCATCGGGTATCTCCTTGTGGGGAGCAGGAGCGCGAGCCCTGCAGCAGCCTGTAGCAGGAGCTGCGTGCTCATATGGGAAGGAGACCTAATGAGGTGCTTTATTAATTGCTTTGTGAACTTTCTCTTTAATGATTCTCCCCGCTACTCCCTCTAGTTAAAGCTAATGGCCTGTAGCGTGTTCAGCAGATGGATTACCCATTGGTGCCCAGGCAGCTGGGCCAGCTGGTGGAGGGGTGTGTGGGGGCTGCCAGCAAGGCAGGGACATCGCCCACTGCTCCCTGCTGTCCCAAGGGGATTCCAGGGGCTTTGCAGGCCCCCCCAGGACTGAGTGGGGCCATGCCCATGCCGGTGGTGCAGCAGGCTGGGGCACTGGTGGTGGTACCAGCTTCTCCTGGTGATGGAGCAGGAGGGCTCCCAGCAGGGGGACTGCTGGGCTTGGCTGCCCTAGGGCATGGGGGCGGCTGTTTGGGCGGGCTGGGTGAGAGCTGCAGTGCAGCTTTTCCTTCTTCACCTCTGCACAAGGCAGAGCTTGGTCTGGAGATGGCGAGGGCAGCCCCATCCGCGAGCAGGGGCTGCAGCCTGCAAGCAGCAGGGTGCCCCGGGGCAGTGGTCAGCCACTTCTCCCCATGCCCTCCCACTCTCTCCTGCCCACCCTTGCCACTCCTCCATCCCGTTCCTCTCTGCAGCTGCTGACATGACTCCTGGGCGTGAAGCAGCCGGTATTTTTTCCTCCTGCAGCTGGAATTTTGCTGGGTGCCTTGCCCTGGATGGGCTGGCCGTGGCCGCAGCCACCCTCACCCCTCCGTTTTTGCCGCGAAGCCCCCACAGGGGCGGTGCTGGAGCTCCCCCAGCCCGCTGCTGGCTGGGCTCTGCCCCCGGCAGCAAATTTCCCCGGCTGCACTCTCCTGACCCCAGCCCTGCGTCTATTACACGCTCCTTTGATGCGATGCAGTCCCAGGCAATTAGCCCAGCCGTTATCCGTCTGCCTGTCCCGGTCCCACTCTGGCGCTTCGCTGGCATGTGCCGGGTTCCGTTCCTGGAGGCTCCCCCACGCAGCCCGTGCTGTCGCTCTGGTCAGCATCCTCAGCATGGTGGGTGGGTTTTTAAAAATGTTTTAAGCATCTTGGTCTGACACCATCAGCACAGAGCAGGAGCGAGCTAGTCCTGCATTCTGTTTCTGGCCTTCTGTCACCACCGCCCGGCTGTGCGCCCTAAAGAGCCAAGAGCTGAGATTCGGGAGCCCCCAGCTCCGCATCTCCCCGCTTCCCGCACGGGGAGCGGGGGTTTCATTACCAGCAGTGTCCTCTCCTGGCTGCCCTTATATTTATGGCAGTCCTTCTTTTTTATAGCCAATTTTGTAGAGTGCCCAGCAGTTAGCTCAACTGCTTCCTCTCATTTCTGCATTATTGCCAATTTCCTGTTCCAATGGCTAAATTTATCACATCTTTAATTGTTTGATAACTTCTAGCTCCAGATCGGGGCTGCCCCTCCCTGCCCCGTGCCCCACCTGCAGCTTCACCCTCCTGCCCCCAGCCTGTGCCCTGGTGCTTTTCCAGGGGCACCCACAGGGCATCCCCTTCCCACCCAGCTCGTGTCCTTCCCTTTGGGGCCAGTTTGCTGTCCTTGTTGTTTCGGGTTGCTTTTGATGCACGGATGGATGAGGTGGGTCTGGGTGCTGTGCCCCGTTCACACCTCCTGTGTGAGACCCTGGGAGGAGCAGAGGGCCCCCAGTGGGGGCAGGGTGGGAGGTGACCGCCACATTTACGGGCAATTTGGAGCCGCAGAAGTACCAGGGGTCTTCACGCCTTGCATTGTTAGTGCTTGTCAAATATTTATGAAAAAACAATCTGGGGATAATTAATTCAGCAGCGATGACAGAGCCCAGCAGAGCTTTGCTTGATGGATACGATCGGAGCATGGACAGAGCTCTGCCAAGTGCAGGAGAGTGGATCATCAATAATAGATTTGTCAATAGATGAAAACATCATCGGACAAACGAACCTTGAGTGCCACCTGGCCAGCGCATCCCCACAGCCACCCGTGGCCAGTGGCCACCAGCAGCCCCCAGTGCCACCGTTCTGCTGGGACCACCACGAGCATCTCTGCAAGGCTGGAGGGGATGAGGGGTGGCGGAGGCCCCTGCACTGGCCGCGTGCCATCGCTCCTCCCTTTGGTGTCACCGCCGTCCCCTGGGGAGCCCCTGCCCCGGGGCGCAGGCCACAAAGGCGACCTTGAGCACCGGCCGCGCTCTTTCCCCAAATAGCTGCCCCGCCGCAGGGCACGCTGACCCTGGCCGGCCGCCCCGGGGGCTGGGGGTCTGCTGGGGAGGGAGAAGGGGGGCCACGCACACTGAGCCCATTCATCCCTCAGAAAGGGGCCCTTGTTCCCTGCAGACGGGTGGCGGGGGCCGGGCAGCTGCGTGGCGCGGGTCCACCCGGGGCAGGATCAGCCCCCAGGGCGCACGGCAGCCCCGGCTGGCTCCAACGGGGCTGGGCAAGGAGCCCCCCGCTGCTTCCCACGGCCGGCAGCGCAGGCAGGGCACCCGGCGCCTGCTCCTCTCCTGGGGCTGGGACGGAGCAGTGCTGGTGCTCCTGTGGCGGTGCCACCACCCAGGGGACTGTCACCTCCCTGGGCTGCATTGCTACACTGGTAGTCACTGGTATCACTTGCACAGCTCTGCCCCACACGTGAGGGGCACAGACACCTTCCTGCAGTGGGGCAGGTCCGTCCAGGAGCACCAGCCACAGCCCGGCCTGTGCTTGGGGACATGCTCAGGACACGGGGCTGTGCCACCACCCGTCGGGGCAGGCCCACTCCCGGCCTCTCCATCCCATCGCTGGGGGTGAGAAGTGCTATGGCCCGTTGGGAAGGGGACTCTTGGTGGGAGGGATGGACACCCACGTGTCCCAGTGCCCCGCTCACAGCCCCTGGGTGCTGGTGCCCCCCAGGCAGGAGTCCCCCCACTCCCCATGGGCACCAGGGCTCCCCGGCCACCCGGGGCGCTGGCTCCGGCTGCTTCTCATCCATCTGCTCTCCTGTCACATCCCCGTCTCCCTGATTATTTTAATGAGGATAATGATTCACACCTGGGCAATTCAAACCCGCTAACAATAACAATTTTAATTAGTTTCCACTACAAATCTGAAACGTCGTCATTAACATTTAAAGCGCTTGCGATTGGCAACTCGGTACAAAGCGAGGCCTGGGTGGGCTGGGGGCTGGGGTCCATGGCTGGGGGGGCAGGCTGGGGGGGCAGGCTGGGGGGACCCTCTGGTGGGACCATCGCAGGGGGTGCCAGGGGAAGGCATCACACCAGCACCTGGGTGAACGCCTGGTGGCACTTGGCTCCTCGCTGCCCTGCGGGCTCGGTGACACCCTGGGGAGCTGCGTGGGGGCCGTTTATAGGGGTGTGTGCCTGCAGGAGGAGGGGAAGAGCTTGCAGGGGAGTGGGTGAGGATGCAAGCCCCTGTCAGGTGCCAGACACATGGGGGAAGCAGTGATGGGAGGTAACGGGGCCTCTCCATGGGGTGGAAGTGCCATGGAGAGCACTGGGGATGTCTACACAGCCCCACTCCTCCGCAGACCCCATGTGCTATCGCAGCCCCACGGCCCTGCTGCTCCTGCATCTCCATCCCCTGGAGGCACCCGGCACCTCCTTAGCACGCTTTGCTCCCGCTTCGCTTGCTCATGGCAGGGGACCGTGCTCCGAGGAGTTGCTCCAGGGATTACTGGGAATGAGGGCAGGCACCAGCCCTGGAGATGCCTGGGGAACTGGGACCTGCAGTCTCCTGGCTGGGCACCTGTCCCTAAGGATGCCGGGCTCAGTTTTCTCCCGCAGGCAGCATCAGTGCCAGGTCTGCAGCTCCCGGCGCTGGTGCTCACCCGTCTCTGGAGGAAGCCGGAGGAAGAAACACTTCCACATTGCCTGGCACAGGCAACCCGTCCACGCTCACGTCAATCACTCAGCCCAGGCCGTCCCTGCGGGACGTGTCCTGCAGGGTCTGGGATAACGCTGGGCAAGGACGGCGAGCAGCACGTGTGCATGCGCGTGTGGTGGCAAGATGCACTCCCGCAGGCGGCAGGGCTGAAGCTGAGGTTTTGGGGTGGTGGGGGCAAGCAAATCTCCCACCCCTCTGGGACCCCAGTGCCCTCCTGCCCATCTCTGCAGCGGTCCTGGGAGATGGGGCAGCGAGGGGCTGTGCTGAGCCCCCTGACCCCTCATTGCCCCAAATCCAGCACTGTGGAGCACTCTGCCTCAGCCACCCGCCACCGAGAAGAAGATGATGACAAGGGCAGAGATGGATCCGACACATGGGGCGAGCTGGGGTGGTGGCAGCACTGCCAGCAGCCCTGGGCCATCCCAGCAGCCGGTTCCCGGCCAAACGCAGGCTCAGCAGAAGGCTGCAGGGGCAGGAAGCAGGCGTGAAGATCGCAGCCACCTCCTCTGCCTCCCCCAGCTACACCGGCTGTTGTCTGCATGTAAACAAGGTATTTAATATGCACAAGCACTCATTAGCATCTCCTGGTTTCGGCGGCGCCGTGTCTGCAGCTGGACTCGCGGGACGTGTCACAGGAAATCTCTACACACAACTTTTAATTACAGACAAATGGGTGGACACGGCGCTGCTCCCAGCTCCCAGGGCTCGCTGCCACTCGGGCTCTGGGAGGATCCGGGGGGGCCCGGGCAGCGCTCAGCCCCAAACCTCGGGCTACCGGGCTGCCCCCATCCTTTCCTGGGGCTTGGAGGTCATGCTGCGGGCTGATGACCCCTATTCTTTACCCAAAATTGTGGTCCAGATGCTCTGGCATCCCATTGCCCATTCCTTCCCTGGGCTGCAGAAACTGGGGAGCCCCCTGCTCACACCCAGCAGGCACCAGCACCCTGCTCCACTCCGCCACCCTCTCCCCAGAGGTTTTTCAAGCTTCGGTGCTTTTTTGAGGCAATCTTGTGCAGATTTGCTTTTGCAAGCAACCAAGGGCTGGTGATTTCTCACTTGTTTTCCCTCGGGGCCGCTCACACGCTCAAGGAGGGGGTAGGGGCTCGCAAGCATTTCGCGCGCAGCCTGCGGAGGGTTCGGGTGCCGCGGGAAGCAGCGTGCAGGTGCTGTGCCTCCCTTGGAGGGGTCACAGCAGGACTGGGGCTGGGCTGAAATTCAGCTGCAGCGAGCTGGGATCCCCTGCAAACCTCAGCAATGCCAGGGGTGCAGATCCTGCCCACCAGCCTGCTCCGTCCCCTCCCCAGACCGCACTCTGCTCCCGTTAAGTGGCACTGACCCTGCATGATCCTCTCCACCGGCCAGATCCCCAAATCAGCTGCCTTAAAAATAGCTCCCAAACCCCAGCCTGGCTTGGCACGGGCACAGCTGAGCCCGGATGGGTGTGTGTGCTCGCCCATGCACTTATATATAGCCTGGCCTCTCTGCATGAACCAGGCTTGGAGCTGCCGTTTCCTCCTCAAAATGCTGGCAGCAGGGGGACAGAGCCGGGTACGTGCCATGTTGGGGGATGCTGTGCCCCAGCCAGTAAGAGGGAGGCAGAGGATGAAGTCTGGGGATGCATGAGGGCGGTTACAGAGATGCTGCACTGGGAAACCTGTGGGATTTACAGCTAGAAGAAGGAAACGGAGAGAGGGAGGGCTGGGACAGGACTGCAGGCTGTTCTCTGGCCATGCTGAGCCTAAGCCATTGCCTGAAGGTCTGTGGAGCACAGTGGGCATCCCTGAGCCTCCATGCACCCACAGGGTGCTCTCAGGGGGCATCCCACCAGCACCCGACCTGACAGCAGACACAGTGCTGCTTTGGGGGAGAAAAAAACAGCCAGTGCCTCCCAAAACCCAAAGGCAGAGCATCTCCAGCATCCTCCAGCCAAGCCTCCTGCTCCCTTAAACCCTTCTCAGCCTCCTCTTCATGCCTTCAATCCCGGCTCCTGCAGCTCGCTGTGGCTCACAACCTTTCAGCATCACTGCTCTCCAAAAGCAGGGCCCCATCCCTGGGCATGCAGCCAGCGCCACGAGCACCCACGGCAGAGGTGCCCCAGCCCCAGCGTGACCCGGCCGAGAGTGTCCCCTCGCCCCACACCACCGCCACCCGTGACCCGGATCCCTCCCTGAGGCACAAGCCGGTGACCTCAGTGATAAACAAAGCAACAGAATAAAACCAGGGTGAGATAGATGCCCATTTTATAGGCTTTTTAAAAGCTTTTGACTCATTCTGGCAGTCAGGACTAACCTTAAATTGCTATGTGATGGAACCGGTGGAAAATCATCTGGCAGCAGCAAAGCCGTGCACCGATCCATCAAGCACGGGATAAAAATACCCCGGCCCTGCACGCTGCGCGCCCGCAGCGCACGCGGCCCCCGTCCGTTCCCTGCCCTGCTACAAAAGCTCGGCTCCAGGCTCGTGGTTCTCACATGGAAACCTCCCCACCCACTCCTCTGCCACCCCCTGGCATGGGGGGCGATGTCCCCGACTCCGTGGGTCTCATGGGGCGGGTGGGGGTCCCTCCAGTCAGCTCACCCCACCCTCCGTGCCCAGGGGACACCTTGCACGATGGGCTGCGCACCCCGGAGCCCCCGGGGCACCTTCCCAGGGAGACAGCAGGCGGAGGGGACAGGGGCAGTGCCACCTGCCCGCAGCCACCGCCGGGACGTGGCCGTGGGGCAGGGATCTGGGGCAGCGCTGCGGGAAGGTGCTGTGCTGGGAAACCGGGCGGCGAAGTGCTGCGGCGGGGGAGTGCCCTCTGCACCGCGCGGAAAGCTGTTATTAGCGCTAATGGCTCTTTTGCTGGGGATATTCAAATAGCAACCACTCCATTTCCATTGCAAATCTCCCCTCCGCCGGAGACAAAGGCTCCGGCGCAGGGACGGATCCTGAGCGCTGCGAGCAGCCGCAGCAGGATGCACGGCCCGGGGTTTGCAGCGCCGGGGTCCAAAAGCCAGGGCGGGGAACAAAGCTGCCTTGTGCGAGGAGCAGATGCAGCCAGGCAGAAAGCTGGGGGCACGGCACCCCCCTGCTGCCGCATCGCCCCACGGCCCCGGGTGTGGGGCAGCCGTGGGGCAGCTGGCTGCGGAGCTCTGTTTGCATTTCTCACGGAAAAGGAGAGTGATTTTTTTATTATTTTTTTTTCACTTAGTAAGCACAGAGTTTATGTTAGTTGAAAATTGACTCAATAAATATTTCAGCCAGTATTTTAACTGCATCCACGGGCTTTGGAGGCTATTAGGGGAACAGATTTACACAAACAGGGACTGAATCACGTTGGTTGGAGCGAATTACAGAGTGGGGTGCGAGGACTGCTCCCTGGGGAGCTCTTCTTGCCTCCGCCCAGCTTGGGCGATGCAAACTCCTCCTGCAGATGGGTAGGGATAGGACCCCCAAAGCGAAAGCAGACACCCCTCGCTGCACAGGATGCAGGGCTTTGGGACCGGCCACTGAGCCCTGGGGAGACATGGGTGCTGCTGGGGGGCTGTGGCCCCCCGGTGCTGCGACAACCCTCACAAGCATTGCAAGGGGAGGGCGCAAAGCCCCCAGAGGGCTCGTTTCCCCCCGGCTGGTGGGGAGCAGGAGGCGATTCCGGCTCACAGAGCCTGCCCGTGCACTGAAATGGCCCCGCGGGCAGGCAGCCAGGCATGCGTGGCTCAGCCACCCCGGGCTCTGCGGCTCCGGCACTGCGCTCACGCCCTGCTCCGAGCAGCCTCATCCCGGGGAGCTGGGTCCGGGCCCCTCGGCCCCCCCTGCTCTGCATCCTCCCCGCGGTGCAGACGCCGTAGCCTTGCAGACCTGGAAGCGCTCGCAGCCAGGCAGCCGAGTGGAAAGCACTCCTCTCCATTTGGAAATTAAACGGGAGCTTTAAATATTGCTGAAGGCGATCGATGGGGCGGGCAGGAGCCCAGCACGACCCTGGCCAGGAGCCACGGCTGCTCCGACGTCCCCAGACCCTATCCCCTGCTTGCAGCATGGGGACCCCCCTCCCACCCGGGGGTCCCAGCCCCACGGCACTGCCCCACGGTGCTGATCGGTTGCAGATGTGCTGGCGGAGGGGGGGGGTAGGGGGACTTGGGCTGGGATTAGCGCGTTTTGTGCCGGATTAGAAGCACCGCTCAGGCATTGCACGGCGCAGCCACCCTGCGCTGCTTTGCCGAGCTCGGCGGGATTAATATTTTGCTTCAAAGGATTATGGCGATTAGGAGTGTCGTGGGGGTATTGCGGGATGCAGGCTGGTTACTGGGGCTGTGGGCATGCCCCAGACTCACGCTCCCATCCCCAGGGATGCTGGCCAGTTGTGCACTTAGCGTGGGGGCCATGCGTGGAGCTGCCTCATGCCTGGCCCCACACGGGCACTGCCGGGGTTTTTTGGGGCTCCCAGCCCAGAGAGCTGCTTGCTGCAGCCTGCATCGCTGCATCGATCCAACCACGAGGGCTTGGCTCTGCTCCTGGCACAGCAAGGGAGGTGGGCACGGAGCCCAGGTCCCACCACCCCCTGCTCTCCTCGCCCTATGCTGCCTCACAGGGAAACCCCCAGGGGACACCTAAATCCAATCCCAAACTGGTCCATGACCTGTTGCACAGGGTGAGGCTGTGGGATTTGGGCAGAAAACTACCTAAAGGGGAGCGGGAAAGATTCTGGGGGTGAGGCTTTTCTCTGGGGTCACCACAGACATACCTGGGGGAAGGACAGACACCTTCCCCTGGGGCAGGCACTGGGAGGAGGAGGAGGAGGAGGAGGAGGAGGAGGAGGAGGAGGAGGTGGAGGAGGAGGAGGAGAAGGAGGACCTGCACCCCTCGGGTCCAGCCAGGTGGAGCTGGCAGGGCCTGGTGCTGCCATCGCACACACCAGCAGCACCACTGTCTTTGTGCATCCCCAGGGATGTTGCACCTGCAAATTCACACTTGCAGGCACGAGGGTGACACACACCCACACACACCCATGCGTACGTGCGTGGGTGCCAACGTGTGGCTTTGCCCGCAGCCTCCCTGCCGCCGGCATTTCTCAGGGGGATGAGGT